>NW_012107508.1:1136006-1150305 GCF_000951045.1 Mandrillus leucophaeus
CCGAGAGATCCGCTGTTAGTCTGATGGGCTTCCCTTGGTGGGTAACCTGATCTTTCTCTCTGGCTGCCCTTAACATTTTTTCCTTCATTTCAGCTTTGGTGAATCTGACAATTATGTGTCTTGGAGTTGCTCTTCTTGAGGAGTATCTTTGTGGCGTTCTCTGTATTTCCTGAATTTGAATGTTGGCATGCCTTGCTAGGTTGGGGAAGTTCTCCTGGATAATATCCTGAAGAGTGTGTTCCAACTTGGTTCCATTCTCCTCATCACTTTCAGGTACACCAATCAGATGTAGATTTGGTCTTTTCACATAGTCTCATATTTCTTGGAGGCTTTGTTCATTTCTTTTTACTCTTTTTTCTCTAACCTTCTCTTCTCGCTTCATTTCATTCACCTGATCTTCAATCACTGATACCCTTTCTTCCAGTTGATCAAATCGGTTACTGAAGCTTGTGCATTCGTCACGTAGTTCTTGTGCCATGGTTTTCAGCTCCATCAGGTCATTTAAGGACTTCTCTACATTGGTTATTCTAGTTAGCTATTCATCTAATCTTTTTCCAAGGTTTTTTGCTTCTTTGTGATGGGTTCGAACTTCCTCCTTTAGCTCAGAGAAGTTTGATTGTCTGAAGCCTTCTTCTCTCAACTCGTCAAAGTCATTCTCCATCCAGCTTTGTTCCATTGCTGGCGAGGAGCTGCATTCCTTTGGAGGAAGGGAGGCACTCTGATTTTTAGAATTTTCAGCTTTTCTGCTCTGTTTTTTCCCCATCTTTGTGGTGTTATCTACCTTTGGTCTTTGATGATGGTGACGTACAGATGGGGTTTTGGTGTGGATGTCCTTTCTGTTCGTTACTTTTCCTTCTAACAGTCAGGACCTCAGCTGCAGGTCTGTTGGAGTTTGCTGGAGGTCCACTCCAGACCCTGTTTGCCTGGGTATCAGCAGTGGAGGCTGCAGAAGAGTGAATATTGCTGAACAGTAAATGCTGCTGTCTGATCGTTCCTCTGGAAGCTTCGTCTCAGAGGGGTACCCGGCCGTGTAGGTGTCAGTCTGCCCCTACTGGGGGATGCCTCCCAGTTAGGCTACTCGGGGGTCAGGGACCCACTTGAGGAGGCAGTCTGTCCATTCTCAGATCTCAAACTCCGTGCTGGGAGAACCACTACTCTCTTCAAAGCTGTCAGACAGGGACATTTAAATCTGCAGGGGTTTCTGCTGCCTTTTGTTTGGCTATGCCCTGTCCCCAGAGGTAGAGTCTACAGAGGCAGGCAGGCCTCTTTGAGCTGCGGTGGGCTCCACCCAGTTCGAGCTTCCAGGCCACTTTGTTTACCTACTCAAGCCTCAGCAATGGCGGGTGCCCCTCTCCCAGCCTTGCTGCCGCCTTGCAGTTAGACCTCAGACTGCTGTGCTAGCAATGAGGGAGGCTCCGTGGGCATGGGACCCTCCGAGCCAGGCGCCGGATATAGTCTCCTGGTGTGCCGTTTGCTAAGACCCTTGGAAAAGCGCAGTATTAGGGAGGGAGTGACCTGATTTTCCGGGTGCTGTGTGTCACGGTTTCCCTTGGCTAGGAAAGGGAATTCCCTTCCCCCTTGCGCTTCCTGGGTGAGGCTATGCCCTGCCCTGCTTCGGCTCTCGCTCGGTGGGCTGCACCCACTGTCCTGCACCCACTGTCCAACACACCCCAGTGAGATCAACCTGGTACCTCAGTTGGAAATGCAGAAATCAGTCATCTTCTGCATCACTCACTCTGGGACCTGTAGCCTGGAGCTGTTCCTATTTGGCCATCTTGGAACCACCCAACCCACATTATTTATTAAAACATAAGACTTTTTAAAAGTATTTAAAGTGACCACCCATAAGCCTTCTTCTGATTTGTTATAAGAAATAATTTAAACTGAAATGGGCTATTCCTCTTTATACACACTACACTATTCTCATAAAAAATTAGATTTAGGACACTTCCGAGATCTTCTGTTAAAATGTAGATACCTCGGAATGTGTGGGGAGGTCATACAAAAATATTACAAGCTCCAATACCTGCACTTGCAGACAACATATAAACAATTAGCATCTTCATTCATATATCTAATGAGTATTTACTGAGTAACTTCTAGCATACTAAGGACTGTTGCGAGGCCTTATAAAAACAAATTGAACAATATGGGTAGAATTCTTCTTTTTTTAAAATTTACATTCTAGTGAGAAGACAAACAAGCAATCAAGTCAATAAATAAGATGATTTAAGAAGACAGACTGTAAAATGAATCATTATTTAACATGCTACTAAGAAATGCATCCTGATTTCAGAGATGTTAAAATATAACTTATACATTGCTGATGGGAAAGTAAATGCTATAGTCACTCTTCAAAATAGTTTAGCACTTTCTTACAAAAGAAAACCTGCATTACCATATGACCTTGAGGTTTTTATCCCAGAGAAATGAAAAATTACATTCACAGAAAATTCTATACAAAGAACATTCATAAAAGCTTTATTTTTAATAGCCAAAAACTAGAATCAGCACAGATGTCCTTCAACAAGTGAATGGTTAAATAAACTGTGATACAGCTGTACTATTGAATACAACTCAGCAATAGTAAGGAACAAACTACTGATACAGGCAACAACTTGAATGAATCTCCAGGGAATTATACTAAGTGAAAAAAGCAAATCCCAAAAGGTCATATATTTTAAAGTATAATCCTATGTCTATAACATTTTTCAAATTAGAACTTTTTAAAAATAGAGGACAGATTAGCGGTTGCCAGGAGCTAGGAATGAGAGAGGGTAGGGAGGTGTATAGGAGAGTGGTGCATATAGTTATAAAAGAACAACACAAGAGATCATTGTAGTGATGGAACTGTTCAGATAGGAACAGATAAACCTACAGATAGGAAAAAATTGTATAGAATTTACCCACATACACATACATACAGATGAATATACAGTAAAACTGGGGAAATCCTAATAAAATATATGAATTGTATTAATGTCAGTGTCCTGGTTGTGATGTTATGCTATAGTTTTTCAAAATGTTACCATTGGGAGAAAGCGCAAATAGTCTAAGGGATCTTTGTACTGTTTCTTACAACTGCATGTGAATCTATAATTATTTCCATTTAATTTTCAGTTTAAAAAATGTATATCTCAGAATCTTTGAAATTTAGTAAGTACAACGAAGGAAACAAAGGGCAACATAAGAGATTGAGGGCAAGGAGGTTCCTTTAACTAGGGTGGCAGGGAAGGGCTCCCAGATGTGCCACATGAGCTGGACCCTAAAGGATGAGAAAGATCCAGCCATGATGGCAGAGAGACCCCATGTATGTACAATGGCCTTAAGGTAAGAAAGGGCTTGAGTGCTACAAGAATGAAACAGGCTGGTAAAGATGGAGTTGTTAATCTTCAGCAACTTCAGGAAGAAAGAGGTCTAGGAAGTGGTCAGAACTGCAGAAAGAGCCAAACCTTGGTAAGGAGTTGGGCTTTTATGCTAACAGCAAAGAGAAGAAAGCCTTAGCAATCATTAGGCAAGAATAAGAACAACAGTAAGAGGAAGACCGGGCATCTGGGGAGACTGGAGGAAAGCAACAGTGGCAAGAGATTGCAAACACACCTCAATTACTTCACCATTTTGCTTCGGACTAGCCTTGGCCAAATTAATGACATTGCTGCTGATAAAAACACTAAACATTTCCAAGGGTCACAGTCAAACCATTAGCAACTAGAAAGGGATGACTGCAAAGTGGGGCTCCTTCACTGCTAGGACAGGCTCTAGAATTATGTGTGCTCAACTGTGAAAGCCTGTGTTTGTGTAAATTTTTTTGCTAAGAGAACCAAAACTTTCATCTGCGCATGTTCAATATCAAGTAGACAAAAGTGCTTTAAATGCTCAGTTTTGTGCTTGAGGTCACAGTTCTGCATAATGATTTGAAATCTGAGGCTAGGCATGGTGGTTCAGACCTGTAATTACAGCACTTTTGGGGGCTGAGGCAGGCGAATCACGTGAGGCCAGGAGTTCAAGACCAGCCTGACCAACATGATGAAACCCTGTCTCTACTAAAAACACAAAAATTAGCCAGGCATGGTGGCGTGCACCTGTAATCTCAGCTACCCAGGAGGTTGAGGAAGGAGAATTGCTTGAACTTGGGAGGTGGAGGTTGCAGTGGGCTGAGATTGCACCACTGCACTCCAGCCTGTGTGACAGAGGGAGACTCTGTCTCAAAACAAACAAACAAAAAAAGATCTGAAATATGAGAGATATTATGGAAGTAAATGTTTTAAAATCACAATTTTTCTTTTCAAATTACAATATTTTTTCAAAGCAATAAAAGTGTTAAACACCTCAATGACTAACTTAAAGAATGTCTGATGAACTATTAACTAAAATTATATATTAAGATATAAAATTATAGATTATAAATTGCATAATTTAAATTATACAATTGAGGGTTCATGACATTTCCTTATAACCACTTTTAACTCCCTTAATTACTGTGTCCTTCTTGTTAACAGCACCTCTCACAAGTTACTGCAGCAAGGTACATTTTTCTATATTAAACTGTCAAAAAGGATAATCAATTCAGGTGAGATTCTGGCAAAATTGTTTCACTTATGCATTGCTATTACATTCTATAATATATTCATATTTGTTTTATATTAAATTAATATCATCAAATATTTATCAAGTAAAACTGATGCTCTAGACACTCCCCTGGGCTCCATCTGGTACCAGTACACTAGCAGAGAAGGCATTTAACTGTGAGGCATTAGAAGTATTAAAATAATTAATATGGGCCAAGCGTGGTGGCTCACGCCTGTAATCCCAGCACTTTGGGAGGCCAAGGCGGGTGGATCATCAGGTCAGGAGATCGAGACCATCCTGACTAATACAGTGAAACCCCATCTCTATTAAAAATACAAAAAATTAGCTGGGCATGGTGGCACATGCCTGTAGTCCCAGCTACTTGGGAGGCTGAGGCAGGAGAATCACGTGAACCCAGGAGGCAGAGGTTGCAGTGAGCCGAGATCACGCCACTGCACTCCAGCCTGGGTGACAGAGCAAGACTCCATCTAAAAATAAATAAATAAAAATAAAATAAAATAAAATAATTAATGTGGAATACTGATTATGACATAAAATACTGTAGGTCTGACACCATTTAAAGAGCTGGAAAACTGTGTTTACCCTTTGATTCGGTAATCTCACATTCAGGAGTGAGGGCAAATTTGAGACAAATGACAGAACAGATGATTTCATGATGTTGCTATTGTCACTGTCACCATCATCATTGTCATTTACTGATGCCTACTATGTATCAGGCATAATTTGGTGTTATTGGCTTTGAGACAGGATCTCACTGTGTCACCCAGACAGAGTGCCCTGGAGTGCAGTGGCAATCACTGCAGCCTCGAACTCCTGGGCTCAAACAATCCTCTCACTGCAGCCTACCAAGTAGCAGGGACTACAGGTCCATATCACCACGTTCAGCTAATTTTGCATTATTTGTAGAGATGAGGTCTTAGCATATTTCCCAAGCTGGTCTTGAACTTCTGGCCTCAAGCAATCCCCCTGCCTCAGCCTTCCAAAGTGTTGAGATTACAGGCACGAGCCATCACGCCTGTAATGATAAGAGCTTGTAATAGTCTGCTAGTTATCTATAATATCTCAATATCCATCCTGAGCTTTTATGAAAAACGATATTTGGGCTCTTCATTCATCTAGTCTGTATCTTTTCCATTTCTCAAGAACAGAAACACAAATTCTCACTAACACGTGAAACTCTGGTCCACCACAAACCTCCTTAGAACTTCCTGAGGTACAAGTATCGGAGTCTACCACATACACCTTTGATTGACTATTATTAAACTTCACTGGAATGGGCAGTGTGTGCATATGTCTTCTTAATGTCCTAAAACAAAATAGGTGGGAAATAATATAATTAAGTCTACAATTAAGGGACATTTACAGAAAAACAAAATAATATCCAAATCACAGAAGAAATAGATTACCTTCATTAGAAGAGAATTATTCCAAGATTTTACAAGTTCAGCAGCTCTTAAGTCTTGCCAACTTATAAAGTTGTGAAAATGATTTCCTGTTTTCCTAGAAAGAATAAAACAGTATTTTGAGACCCAGCATAAATCAGAGACTATGTTAAAGATGTGCCATAAGAGAAAGCAAAATTAGAGGCCATACTATAATTGCAAAGTATAATTTAGTTAGATGTGCCTTTCTGAATGATTTCTTCTGGATTTTATAAGTTGAATCAACACTGCACAACAATTATGTGACATATAGTATGAAATGTATATACTTCCAATACCAAAACTAACTAAGGAAAAGGCCTTTGAAGACCTGCTCTACACACTTTAAAGGCAGATTTTTTAAAAGCCAATGCTATTCCCCTTCATTGCACTTATCCTGATACACATAATCCAATAAAAACCTCTGACCTGTGGAAGAGCTGAAATATTGCCTGAGCCTAGTTCTACACCAGTTAACTTTAGGATTGGCTTAGCCATTGGCAACCTAACATGCTTACCAAAATCTCTCCAATAAATAGAAATTCAATAAACCTTGGGTCAATACTACAATAAAAGTACAGAGCTAAGAAATACAGAAGTTAAAAAAAAAAAAATCATTTTTCCTTTGAGGCTCCTGCAAATCAACTACTGGCATCTACCAATCAACACCCAAGTCAAGCCTGCTTTCTACCCCAACTCCAGGCCTCCTCCTGTGTGACTTGAACCATGTTCAATTACTAAGACTCGTTCTCTACTCTACTTAAGCATTCCACACCCAAGGTTATATCCTCACCTTTACATGTTCTACCACTGAAAGTCTAATGTTCCAATATTAGTCAGCACATAGGAATAAAAGTTTTCAGTTTTCTCAATCTTACTCCTTAAACACCTGGCCTTCCAACTCACTGCAACCTTTAATCCCTCAAACATTCCCTTTTCTTCCGACCAACCACTTCTAACTTTGGTTACTTTCCCAGATCCCATGGTCTATTACTTTAACAGCTTGCCATTGCACTCTCTAATACTTAACTTAAAAAAAAAAAATTGTGGCAAAATATACATAATATGAGATTTACCATTTTACCTTATTTTACATGTACAATTCAGTGGCAGTAAGTACATTCACAACATTGTGCAACCATCACCACTGTTTCTAAAACTCTCATCACCCCAAAGAGAAGCTCTGTAACAATTAGGAAATCATTCCCCATTCCTTCCTCACCCCATCCCTTATAGCCCCTATTCTATTTTCAGTCTCTCTACATTTGCCTATTCCAGGTAGATCATATATAAGTAGAATTATACAATATTTGTTCTTTTATATTTGGCTTACTTCACTTAGTATAATGTTTTCTAGATTGATCCATGTTGTAGCATGTATCAGAACTTTATTCCATTTTATGGCTGAACAATATTTCACTGTATTTATATACTACATATTGTTTATCACTTCATCTGTTGGTACACACTTGGGTTCTTTCTACCCTTTGGCTATTGTGATTACTGCTGCTTTAATACTGGTGTGAAGTATCTGTTTGAGTCTTTGTTTTCAATTTTTTTTAGGTATATTCCCAGGCGTGGAACTGCTGGGTCATATAGTAATTCTATGTTTCTTTTTGAGGAACTGGCAAACTGTTTTCCACAGTCATTGCACAATTTTACATTTCTACCAACAATGTACGAGGGTTCCAATTTTTCCAAATCCTCACCAGCACTTATCTTTCTTTTTTAAAAATTATCACCATTCTAGTAGGTGTGAAGTGGTATCTCATTATGGTTTTAATTTGCAATTCCCTAATTACTAATGACATTGAGCATCTCCGTGTGTGCTTACTGACCATCTGTATATTACTGAAGTCCTCTGTCCATTTATTAACTGAGTTGTTGTTTTCTTGTTGTTGAATTGTAGGAATTATTTACATATTCTAGATATTAATCCCTTACTAGGGATTAGGGATTAATATGTTACATGCTTGGAGGTTACAGTTTGCAAATATTTTCTCCCATTCCATGAGTTGTCTTTTCACTCTGTTGATAGGGTCCTGTTTTTTACCTTTATTAATGGAAATCGCAACATTTACCTAGATCACGAGCATGTTACTTCTCTTCCCTTTAGAAATCCAAATGGTCACCATTATCATGAGTACAAATCAGAGGAGTGATTTCCTATTGTTTTAGTCCTCCATCTTGGATGAAATTACAAACCAAACCTACCAAGATGCACATCTTCCATGTTACATGCTGCAGGTGGTTTTCTGAAGTCTAACTGCACATTAGATATCAATGACTAAAGTTTTTCAGACATATTTTTTAAATGCAAATTGCACATTATATCAAATTAATTTTAATGTAGCTTACTTATTATTTATAATTAAATTTAGGGTAATTTTTCTACTTTGGAGAGTTCCAATAGTTAAGAAAACTGAAAAATTAATCATCATAAACAGATGAAAAAATAAATGTCCTTTGATATATAAAGTCCAATTTATCTATTTTTTATTTCGTTAACTATGCTTTCTATGTCATTTAAGGAATAACTGCCAAATCCAAAGTCATGATGATGATTTTCTCCTGTTTTCTTCTAAGAGTTTTTAGTTTAGAGTTAAAGCTTTTACATTTAGGTCTTTGATGCATTTTGGGGTTCATTCTTGTAAATAGTATTAGGTAAGGGTCCAATTTAATTCTTTTGCATGTGAATGTTCAGTTTTCCCAGCACCATTTGTTGAAAAAACTATTCTTTTTCCACTGGCTGGTCTTAGCACCTTTGTCAAAGATCAGATTGTGTTTGATAAAGATAAAATCTATTGATATATAATTCTTCAGACCCATTCTACAATAACACATACTTATACACTTAAATCTGATGTTCAATCACTGGTTTCAGCAAATATTTATAAGGCAATTTGTACCAGGAGTTGGGTACACAGCTATGAACAGACACACATAGCACTTTTGCTCTTATGACTGTACTTTCTATCAGGGAATTTAAACAAATAATCAATTACTCAGTTGCTCACTTACAGCCGGAATACGCCCTATAAAGGATAAATAGAGGTGCGATGAGAGTATTCAAGAGATGGCCCCTGAGTGGTGGTCGGGGAAGGCTTGAGAAATGACAATGGATCTTAGCTCTGAAGGATGAGAAGGAATCAGAAGTATGAACATTCCCAACAAAATGTGCTATATGTTCAAAGGTCCTAGAGCAAGATGAAGCATGTCTTAGAGGAACTGAAAAGCTAGTGTGACTGAAGAACAATGAGGGGGAGAGAGAAAATCACAAGATGAAAGTGGCCTCATTAATTTATAACATGGAACAAGACAATCTAGAATACTGATTTTCAAGTAATAGCATATATTCTAATATTCACTCAGCATTGACTTGGGTTTATCTCCATCAACAATACAAGGAAAAATGAAGGAAAAGTGTAAATGGCAATACTGTAAATTAATTGTCTTAAAACCTTCTAACACTTTACACCATTCTGTGGCTCTTAACATATTTTATGTCATAAGTAGTTGGTATGACTCATTAATGTAAGTATCAAAACTACAATAAAAATCTATTTTGTGCAATGGGAATATAGAGTAATTTGTGTACCCACATAATGAGACTGTAAATTAGGGCTGGTATTCTTATTCATCTGTATGTGCAGTGCAGCCCCCAGCACGGTGCATTACTCCCTGTGAGCCCTCAAACAGTTAAGAGTGAATCCCGGTTCCCGTGACTCACAGTTTGTGTTGCTAATCGGCACACACCCTGATCTGAAGTTAGCTGGCAGAAATCTCCCTCAAGAAACACAGTGACTAAAGAAACAAAACAGCTTGCGATTTTTTTTTTAAGAACAAAAGGAATTTAAAAGAACCAAAATGGAAGTGATATCAGTTAGAGTTATTTTAGAAAGCAGGCTAAACACACCACTTTTTGAATATATTGGAACAAAAGCTTAACCTGAAGAACATGAAGAAAGTTCAAAGACTGAAAAAAGTTAGTAAGTTTCCTGGTCCCTAAAGGGGGGATGGGGGAGAGACAAGGAGAAAAACAGAAACAAAGTTCAAAGTTTTAGACCTCCTGACAGCAACTGTGAGGAAAATAATGTTTCTACGGCCATGAGGACAGAAATGCACCATAGATGCAGGAGGAAAAAAACAACAAGCTGGGAGGAGGAGCTGCTGGCCAGGATTGGAATGAACAATAGGTTTTTCCACAGGGTCTAGTCTGTCTCCCCTTTTCTCTCACAAATGAACAAGAAGTGCTTCTGGTTGGCCCTGTGTTGTGCCCATCTGTGTTGTGTCCCCGCTGTTTGCTAGGGCTCTTGTGGAATCTGTCAGCATCATACACCACATTGGCTCCCCGGGGCCCAATGAGCAGAATAGGCTCCATTATTTTAATGCAAAAGAAGCACAAAGCCTTTCAGTTTTTTTTCAAAAAATATCCACTATTGCAGTTTCCACAAGCAAAGAATGTTATCAAAACTCATGAAAGAATACAAACATTTCAAAAAAGAAAAAAGGACAGCCAAGATAAAAAAAACTCACAGTGAATTGTTTTAGGAAGAAGACGTATCCTTCTACAACACCACCACCAGTAAGGAAAGTGAACTGTCTTGAAATCTAACTCTTCTATTCCTTCTAACGGTGATGTATAGTCCTAGCATCAGACAAAAACTTTGCTTCCTAATATTCTGACCTTCCTGTCATGAGTGATATGGTAGCCAGGTCCTGATGAAAGCAATCACTGGGGCCAATGGCCAAGTGAATGTGACACATCCAATCAGTTCTTTCCCTAAGAACACTCCTCCCTCCACTTTCATCCATCCACTTCCCAGATTAGCGTCGGTCCTGCTTTGCTGGCTTTTTCTTCCCTGACTCACTTTAAATTTAGTGGGGGGAACCCACAGTCCAAATCCTTAGCTTGCTTTTCTTTTCTTCACATAATCTCTACCAGAGAACACATTATTTTTTGAGACTTCATCTACACCAATGGTTCCAAACTGGGGGTGTCCCCAGGGGACATTTAGCAATGTTTTGAGACATTTGTGGTTGGTACAAATGGTGGTGAGGTGGGCTGGGGTGCTACTGACATCTAGTGGGTAGAAGCCAGGGATGCTGCTAAACATCTGCAACACCACAGGACAGTCCCTACCACAGTGAATTGTTTAGCTCAAAATGTCAACAGTGTCACTAAGATTAGATACCTTATGTGTACAGGTAAGTTTAATTCATTCATCCCTTCATCTGACAATACACTACTATTTAAGATTTATTTAAGATTTGCCATAACCAAGGACAGTGCCGGGGGGTGGAGTAGGCACAGAAGAACTGTAGATGTAGGCATCAATCTGAGATGCATCATGCCATGAAAAAAAAGAGTACTGGGCCGAGCATGGTGGGTCACGCCTGTAATCCCAGCGCTTTGGGACACCAAGGCAGGCAGATCACTTGAGGCTCAAGAGTTCAAGAGCAGCCTAGGCAACATGGTGAGACTCCATCTCTATAAAAATTTTAAAAATTAGCCAGCCATAGTGTGGTACACACCTATAGTCCTAGCTACTTGGGAGGCTGATGTGGGAGGATCCCTTGAGCCCAGGAGTTCGAGGCTGCAGTGAGCTATGATCATGTCACTGCACTCCAGCCTGGGTAGCAAAGTGAAGACCTCGTCCCCCAAAAATGAAAATAAAAAGAAACTATCTGATGGAGATGTGCTATGCCTCAGTCCAAATTAAACCAATGTTCTAGTCACCTCTGCGATATCTCCACATTTACATGTCCAAAACCAAACATTTTATCATTTCTCCTTCTATCTACTCTACTACCCAACCCATTCCTCCTTATATTCTCTATGATTTCTATCAAACAGCCCAAACATCAAGACCAGCAGTATTGGTAAATTCAAATTTCTTCTTCTTGCCTAATACTGAATTAGAAGCCAAGTCCTTGTGAATTCACCCTGATTATATTTTTCAGATTCATCTTTTCTCCCTCTGCTCACTTTTCTTTCCCACTGCCCAAACTCAAGATGTCCTTTGGAGCCTAATGCTTTAACAAAGACACATTTTACAGTGGTGTGTGTGGGTACGTGGTGGGGGTATTTAGGAGGAGGGAATGTGGGTGTGTGTTTAAACCAAGAAACAGAGAAATACATGCTAGCTGGGGGAGGTGGCTGAGGTGGGAGAATTGCTTGACCCCAGGAATTGGAGACCAGCTTGGCAATATGGTGAAACTCCGTCTCTACAAAAAAACAAAAAAAATTAGCCAGGCATAGTGACGTGCACTTGTAGTCCCAGCTACTCGGGAGGCTAAGGCAAGAGGATCACCTGAGCCTGGGAAGTTGAGGCTGTAGTGAGCTGTAATCATGCCACTACACTCCAGCCTGGGGGACAGAATAAGACCCTGTCTTAGGAAAAAATGAAAAGAAAGAAACATGTTGAAGGTAATGTGGGAATAGTGTAAAGAACACATGCTTCTGAGTCAAAAAGACAATTTAGAATCTTGGCTCTATTTGCTCACTGAGCAACATTGAACAACTTATTTCTCTGTAAAAACAGGTATGATGCCTAAACTGTAAGTTTGTTGTAAGGATAATGGAACTTGGGATTGTCACAGGTGTTTACTATACAGTAGCTATTATGATATTATAACAGTGTTTAGTGTATATATGCCTCATATGCTATAGACAAATATTAAATTTAGAGTAAACCGAAAATATAAACCATAAGCACAGTATTGTGTTTCTGAAATTTGTGAGCTTCCTCTGACTCTTTAGGTATAAGTTAATGTTTTAGATCTCGATCTAGGCTTGTTTGAAAGCTAACTTACCCAAAAGAAAGAAATGGATAATTTTAATGACAGTAAATCTTTCTGTGGTTATTTTTTTATGTAAGTCAAGCTCAAATGACATGCAGCAAGCATATAAGCCAGAAAGCAGGCCCATTTCATCCCTCTTAACCAAACAAAACTATTTCTCAATTCACAAAGTTAAAACTCCCCAGAGATTTCATAACAGTGTACTCACTGTGGCATGAACCCAGCAGTAGGGTGCTTATCACAAAATGTACTTACTTGTTCCACGTAATAAAAGTTCCTCTCTGTGTTGAAATGCCAAGACCAACAATTTGATTCATCTGTATTCCTGCAGCTAAAAGTAAAGATGGATAAAACACATGTTTTAAAGCCAGTGATATTTTTCTTTACAATATTACCATATGGAAAAAAAAAATCCAATGTAATCTTTAAGAAAAATACCTGGGTTTAGCATTCTAACAAAACAACTGGAATTAATAAATAAAGCATTACTAAGATGATTCTGCAGAATTTTTTTTTTACTTGAAGAAAACAAAGGTTGTTTCTTGTTTTACTGTTTTTTGTTTTGAGACAAAGTGTCACTCTGTTGCCCAGGCTGGAGTGCAGTGGCGCAATCTTGGCTCACTGCAACCTCTGCCTCCTGGGTTCAGGCAATTCTCATG
Organism: Mandrillus leucophaeus; assembly: GCF_000951045.1. Lineage (NCBI taxonomy): Eukaryota > Metazoa > Chordata > Mammalia > Primates > Cercopithecidae > Mandrillus > Mandrillus leucophaeus. The sequence continues at coordinate 1,149,481 of NW_012107508.1, forward strand.
CCTCAGCCTCCCAAGTAGCTGGGATTACAGGCGTGCACCACCACGCCTGGCTAATTTTTTGTATTTTTAGTAGAGATGGGGTTTCACCATGTTGGCCGGCCTGGTCTCAAACTCCTGACCCTGGGTGATCCACCTACCTTGGCCTCTCAAAGTGCTGGGATTACAGGTGTGAGCCACTATGCCTGGCCTTAAAGGTTGTTTCTTAATAACAAAGTAGCTTTTTTTGTTTTACGTGTTGGGAAAAAAACAAATACTATGCAAAGTATGTCAGATTTATTTTTTCTTGGTAATAATAAGATTGGCTCTTAATGTAAGCAATGGTCAATCACAATAGAAGCTGGTTAATGACAATAAAGGAAAACTCTCAAGGAAAGTAGTATAATTATTGAAGCTGAGACCTTATTTTCAACACAAACTGATGCCAGGATGCAAATAAAAATATTGACTTTTTGGTCCAAATTTCTTAAAATATAGCAACTCGAGTATTTGTTGTGATATTCTTTAAAAATCTATTTATCCCACTGGGATAATCTGGGACAACTTCAATTTGAGCACTGAGGAAAACACATCAACCCCCATACAGTATTCTAAAGTTATTCAACCTGAATCTAACTGGGAGGAAGCAATCAGACAACCTCAAAATGAGGGACACTCTACTCAACTGGCTTGTACTTTTGAAAACTCGTAAGAATGTGCTCTAGATGAAAGGAGCACTTTCAATCTCGTAAGGATGTGCTCTAGATGAAAGGAGCACATTCAATGTCATAAGGATGTGCTCTAGATGAAAGGAGCACATTCAATGTCATAAGGATGTGCTCTAGATGA
>NW_012107508.1:1154305-1155448 GCF_000951045.1 Mandrillus leucophaeus
GGGAGGCGGAGCTTGCTGTGAGCTGAGATCCAGCCACTGCACTCCAGCCTGGGCGACAGAGCGAGACTCCGTCTCAAAAAAAAAAAAAAGAAAAAAAAGAAATTCATGAAAGACGTAAAAAAGGAAATTTCAGAATTGAAAAATGTACTGATCAAAATTTAAAACTTACTGGATGGGCTCAATAGCAGAAGGGAGATAGAAGAAAATGAATAAACTTGAAGACAGATCAATAGAAATTATCTGCACAACAGAAAGAAAAAAGATTGGAGGAAAAAAAAAGAACAAAGCCCCAGGGACATACCAAAGGTCTAATATTTGTTTAATCAGGGGTCTCCAAAAATGAAAAGAAAGAGTTCAGAGCAGAAAAAAAAAATTACTTGAGGGAAGTAACAATGCTAAAAGCTGCCCAAATTCAGTGAAATCTATATATTCAAGAGGCTCAGAAAACCTTTACTAAATGAACCCAAAGCATTACACACCCAGATATCATAATCAAAATGTGGAAAACTAAAAGCAAAGAAAAAAGTTTGAAACCAGAAACTTCACATATACAGAACAAAAATTTAAATGACTGTGGATTTCTCATAAGTACCATGAAAGCCAGAAATAAGTGGCTCAACATTTACAGTATGCTAAAAGAACCGCCATCCCATAGTTCTATAACAAAATCCCAACAGGATTTTTTGTAGATTCTAAAATTTATATTAGGCAAAAACACTAAAATAGCCAAAACAATGTTGAAAAAGAAAAAAGTCAGAGAGGAAAAAAAAGAATAAAGTTAGAGGCACACTACCCAATTTCAAGACTGACTATAAAGCTACAGTAATCAAAATAGTATGCTATTGGCATAAAAACTGACACATAGATCAATGGAACAGAATAGAGAGTCCAGAAATAGACTCACAAATATGACTAGTTGATTTTCAACAAAAGTACAGAGGCAATTCCGTGGAGAAAAGATAGTTTTTTCAACAAATGGTGTTGTAACAAGTGGACATCCATATGCAAAAAAAAATCAGGCCAGGCATGGTGGCTCACGCCTGTAATCCCAGCACTTTGAAAGGCCAAGGCGGGCAGACTGCCTAAGCTCAGGAGTTTGCAACCAGCTTGGGCAACACAGTGAAACCCCATCTCTACTAAAAA
>NW_012107508.1:1157123-1160215 GCF_000951045.1 Mandrillus leucophaeus
TAAAAATCTATTTATCCCACTGGGATAATCTGGGACAACTTCAATTTGAGCACTGAGGAAAACACATCAACCCCCATACAGTATTCTAAAGTTATTCAACCTGAATCTAACTGGGAGGAAGCAATCAGACAACCTCAAAATGAGGGACACTCTACTCAACTGGCTTGTACTTTTGAAAACTCGTAAGAATGTGCTCTAGATGAAAGGAGCACATTCAATGTCATAAGGATGTGCTCTAGATGAAAGGAGCACATTCAATGTCATAAGGATGTGCTCTAGATGAAAGGAGCCTAAGCCGACTGACAGCTAAATGCAGTGCCTCCTCTTTGGCTGGGTTCTAGATTGAAAAAATAAGTTTTTTCGTTTTTTGTATTCACTAAGGCAAGAGAGAATATTGAAGACAGAGTATTAGAAAACAGTACTGTGTTAATGTTATACTTCCTGAGTGTGGTAATTGCGTTGTGGTTATAGGAGAAAATACTCCTTTCCTATGGTTCAGAAAGAAAAAAGTTTGCAGAAAATGGTAAACATTACAAAATATGTTTGAATCTACAAGAAAGATATACAAGAGTTTACTGTACTATTCTTGCAACTTTTGTATAGACTTTGAAATATTTCAAACCAAAAAGATGAGAAGAAGCAATTCAGCCAGAAAAATGAAGTAAAAGATCTGTTAGAATTTACATTTGCAAGTAATCTTTGCCATGTTCTCAAGCAAGGTTGCCATTTCAATGTTTTGAGATGTTTTCAATGTCTAAGAATGTTTCTAACATTCTTAAAGAACTAAGACTTAGACGATAGCTTTGGCCAGTAGAGCACTTTATGTCAAGTGACCAGAAAAAAACAAAAACTTATTTTACAATAAAAATAACTCAGTTGTAAACTCATGAGAGTAGGAACTATACACTGTAACTTTTGTTTATAATCCTCTGGTATTTTGTGCCTAACAGGAAATCAAAACAGCACTAGCTATAACCTGGAATGAGGAAATGGTGAGCATTTACATTACAGCTGAAAAGAGACAAACCAGAGGACACAGCAGATGTTACCTTTCCCTGACAAAGGAGTTCACTGTGAATTACAAATTTCCCTTGAAAAATACTGGGAAACTGTAATCCGCATAAAATACTACATATACACACACACACACACACACACACACACACACATATATATATAAATTAGGAACACCACAACTACAGAAGCCTGAGGAAAACTCTTATTACAAAAAAAAAAATAAATAAAGATTGTTGTTATTTTTATAAATCCAATTAATTACCTTTGACTGCTTCTTTTATTACGGCAACAAATTGAATCCAAAGAACATCAGGATCAATTTCTACCCAGCCAATTTGAGGATAAAGATTTTCTACCTATTGAGGAAAAGAAGATTTAGTAAAAACAGCATTAGATCAAGTCAGTAGCATGGGTATTTGGGTCTCAAAACTACTGGTTAAAATAATTAATATGATTTTATTATCTAATTAATTTTTATTAAAATTGAGAAAATACATATATAAAATAACAAAGGACTACATGCCAACATCAAAATAGCAGTAACTCATGAGTTCACAGAAGATTTTAGCTTTGTTTATCTCTGCTTTTATTTTCTAAGTTTTCTACAAGGTATGTTTTTAAAATAAGAAAAAAGGCTTTTAAAAATTAAAAATAAATTTAAAAAAAAGTGAATTCCAGTTCAGACCATGATAGAGTAAGCACACTCCACCCTGTCTCTTCCACTAAATACAAATGTAACACCTGGACAGAATCCATGGAGCAGCTACTGTGGACTCTTAAAAAGTATATTGCAGCAGGTGGACTGCAGGAAGTAGATAAGAATTCAGGTACCATGGAACTGGTGGTGAGTTTCCCATTTTTCTTCTGAAATCCCCTGGCTTAGACTCAAGACATCCTGAAAACTAGAACTGGGAACTAGGGCACAGAGGAAGTGCCAGAAGCAGCTCTACTGTTTTGGCTCAAAGAATGAGAACGCGAACTCCTAACACTCAGAGGAAATGGAAGAGATCTCCCATTTTTCTTTTTTCCCTTGTCTCCATACTTTTGTACCCACACAATCCTGCAGCAGTGGCAGCAGCAGTTAATAGTGGTATCAGTGCATCTCAACAGGTACCTAAAATCCTGAGGAAGGTGAAACTTTCTCTCCAATCAGATGAGCGGTGATCCAAGAGGGTGTGGTCAACCCTATGGCTTTTTTCTCTGTGTGTTTCCACAGCCTAACCCCAGACGTACCCAGCCGAATGGGGTAAGAAAAGCCCCAGCTTTTTGGCCAGGAACCATAAGGGGAGGTTCAGAGAATCAAAAAGTACCAGGGCCGTCTCAGAGACGGAGGAGCTTGGAAAAGATACCACAGAAAGTTGTGTATGAACTCTTAGGCTCATCCCAAAGCTGCACTCGTATGGATGTAATCCTAAACATTATACCAAAGATATTAAAAACAGAACTAAAGGACAGACCACTGCCCAGGTCCCAGACTAACTACTAGGTTGCACACACACAGGGCAGATCCAAAGAGTACTGCCAAGATTTTGAAAACAAATCTGACATTGAAACTGCAGTCCACAGAAGACTTAATTTGTAGCCTGAACCCAACTGCAATAAATACCTGCCAGAAGAAAAACAACAAAATTCCTCATAGGATTTATAAAACCCCCAGGGTCTTTTAACATAATATTCAAAATTTCTAGGATACAATCCAAAACTACAAGGTATATGAAGAACCTGAAAAATCTAACTCATATTGGAAAAGATAATCAAGAAATGCCAATGCCAAGATGACACAGATATCTGATAAACAGTCTAAAGCAGCTATTAGGAAAATACTCCAAGAGGAGTGAATACACTTGCAACAAATGCGAAGACAGAAAGTCTCAGCAGAGGTAACTGCAGTAATCATTTAACTACATATGTGCATATCAAGGTCAGTATATCAAGACATCATGAAGAATGCCTTAAATATATCCCATTTTAAAAAGAAAGAAAAAAGGCCGGGCACGGTGGCTCAAGCCTGTAATCCCAGCACTTTGGGAGGCCGAGACGGGCGGATCACGAGGTCAGGAGATCGAGACCATCCT
>NW_012107508.1:1161431-1174169 GCF_000951045.1 Mandrillus leucophaeus
CAGGCTGAGGCAGGAGAACTGCTTGACCCCGGGAGGCACAGGTTGCAATGAGCCAAGATCCAACAACTGCACTCCAGCCTGGGCGACAGAGCAAGGCTCCATCTCAAGAAAAAAAAAAAAAATTCAACCTCAACCCAAACTTTACAACTCCAAATGGATCAAGATCTAAATGTAAAATGTAAAACTATAAAATGTTTAGAAGAAAACGCAAGAGAAAATCCTTGTGAGTTGGTGTTAGGCAAAGAGTTCTTAGAACACCAAAAGTATAATTCATATAACAAAAAATTGATAAATTGGACCTCATCAAAGTTAAAAACACTTGTTCTGCAAAAGATACTGTTAAGAAAATAAAAAGACAAAAGCACAGACTGGTAGAAAATATGTGCAAATCACATATCCAACACAGGACTAATATCCAGAATATATTAAAAAAATTTCAAAATTCAACAGTAAGAAAACAAAGAACTCAATTTAAAAATGGGCACAAGACTTCAAGCACTCCATCAAAGAAAACATATGGATTACAAATATGTACATGAAGACAGATATTCAGCATCATTAGCCATTAGAGAAATGCAAGTCAAATCAAATAAGTAAAGTTTTAAAAACTAATGATACCAAGTATTGATGAGGATGTGGAACAACTGGAACTCTGATACATTGTTGGTGAGAATGCAAAATGGTATGGTCACTCTGAACACTCTGAATTTCTTGTTAAGTTAAACATTCACTTACCATATAACCTAGGTATTTACCCTAGAGAAATTTACCCTGTAAGGTTGTACATAGGACTGGTTCAAAGTTTTTTAATGTTCCCTTTAAAATCTATACACTAATGTTTATAGCAGCTCTATTCATCATCACCAGAAACCAGAAACCACCTAAACGTACTTCAACAGGTGAATGAATGTAGTACATCCATAAAATAGACACTACTCAGAAATAAAAAAGAATAAACAAGTGAGATACATAACAACATGGACAAGTCTCAAAGGCATTATGCTGAAAAAAATCCAGTCTCAAAAGGCTACTTACTGTATGATTCCATTTATATGACATTCTTAAAAAGACAAGACTGTGTGGAAAACAGATCAGTGGTTACCAGAGGTTAGGTGGGTGGGGAGATGTGACTAAAATAAGGTAACACAAGGGAGCTTGGGGATTACTTCTACACATGTGCTAAAGTTCACATAAGTATACACCAAAAGTCTATTTTACTTTAATGTAAAAAATAAAATAAATTTTGTAGGCTGGATGCAGTGGCCTGTAATCCAGTACTTTGGGAGGCTGAGGCAGGAAAATCGCTTGAGCCCAGGAATTCAAGATCAGCCTGAGCAACGTGGCAAAACCCCATCTCTACAAAAATACAAAACGAGTGCAGTGGCCCACACCTGTACTTCCAGCTACTCAGGAGTCTGAAGTGGGAGGATCACTTGAGCCCAGGAGGTAGAGGATACAGTGAACTGTGGCCACACCACTGCACTCTAGCCTGGGAGACAGAGGGAGACTCTCAATAAATAAACAAACAAACAAACAAATTTTGTAAAAATCTGTGGCTTCAAGTTAAAATGATGGCTTAAACATATGCATGCATCTCCAATTCCTCCCAGTCTATTAAAAGGAAAACATCAACAAGGTTTAAATGCATGAGGACAAAGAGAAGAGCAAATAGGATTAGACTAGATTTTAACAATTTTTTTTTTTTTTTTTTTTTTGAGACAGAGTCTCACTCTGTCACCCAGGCTGAAGTGCAGTGGCACGATCTCAGCTCACTGCAAGCTCCGCCTCCCAGGTTCACACCATTCTCCTGCCTCAGCCTCCCGAGTAGCTGGGACTACAGGGGCCTGCCACCACGCCCGGCTAATTTTTTAATATTTTTTAGTAGAGACGGGGTTCCACCATGTTAGCCAGGATGGTCTCAATCTCCTGACCTCGTGATCCCCCCGCCTCAGCCTCCTAAAGTGCTGGGATTACAGGCGTGAGCCACCGCGCCTAGCAACAAATGTTTTTAATATGAACAGTGAATGGGCAGGTGGTACATGGCTTAGGACAGAGAAGAAAATGCCAATACATCACTGCCTGCTCAGATTACACTGCATCTCTACTCACCCTGGCTCCCATTTCACTCAGAGTAAAACCATTATTCATTATAATGGCCTATAAGACCCGAGTCAGGTCACCTCTACCCTTTTCCTGAGAATGTGAGCTCCTAGAGGGCAGGGAATGTGTCTCCTTAGTTCATTTTATCCCCAGCATCTACAAGTGCCTAGGGTTTCTTAGATATTCCATAAAGTGAATGTATGAATGAACATATGAGTGAACTATGAGAGTGATGCCCGTAAGCAGAGAGCAGAGATTCTAGGGTGGAACTCTGGAAATTAGAGGTTCCTCTGAAAGCTGGGATGCCAGATGGGGTTGTACATAGGACTGGTTCAAAGTCTTTATAAGGAGCCCCAATTCCTTTCCTCCAGCAAGATCACTGCCCCTCCCTAATCTGGCAGAAAGTAAGAGATCTACTTCTGGAGGGGTTGAACTAGAGTTCTGTACTTGCAAATGACAGATATACCTAAGTGCTAGGGCAAGGCATGGTACCAAAAAAAATGCAGATAACCAATCAAGATCACTAGTTAAGGAAAATTTCTAACATGTAGTATGAAAAGTCCAAAATAAAGAAAAAAGGAACTCTGAGGAAACAGTGACAATATGGGGAGTGTAAAGTGTTACACAAGGTGATGTAGAAAAAGAATCTCTTATTCCCCAGTGAGCTCATCAAGAACAGATTTAACACAATCTATTCTCCCGTCAATTCATACTTCTGCCCTTTCTATGTAACGCTTTTATGACTATAGACTGTAACAGTTTAACTACAAGAAACACTTTCTTACCCCAGAAAACTCAATGTGGATATCACTGCTTCAAGGCTATAAACCTTCAGATTTGACCCAGGGTCACTTCCCCCCACTTTACCAATCAGGATGTCACATATCATCCCCAAACAAGTTGCAGTAGTGAAATCTATTATTTTACAAGAGAGCCAAACCAAAATTAGATCAAGAATATAATAAAAGTTAGAAAGAAAATTTTTTTGAGTAAAAACAAAAGACGACAACCACTTAGTCCATTTTTCAAGCATGTACAGAGAGTACACAGTATTACTGTTTGGAGTGACCTTTCTGTCCTGTTCTTCCAACCGAGACATTATCATTTTTTTATAGTTTCTCATAATGGCATGATGTTCCACTGGGGAACACGATAAATATTCTCCATTTTTAAAACCAAAATATCAAATATTCATATGTAGAGTTTCCAACACAAAATATTCTTCTAGCAGTTATATATTTAAGAGTCCCTAAGAAAGATTTTTTAAAAATACAAATTACAGAAAAAAGCTAAAAATGCACCTCTACTGTTAAACATTTAAAAAATAAAGGCCATAAGAAATAAGACTGATGTCTTCTCACAGCCTATTTTGTTCTTATCTACAAAGGGGAATCTCTTTTTTTTTCTTTTTTAAAAATTTCTTTCCCAGTATCAATCAAATCATATACTAAGAGGTTTTAGGTTTCTATTATACATTCTTTCCATTGGAATATTACAAGAGGTGTAATTTCCACTTGACAGAATAAACACAATCAAGTTCTGTGTCTAAGTCATAGAGTCCCATGAATTCCTAACATTTTAACTGCAATTCAATTATTTATTCTGTAACAATGAGGTAATACACCAGGTACTAAGCAGCAATGTAGACCAACAAGATCCTTGTTCCTAAAAATCTAAAATTATCTGCAGTAAAGGACCAGTTGCTGCTTGTTTTTTTAAAAAAATTTCTATTCATTGGCTGGGCACAGTGGCTCACGCCTGTAATCCCAGCACTTTGGGAGGCCGAGAAAGGTGGATCACGAGGTCAGGAGATCGAGACCATCCTGGCTAACACAGTGAAACCCCGTCTCTACTAAAAATACAAAAAAATTAGCCAGGCGTGGTTGTGGGCACCTGTAGTCCCAGCTACTCGGGCGACTGAGGCAGGAGAATAGCGTGAACCTGGAGGGTGGAGCTTGCAGTGAACCAAGATCGTGTCACTGTACTCCAACCTGGGCAACAGAGTGAGACTCCGTCTCAAACAAACAACAAAAAAAATTGTATTCATCGTGGACCAACAATTTTTAAGATACAATTAAGTTTCTATTCCAGGTGCAGTAACTCGTGCCTGTAATCCCAGCACTTTAGGAGGCTGAGGCAGGAGGATTGCTTGAGCCCAGGAGTTCAAGGTTGCAGTGAACTATGATCAGGCCACCTGGGGGACAGAGTTAGAATCTGTCTCTAAAAATAACAATAATTTTTATAAAGTTTCCAGAAAAAAAAAAAAAGGCACACAAAATACATTCCCAAATCTTTCATTACTGGAATCAACAGACATAAAATTACTCTGCTAAGTTGCTACACAAGTTCCTAAATACTCAGTTTTCTTTTATTATCTCAATCCCAGCAGCCCTGTAACTACACTTTGAGCAGTACTGCTGTAAACTCCTACCACACAGAGAGGCATTGCTGCACATTTCTTAATCTACGACTGTGCTTTACCCGGGAAAAGCAGGCATTTTTTTTTTTTTGTATTTTTATTTACTCATATCTTTCTTTTATCCAGACACATTTTCCACAGTTTAGAGTCTGTGCAAACCATCCTGGCCTCCTGCCACTCACAGCAATCTTGATCCATCTTTGGGATTCTTCATTCCTAAAAAAACTAATGATCTGCCCCAAATTATATATTAACTGTGAAACTTTGCATTTTCTAGTAATTTATTTCTCCCTTCGGTTCCAAAAATTTCAATTCCTTAAAAGAAAAATAAAACAAAAACAAAATAACCAGTGCTTAAAAGTACTTTGTGTCTAGACTTATAAGGGAGACTTTAAAAAGTATCATTGTGTTTGTGATAAATACTCTTAGAAAGATAAGGAGTACCCAGTCACTGAACGGTGGTATCTGCCTTTCATTTGTCCTTTCAGGCTGGGATAGGGATAGTGTGTGGGTGGGTGGGCAGTGTTCCCACACAGCTAGCCAGAGAAGGGACCAGGGAGCTGCTACAGTCCCAGTTCCACTGTCTTGGTCCTGAAACCTAAAAGGAGGCCGGGCGTGGTGGCTCATGCCTGTAATCCCAGCACTTTGGGAGGCCAAGTCGGGTGGATCACCTGAGATCAAGCGTTCAAGACCAGCCTGGCCAACATAGCAAAACCCTGTCTCTACGAAAATACAAAAATTAGCAAGGCATGATGGCGGGTGCCTGTAATCCCAGCTACTCAGGAGGCTGAGGCAAGAGAATTGCTTGAACCCAGGAGGTGGAGGTTGCAGTGAGCCGAGATCATACCGCTGCACTCTAGCCTGGGTGACAGAGCAAGACTCCATCTCAAAAAAAAAAAAACCTGAATGGAAGGAAGTCTGATGTTTCCTCAAAACAAATGCTCAAAGCAGTCACTACTCACTGGCATTCTAGCTGGACCCACTCCTGGGCAAGTGCTACAAAGAAAAACACCTCTAAGGTGGTCGGTAGAAGAACGGGACACTGAGAAAAAGGGGGAATACAGTGCTGCTGGGAATGGTTAGGTAACTGATGGCTCCTGCCCTCCCTCAAATTCCTGACATAAAAAGATGTTGGTACTGGGAAGAGAAAATAAGAACACCATAACAGGCTGGCCGCAGTGGCTCATGCCTGTAATCTTGGCACTTTGGCAGGCCAAGGCGGGTGAATTACTTGAGCCCAGGAATTCCAGACCAGCCTGGACAAAATGGCAAAATCCCATCACTATAAAAAATATAAACAAATTTAGCCAGGCATGGTGGCCCCTTGCCTGTAGTCACAGCTACCTGGGGGGCTGAGGTGGAAGGATCACTTGAGCCCAAGAGATTGAAGCTGCAGTGAGCCGAGATCACACCACTGCACCCCATCCTGGGTGACAAAGTGAGACCCTGTCTCAAAAGAAAAAAAGGAACAACAATAAGAACACCATAACAAATAAACATTATTTTTGGTGCATTGACAATTGTGTAGAAATCAACACTTCATTAATATGAGAACAGAAGGATATCAATGTGTTGGTTGCTGAACAGTTCAAGGCTTTACTAACATCCAACCAATGACTTGGCAGGTCTCTCAAACGAGGGGAAATAAAGAATTTTATGAATTCTCAAAGATCGAAAATAGAAAAGTGATGACCACACTGCCTTCAAAACTTGCCCAATACCTCTAATATCCATGGCAATCAGTTGCTCACGTAAGGAACCAGCATTTTGTGGAGTAGTAGTTAATAATGATGACAAGTGAAGAATAGAGAATAAACTTAAATTCTATAAAGATATGAAAAGTTATTGAGGCACAAGTCCAAAGGCTATAATAAATAAAAAAGGAAAAAAAAGTTGTCAAAAATTAAAATGTAAATAAAGATGTGATGAGAGATCTATCAAGGAAGTGCAGGAAGAACCGAGCAACTCACAAACCACCCCCTGGCTGGACGCGCACAGCCTGCCCAGTCCCGTTCGGCAAGTCACCTCAGTCCCATCCAGGTAAGGCTGGACAGGTGGTTCTCCAGGTGGCAGGAGGCGAGCGAGCGGCCCAGGTCATACACCGGGCCCCTGGTGCCCTCAGTCTGGACAGGAAGGGCGCGCGGGGTTCAGCCTAGCCCAGGGAGGGAACGAGAAGACTCAGCCGGTCTGGGCGCGCCGCTCTGGCCCCAGGGTGCTGCAGGTGGCCGCGTCCAGGGCGGTAGGTGGGCCCCGCCCGCTCGCCTCCCGAGGCCGGACCCCTGGACTCAGCAAAACCCAGTCAGACCCGCGCCCCACGGCCGCCTCCAAGTCACCTTCTGCGCGCTGGAGCCGCAGACACGCGCCGCCCGGTCATAGACGTGGCAGCGGATCACAGAACTGCCCACGTCCAGCCCCAGCACGAAGCCAGCGTGCCGCGGCTCCTGCGCTCTCTGCTCCGGGTCCGTCGGCAGCCCAGACATCCCGATCCCACACGCCTCTCTGCTACAGACGCCACCCCAGAGGGCGCGCTATAAATCCCGATGCCCCAGAATCCCAGGGCGCAGCGCCGGGCCGCCGCCCCCAACCCAGCCCCCAACCCAGCTCCGCGGGAGTTTAGAGAGGCCCGGCCCCTGGCGCGGGCTCCACCCCGGCGCCGTGACGTCACGGGCGCGCGCCGGCGGCCGCGAGGGAGGGGTGGAGGTGAGCTGGTTTGTGTCGTGCTCTGGAGCCCGAGATCGCCAGCCATGCTCAGCCTCCAGTTGCCGGCCGCTGTTGGATTGACTTGGCCCTTAACTCTTTTATTATTTTTTTTTGAGACGGAGTCTCACTTTGTCGCCCTAGCTGGAGTGCAGTGGCGCGATCTCGGCTCACTGCAACCTCCGCCTCCCGGGTTCAAGCGATTCTCTTGCCTTAGCCTCCCAAGTAAATGGGATTACAGGCGCGCTCCTCCACGCGCGGCTAATTTTTGTATTTTTAGTAGAGAAGGGGTTTCACCATGTTGATCAGGCTGGTCTCGATCTCCTGATCTCGTGATCCGCTCGCCTCAGCTTCCCAAATTGCTGCGATTGCAGGCGTGAGCCACCGAACCCGGCGGCCCTTAACTCTTATTTTTTCTCTTGCGTCTCCAGCTTCCTGAGAGGCAGCGCCTGCGTTTCTCTTAACCCTAGCTACATTTGAGGAATCTCTATTAAAGAAAAATAGCTACCCCATATGCTAATCGTGAGGAGGAAAGTATAGGCTAGTTTATATAAAAATCTCGGAAAGTTTCGAGGTGCCATAAGGCACATTTATTCATTTCTCACCCATGATTATGACTAGAGTGCTGGAGAAATTTTTATCTCTGAGTAACTTTGGCAGACTAACCTGGGTCTCTGCATTCGTGCAGAATTTTTTAAGCTTAAAACATTTGTAGAGGTCACTACCATATATGGTTTCCATTTTTCGGCTAACATTTTGGGTGCGACTTTATTTCAATATTATTAAATGCACAGTCATTGACTATGCTAGAGTTGAATAAAGTGCTGTTTTTCAAAAATGAAATAAAACAAGTGCCATAAAAAATTCAAAATTTGGCCAAAAGTACTAATGTTTATTAACAGAGAGTTGCCCACGACTTCTCTTCCCAGAAAACGTGGTAAAGTTTGCACACAATGCAAAGCGGTAAATATTTGCTAAATGAAATGCGACGCAAGGAAGAAGACTTTTCCCAGCCCTCTAGTGGGAAAGAAAGGAGAAAGCTTAATTAAGGTGGCTGCTTTGACCTTCACGCTCCACTACGGCGGTTGCTTTTTGGAATCTGAAAACCTCACAGAGGCCCTTTACCTTTTGTTGCTGCCCTAGGGGATGGGCTCATCCAGACACTTGACCAAAAGGAACAAGGCGTCCTGTGGAAATTTCGAGATTCTCGCGGCTCAGGTTCCTGGGCCTGGAGCTTTCCTGGGGAAGGTCCTGATCTGCAGGGAGTGGGGAGGTGGTTCCGCCTGCGCCACCCACCTCCCACTGCCACCAGCAATCTGTGAAGTCAGAGCCTGAAAATATTCCTTATCTTTTTGTAAAATTAGCAAACATATGAATATATGTTTTGTGTGAAAACGTTTAACAGTGCCAACTGGTATATCAATTAAAAAGTAAAAGATAACCATTTTGGCTGGGCGCGGGGGCTCACGACTGTAATCCCAGCACTTTGGGAGGCCGAGGCAGTCGGATAACTTGAGGTCAGGAGTTTGAGAGCAACCTGGGCAACATGGTGAAACCCCATGTCTGCAAAAATACAAAAATTAGCTGGGCGTGGTAGCCGGCTCCTGTAATCCCAGCTACTGGGGAGGCTGAGGCAGGAGAATCACTTGAACCCGGGAGGCGGAGGTTGCAGTGAGCCAAGATCATGCCACTGCACTCCAGCCTGGGCCACACAGCAAGACTCTGCCTCGAAATAAATACCTACATGCATGCATACATACATATTCATTTTGAATCAAAACTTTTTTTAGACAGGGTCTTGCACTGTCACCCAGGCTAGAGTGCTGTGGCGCCACCTCAGCTCACTGCAGCCTCGACCTCCCGGGCTCAGGTGATCCAACTACCTCAGCCTCCCAAATAGCTGGGACTACAACCACCACACCCCCCGGATTTTTGCATTTTTTGTAGAGTCTATTTTGCCATGTTGGCCAGGCTGGTCTCCAACTCCTGGCCTCAAGTGATCCTCCCACCTTGGTCTCCCAAAGTGCTGGGATTACGGGTGTGAGCCATTGCGCCCAACCAAATCATTCTTTTTTTTTTTCTTTTCTTTTTTGAGATAGAGTCTTGCCCTTGTTTGCCCAGGCTGGAGTGCAGTGCTGCGATCTGGGCTCACTGCAACCTCCGCCTCCGGGATTCGAGTGATTCTCTTGCCTCAGCCTCCCAAGTAGCTGGGACTACAGGCACTGGCCACCATGCCCAGCTAAGTTTTGTGTTTTTAGTAGAGTTGGGGTTTCACCATGTTGGCCAGGATGGTCTGGATCTCTTGACCTTGTGATCTGCCCGCCACGGCCTCCCAAAGTGCTGGGATTACAGGCGTGAGCCACTGCGCAGGGCCAAGTCATTCTTTTGGCCAAATTGTCCTGTTTATCAACTTACTTTCAGGCAATTTGACAAAATTGGCTCTTTGGCCATACAACGTTAAGCTTGGAACATACACCTGGACGAGTATGTTTTTTTTGTTTGTACCCTGTTCAACAGTACTGATTTGTTCCAAGTGGCCTCAGGACTGCCTTCACCAGTGCTGACCATTTTGGTCGTGTATGTGTGTATGTATGTGTTTGTGTGTGTGTGTGTGTGTGAATTATTGTAATTTGAAATAAATGACTAATGGGTCCAGTACTGGTCGGGGTTCTCCAGAGAAATAGAACCAATAGGATAGAGAGAAAGAGAAAGAGAGGTTTATTATTTTAAGGAGTTTCTTCATATGATTGTGAGGGCTGGCAAGTCCTGGATATTTCTGGGGCAGGCTAGCAGGCTGGAAACTCAAGAAGAGTTTCCATGTTGCAGTTCTGAGGAGACTTCCTTCTTTGGGAAACCTGTCTTTGTTCTTAAAGCTTAAAACCAACCTTGTGTGAGACTCACTCAGGTTTTGGAGGGTTATCTGCTTTACTCAAAGTCTACTAATTTAAATGTTAATTACTTCTAAGAAATACCTTCACAACAACACCTAGACTGGTGTTTGACCGAACAGCTGGGCATACAGTGTGTCTAACTAGCCTAGCTAAGTTCACACATAATAGTATCCATATCAGTTCCCCATTCACAACAGAGAAAACGGCTTTGTATTACCTGATGTTAATATTTAGTATATTTCTCAAAGTGATATTTCTTGGCTTCTTGAAACCTGACACTTTCTTAATGATCCTTTTTATAAATTCAAATAAATTATATTGAGTATTATCAAAATCATAGAATTTGAAAACAGGGGCCTTAGAAACCACTTAATCTAGTGTCTCTCAAATTGTTTTCAGATCTTGAACAACTTTGAGGCCCTAATGAACACTATCTCCCCAAGAAGATGCTTATACACACAAAATTTTGCACGTAACTTCAGGTGCTGGGTGTTGGGTAAAGCAAACATAAAGATCTCAGATAAAAATCGAGATCTTATTTCACAGTTGAGTAGGAGAGGCCTGGGGGAACAAAGAGATACCTGTTTCTCCCACTTTCTTTGTTCTCTGTCAGCACCTCCTACCCTGTTCTTCCCTAAGGGAAAGGAGTATATGGGCAACAGGGCACAGGGCTCAGAGGCTTCTAAGGCCCTTTGATAATTGGTCATTCTCTTTCTTTTTTTAATTTTTAAAAAGTTTTATGGGTACATAGTAGGTGTATATATTTTTGGGTTACGTGAGATATTTGGATACAGGTATGATAATCACATCGGGGTAAACAGGGTATCCTTTATGTCAAGCATTTATCCTTTGTGTTGCAAACAATCCAATTATACTCTTTTATTTTTAAATGTACAACTAAATTGACTGTCAAAAAATACTGGATGTTGGTGTGAATGTGGTGAAAGGGGAACACTTAGACTGCTGTTGAGAATGTAAATTAGTACAGCCTCTATGAAAAACAGTGTGGAGATTCCTTAAAAGAACTAAAAGTAGATCTACCATTTGATCCAGCAATCCCACTACTGGGTATCTACCCAAAAGAAAATAAGTCATTATATGAAAAATACGCCTACACAAATATATTTATTGCAGCACAATTCACAATTGCAAAGATATGGAATCAACCTAAGCGCCCATCAACTAATGGGTGAATAAAGAAAATGTGGTATGTGTATATATATATATATACACTATGGAATACTACTCAGCCATAAAAAGGAATGAAATAATGTCTTACAGCAACTTGGATGGAGCTGGAGGCCATTATTCTGAGTGAATTAACCCAGGAATGGAAAACGAAAGAAGTAGGAGCTAAGTACACAAAGGTACACAAAGTCATATAACAGACTTTGGAGACCCAGAAAGAGGAGGGTGGGACGGGGGTGTGTGATAAGAAGCTACCTATTGGGTACAGTGTACACTACTCAGGTGACTGGTGCACTAAAATGTCAGAATTCACCACTATATAATTCATCCGTGTAACCCAAAACCACTTGTACCCCAAAAGCTACTGAAATAAAAAAAAATTAATGTGATTTTTAACTATAGACACCCTGTCGTGCTATCAAATACTAGATCTTATTATTCTATTTTTTTTTTTTGTACCTATTAGCTATCCCCACTTCCCCTGGCCCTACTCCTCACCCCTGTCCACTACCCTTACCAGTCCCTGGTAACCATCCTTCTACTCTCTATCTCCATGAGTTCAATTATTTTAATTTGTAGCTCCCACAAATAACTGAGAACATGTGAAGTTTGTCTTTCTGTGCCTGGCTTATTTCACCTAACATAATGACCTCCATTTCCATCCATGTTGTAAATGACAGTGTCAGGCCTCTGAGCCCAAGCCAAGCCATCGCATCCCCTGTGACTTGCACATATACGCCCACATGGCCTGAAGTAACTGAAGAATCACAGAAGTGAAAATACCCTGCCCTGCCTTAACTGATGACATTCCACCACAAAAGAAGTGAAAATGGCCAGTCCTTGCCTTAAGTAGTGACATTACCTTGTGAAAGTCCTTTTCCTGGCTCATCCTGGCTCAAAAACCTCCCCCACTGAGCACCTTGTGACCCCCACTTTTGCCCACCAGAGAACAACCCCCCTTTGACTGTAATTTTCCTTTACCTACCCAAATCCTATAAAACGGCCCCACCTTTATCTCCCTTCGCTAACTCTCTTTTCAGACTCAGCCCGCCTGCACCCAGGTGAAATAAACAGCCATGTTGCTCACACAAAGCCTGTTTGGTGGTCTCTTCACATGGACGCGCATGACATTTGGTGCCGTGACTCGGATCAGGGGACCTCCCTTGGGAGATCAATCCCCTGTCCTGCTCTTTGCTCCATGAGAAAGATCCACCTATGACCTCTAGTCCTCAGACCAACCAGCCCAAGGAACATCTCACCAATACTAAATCGGGTAAGCGGCCTCTTTTTACTCTCTTCTCCAACCTCTCTCACTATCCCTCAACGTCTTTCTCCTTTCAATCTTGGCACCACCCTTCAATCTCTCCCTTCTCTTAATTTCAATTCCTTTCATTTTCTGGTAGAAACAAAGGAGACATGTTTTATCCGTGGACCCAAAATGCC
>NW_012107508.1:1174829-1175385 GCF_000951045.1 Mandrillus leucophaeus
GAGCAGGGCATTTATGAGTAGTTGAGAACAGTGAATAGGAGTATGACTAGACAGAAGATAGCAGGGATGACAAGTTTTTTGGGTTGCAGTCCAAGTTGATCTGGTGTCTGGAATGAGACTGGGACTTAATAAAAAGGAGTGTCCACACAGGAGCTCGAATGGGCTGGAACCTGTAGCATTCCCAGGACAGGCCTGAATTCTGAGAAGGGAAAGTGGTAAAAGTAATGTCTAGTCCTTTTTAAGTTGGTGACTGAGCCTAGTGAGGTGTGTTTTTAAAAGACCATTAGTCCGTTCTACCTTCCCTGAAGACTGAGGACGGTAAAGGGTATAAAGGTTTCACTGAATACTAAGAGCCTGAGAAACCGCTTGGGTGATTTGACTATTAAAGGCTGGTCCGTTATCAGACTGTATAGAGGTAGGAAGGCCAAACCGAGGAATTATGTCTGAAATGACTGCGGTGGCCTTCTCAGACCCTGTGGGAAAGGCCTCTACCCATCCAGTGAAAGTGTCTACCCAGACTAAGAGATATTTTCGTTTTCTGACTCGGGGCATGTGG
>NW_012107508.1:1176250-1178476 GCF_000951045.1 Mandrillus leucophaeus
GGGGCTGTCCGTGAGGCCTTGCAGCAGTACAGCCCAGGTAATTTGCTGAGCCTGATGGGTGTCAGGGTCAGTCTAAGTGAAAGCAAAGAGAGGCTGGGAGGAAGGGTGCAGAGGAATAGTGAAAAAGCATCTTTAAGATCAAGAATGAAATAGTGAGTTGTGGAGGAAGATATTAAGGACAAAAGAGTGTATGAGTTGGGCACCACAGGGTAGATAGGCAAAACAATTTGGTTGATAAGGCGAAGATCTTGAACTAATCTGTAAGACTTGTCTGGTTTTTGGACAGGTAAAATGGGGAACTGTAAGGAGAGTTTATAGGTTTTCATGCTGTGGGATGGGATATTGGCACTGAGCGGGGTAAGGGTGATTGAGTTTTAATGGGATAGTAATGGGCATGTGATCAGTTGCCAGGGAAGGAGTAGAGATGTCCCGTACTTGTAGGTTAAGGTGGGGGGATACGAGGGGACGATGTGAAGGAGGCTTTGAACTGGGGGGAAAGGCAGCAATGAGGTGTGGCTATAGCCTAGGAATAGTCAGGGAAGCAGATAATTTAGTTAAAATATCTTGACCTAATAAGGGAGTTGGGCAGGTGGGGATAACTAAAAAGGAGTGCATAAAAGAATGTTGTCCAAGTTGGCACCAGAGTTGGGGAGTTTTAAGAGGTTTAGAAGCCTGGCCATCAATACCCACAACAGTTATGGAGGCAAGGGAAATAGGTCCTTGAAAAGAAGGTAATGTGGAATGAGTAGCCTCCATATTAATTAAGAAGGGGATGGACATACCCTCCACTGTTAGTGTTACCCAAAGCATCCGTGATGGTCCAGGAGGCTTCTGAGGTGATGGGGCAGCGTCAGTCTTCAGCCGCTAAGCCAAGAAGCTCTGGGAAGGAGTCAGTCAGAGAGCCTTGGGCCAGAGCTCCAGGGGTTCTGGGAGTGGCTGCCAGGCGAGATGAACAGTCCAATTTCCAGTAGGGTCCCACACAGATGGGACACGGCTTAGGCGGCTTAGGAGGAATCCCAGGCTGCGGGCATTCCTTGGCCCAGTGGCCAGATTTCCGGCACTTGTAGCAAGCTCCTAGGGGAGGTGGTTCTGGAGGAACCCCTGGCAGCTGCGGTTTAGGTGTTTGGAGTTGTGTGCTAGCGATGTGGCTGGGGTTTGTCTCACAGTGGAGGCAAGGAATTGCAACTCAGAAATAAATTGCTACTTGGCTGCCTTTACTCTATTATTGTACATCTTGAAGGCGACGTTCATTAAGTCCCGTTGTGGGGTTTGAGGGCCAGAATTTAATTTTTGGAGCTTTATTTAATGTCAGGAGCAGATTAGGTAATAAATTAAAATGCATATTAAGAATAAGACGGCCTTCTGACCTTTCAGGGTCTAGGGCTGAAAAGCTTCTCAGGGTTGCTGCTAAATGGGCCATGAACTGGGCTGGGTTTTTCACATTTGGTGAAAAAGAGTCTAAACACTAATTGATTTGGGAGAGGTCAGATAAAGAAAAAGGAGCATTAACCTTGACTATGCCTTTAGCTCTAGCCACTTGTTTAAGAGGAAATAGCTGGGCAGGTGGGGAAGGGCTAGGAACGAAACTGTAAGCCAGACCGGGTGTGAGGAGGGAAGGTGATAAAAGGATTACAGGGTGGGGGAACAGAGGCTGAGGAAAAATTGGGACCTAGCTCGCCCTGGCGAGGAGGGGAGAGGTCAGATGGGTCTGTAAAAAAGGAAGATTAGAAAGACTCAGCAACGCTTGGGGTTGGGACTGAGGGGACAGAAGGGAGGGAAAGAAGGAAGATTTGGGATGAGTTGCATTGGGAACAGAGACTAGGGAGGGACTGATGTGTAAAAGAATGCCTGGACATCGGGCATCTCAGACCGTTTGCCTATTTTATGACAAGAATTATTTAGATCTTGTAGGATGGAAAAATCGAAAGTGCCATTTTCTGGCTATTTGGAACTACTGTTGAGTTTGTATTGGGGTCAAGTGGCATTGTAGAAGAAAATAAGGCATTTAGGTTTTGGGTCAGGTGTGAGTTGAAGAGGTTTTAAGTTCTTGAGAATACAGGCTAAGGGAGAAGAAGGAGGAATGGAGGGTGGAAGGTTGCCCAAAGTGAAGAGAGTAAAGACACAGAGAGAAGGAGTTTGGGGTTCTTGCCCTCCAGAAAAGTGGGAAAGGGGTCGGGGCGTGGAAATAAGGGATTGGGGTGCAAAAATAAGAGGTCAGGGCACAAA
>NW_012107508.1:1178526-1181047 GCF_000951045.1 Mandrillus leucophaeus
CCACTCTGAGTACCAGAACTCCCCACTCACCATTCTGAAGCCCCTGGAGTATGATACCTGCTGAGACTGTCTGTCTTCCCTTGACAACTGTTATATGTAAAATGTTTGTTTCTCGATACTGCAAGGAAAAATCAACATTTAGACAATAAGTTTCCTCAGCTAAGTAATTTTACTTTCTGCAGAAAGGGTGCTGCCCATTAGTAATCCTGCCATGAGAGCACAATGAACAAAGGAAAGGTAGGCATATTTATTCCTTACGCACTGGGTCCTTACTGCTGTGTCTGATCTCCGTTGGTTGGAGCCAGACCTCACAATCTAAACTGAACCCAATTGGCTAACAGCTTAAAAGCTTTTGTAAATAGGTAAAAGCAAGGGAGAACAGAGGCAAAGAGGAAGTTGCTTAAAAAGGACTTAGAAAAGTAATAATATTCCCAAATAAGGAAGGGGCATAGGCTGTGAGTTGGGACATGCCTGTGAGCACGTCCAGCACAAATATCTTGGTTAAAGTACAAGGGCATAGAAAGTACTACATGCCTATGAGCACATCTAGCACAAGTATCTTGGTTAAAGTACAAGGACATAGAATGTACTTATTCCCTTATGTCTAACAGCTACATAGGATAGGGCTTAACAAAAAGTTATTAAGAAAAAGCAAGAAGGCTTTGAAGAAAGTTAGTCTTTAAGAGAAACTATTATTTCTAACATTTGTTATTATTATTATTATCTTCTAACAAAAAGGGAAACTTTGAAGAGGAACTTTTTACTTTCCACAACAACTCTTGAGTGTTACAGTTTTAAACACTGGCTTCTGGGCTGGGTGAGGTGGCTCATGCCTGTAATCCCAGCACTTTGGGAGGCCAAGGCAGGTGGATCATGAGGTCAGGAGTTCAAGACCAGCCTGGCCAACATAGTGAAACCCCGTCTCTACTAAAAATACAAAAATTGGCTGGGCGTGGTCACGTGCGCCTGTAGTCCCAGCTACTTGGGAGGCTGAGGCAGGAGAATCGCTTGAACCCAGGGGGCAGAGGTTGCAGTGAGCCAAGATTGTGCCACTGCATTACAGCCTAGGTGACACAGTGACACAGCAGGACTCTGTCTCAAAAAAAAAAAAGAAACAACAACAAAAAACAACAGCAGCAACAAAAACACTGGCTTCCTTCCTTGGCACCACCTTTTTCAGCAGGCTAATTCCCTAAAGACTCAACCCAGGCTCATTCCTCACCACTGAAGAATCCTAGCCTTGAAAGCTGGCCTTGAACACCCTTCTTCACTGAAGTCCTAGCCTGCCTTGCTGTTAAGCCCATTCACTTCCTGAAGCACTCAAACCAGAAGGAATGAGACCCAGAAACTTCAAATTCTCAGGACCCATATCCATCAAGATCTGAAGATAAAAGAAGACTTTGAGTCAGACCAAAATCAAGGGGAGAACTGGAAATTAAAAAGTAGAGTAACGATACCAGAAAACCTGGACTAAAGGAAATTTCTTCATAAACAAATAAACACTGAGTTCCTCATGCTTCCTAGAAACCAAAGCATGAAAGGAAGTATGAATTTTCTATCAGAGAGAAAGAAGTCATGTGAGTGACTGCTGTGCCGAACACTGCATTTGTCCTTACACATACAATCCTG
This sequence comes from Mandrillus leucophaeus, assembly GCF_000951045.1. Taxonomy (NCBI): domain Eukaryota; kingdom Metazoa; phylum Chordata; class Mammalia; order Primates; family Cercopithecidae; genus Mandrillus; species Mandrillus leucophaeus. Next base: position 1,180,156 of record NW_012107508.1, read on the forward strand.
TATGTTCTCTTACTTAATTATCTCCAGAACCCAATGAAGGTCACTGGGTTACAGCAGAGAATAACCCCTCAAGGCTGCACAGACAGTACGTGATGAAAGCAGGGTCATTTCCCCTACACAGTAGTTCTTCAGAGGGGCTGAAACATCCAGTGTTTCCACAGGTAAAGAATCAGGACTTACTCTGCCACCCAGATGTGTTTGTGCAAACTGACAGCATAGATGCCACCATGTCCGAGGCTGGCTTTTTTCAGTCTTCCCAGAGACAGCTGAGTAGCGACTTGCCTACCTAAATCTTAAGGGGGTCTGGGGGAAGTGATGGCGTCCCCATGGCTAAGCTGCAGGGAACCTTGGAAAGGGTTACTGTTTAATCCAGGGAAACCAGAGTCACAAAGCCACACCTGGCCAATTATCTGCCCATCTCCGTGCCCTTAAAAGGCATCCAGTGTCAGAAACATGAGCAGGCTTCTTCCTCCCTCTCTTAAATTCTCCCCTCCTGAAGTGTATTGAGTGACAAGAAATCTTTTCATTCATTCACTAACTGATCTGTACAGGTCATGGGCAGGAAGGAGCTACGTGGGGCACAGGTTTTGTGGACTCACTTTTTATGTTTATGAACAGCCAAGGCCTGGAAAGTTCTAAAGAGAGGCCATTGCCTAAGAAGAGCATCCATCATCTCATCTCAGTCACTCTGTTTTACTTAGGGTCAGATGCCTTTTCCTCAACTAGGGACATTGTAAAATCTCAAGTGAGTGAGTTCTGTGGATTAAGAGTTAAACCACATTAGAGTTTGGCTGAAAACCTTTGTGAATACAGACAAAACTTTATTTTTTGAGGAAAATGTTTGTATAAGGCAATTAAAATCCAAGGTAAAGAAAGATTATACAAGGCCAGG
>NW_012107508.1:1183122-1185075 GCF_000951045.1 Mandrillus leucophaeus
CCCAACATGGCAAGACCCTATCTCTACTAAAAATACAAAAATTAGCTGGGCATGGTAGCCCATGCCTATAATCCCAGCTACATGGGAGGCTGAGGCATGAGAATCACTTGAACCCAGGAGGCAGAGGTTGCAGTGAGCCGAGATTGTACCACTGCACTCCAGCCTGGGTGATAGAGCGAGACTGTCAGAAAGAAAGAAAGAGAGAGGAAGGAAGGAAGGAAGGAAGGAAGGAGAAGAGAGAAGAAGGAGAAAGAAAATAAGGAAAGAAAAGGAAATGAAAGAAAAGGAAATGAACGGGAGGAAGGAAGGAAGAAGTATTCAATGACTGAATAAACAAACAAATATATACAAGTCCCTACCAGACCTCATCTTCTGCCTGACTTGGCCACAAGACACAGAGGGCCCTGGGCCCTTCCTAATCTCTGCACTATGCTGGGCACATTGTAATGTGACCACCAATGCAGATCATCCAACCTGAACAGAAGGCCTGGGGTTGAGCCAGCTGCCCTGAATAACCACATGAACATTAAGCCACCTCCTTTTTCTTAACCCTTGTTTTACGAGCCCTGCCTCTTTTGCAGTGGACCTCTGTCTCAGTTTCCTGATTTGCCTGTCTGGAACCCAGATCCCTCTGCAGCACAGAGGTAGATGAGCTGTGGAGTTAATGAAGCTTAAGCTTCAGGCCCCTCCCTGGCATGGGCCCCTGCCAAGGCACTGAGAAGAGCCCTAGCAAGCTGTTCACAATGTATGTTTTAAAGCATTTGAAAAGTGAAATATATATATATATGTATTTTTTTTTCCTTAAAGGGGTTTCCCCAAGTTTTACAAGCTTCAGGTCCTGCAAAACCTTAATTTCCCCCCCCACTTACATACACCTCAGAAATTCATTCTTTTCTAAGGCCTGGACTCCCTCTCCTGGATCCCCATGTTGTGGTCTGGAAGGCTGCCATGTACCCACTCTGAGTACCAGAACTCCCCACTCACCATTCTGAAGCCCCTGGAGTATGATACCTGCTGAGACTGTCTGTCTTCCCTTGACAACTGTTATATGTAAAATGTTTGTTTCTCGATACTGCAAGGAAAAATCAACATTTAGACAATAAGTTTCCTCAGCTAAGTAATTTTACTTTCTGCAGAAAGGGTGCTGCCCATTAGTAATCCTGCCATGAGAGCACAATGAACAAAGGAAAGGTAGGCATATTTATTCCTTACGCACTGGGTCCTTACTGCTGTGTCTGATCTCCGTTGGTTGGAGCCAGACCTCACAATCTAAACTGAACCCAATTGGCTAACAGCTTAAAAGCTTTTGTAAATAGGTAAAAGCAAGGGAGAACAGAGGCAAAGAGGAAGTTGCTTAAAAAGGACTTAGAAAAGTAATAATATTCCCAAATAAGGAAGGGGCATAGGCTGTGAGTTGGGACATGCCTGTGAGCACGTCCAGCACAAATATCTTGGTTAAAGTACAAGGGCATAGAAAGTACTACATGCCTATGAGCACATCTAGCACAAGTATCTTGGTTAAAGTACAAGGACATAGAATGTACTTATTCCCTTATGTCTAACAGCTACATAGGATAGGGCTTAACAAAAAGTTATTAAGAAAAAGCAAGAAGGCTTTGAAGAAAGTTAGTCTTTAAGAGAAACTATTATTTCTAACATTTGTTATTATTATTATTATCTTCTAACAAAAAGGGAAACTTTGAAGAGGAACTTTTTACTTTCCACAACAACTCTTGAGTGTTACAGTTTTAAACACTGGCTTCTGGGCTGGGTGAGGTGGCTCATGCCTGTAATCCCAGCACTTTGGGAGGCCAAGGCAGGTGGATCATGAGGTCAGGAGTTCAAGACCAGCCTGGCCAACATAGTGAAACCCCGTCTCTACTAAAAATACAAAAATTGGCTGGGCGTGGTCACGTGCGCCTGTAGTCCCAGCTACTTGGGAGGCTGAGGCAG
>NW_012107508.1:1185125-1210372 GCF_000951045.1 Mandrillus leucophaeus
TTTTTTTTGAGAGAAGTTCTCACTCTGTCACCCAGGATGAAGTGCAGTGTCACAATCTCAGCTCACTGTGACCTCTGCCTCCTGGGCTCAAGTGATCCTCCCACCTCAGCCTCCAGAGTAGCTGGGACTACAGGCATGTGCCACCATGCCCAGCTAATTTTTGTATTTTTTTTTTGTAGAGTGGGGTTTTGCCATGTTGCCCAAGCTGGTCTCAAACTCCTGGGCTCAAGCCATCTGCCCTCCTTGGCCTCCCAAAGTGTGTGAGCCACCATACCCAGCCACATTTATTTATTTATTATTTACTTTAGAGACAGAGTCTTGCTCTGTTGCCCAAGCTGGAGTGCAGTGGCAAGATCCACGATCATAGCTCACTGCAACCTCCAAGTCATAGTCTCAAGCAATCCTCCTGCCTCAGACTCCTATCAGGGAAACCCCACCCCTGATATTCAACCCCTGGGTTCTTTTCTATTTCCCTAAGCATTGGCAGGTCTGAGAAATAAAGGGAAAGAATACAAAAGAGAGGTATTTTAAAGCTGGGTGTCCAGGGGACACATCACATGTCAGCAGGTTCTGTGATGCTCCCTGAGCCATAAAACCAGCACGTTTTTATTAATAATTTTCAAAAGGGGAGGGAGTGTATGAATAGGGTGTGGGTCACAGAGATCACATACTTCACAAGGTAATAAAATATCAAAAAGCAAATGGAGGCAGGGCGAGATCACAGGATCACAGGACCAGAGGACAGGGCAAAATTAAAATTGCTAATGAAGTTTCGGGCACTCATTGTCATTGATAGCATCTTATCAGAAGACAGAGTTTGAGAGCAGACAACCGGTCTGACCAAAATTTATTAGGCGGGAATTTCCTTATCCTAATAAGCCTGGGAGCACTACGGGAGACCAGGGCTTATTTCATCCCTTTGTCTGCGACCGTAAAAGAGAGCCACCTCCAAAGCGGCCATTTCAGAGGCCTACCCTCAGGGGCGCATTCTCTGTCTCAGGGATGTTCCTTGCTGAGAAAAAGAATTCAGCGATATTTTTCCTATTTGCTTTTGAAAGAAGAGAAATATGGCTCTGTTCCACCTGGCTCACCAGCAGTCAGAGTTTAAGGTTATCTCCCTTATTCCCTGAGCATTGCTGTTATCCTGTTCTTTTTTCAAGGTGCCCAGATTTCATATTGTTCAACCACACATGCTCCACAAACAATTTGTGCAGTTAATGCAATCATCACAGGGTCCTAAGGCAGTATACATCCTCCTCAGCTTACGAAGATGACGGGATTAAGAGATTGAAGTGAAGACAGGCATACGAAATCACAAGGGTATTGATTGGGGAAGTGACAAGTGTCCATGAAATCTTCACAATTTATGTTTAGAGATTGCAGTAAAGACAGGCATAAGAAATTATAAAAGTATTAATTTAGGGAACTAATAAATGTCTATCAAATCTTCACAATTTATGTTCTTCTGCCATGGCTTCAGCCGGTCCCTCCATTCAGGGTCTCTGACTTCCCGCAACAGCCTCTTAAATAGCTAGGACTATAGGTAAACACCACCACACCTGAGTAACTTTTAAAAATTAACTTTGTAGAGACAAGTCTCACTATGTTGCCCAGGCTGCTCTCAAACTCCCGGGCTCAAGCAATCCTCCTGACTTGGCTTCCCAAAGTGCTAGAATTACAGGCATGAGCCACCATGCCCAACCAGCAATGAGGACATTTAGTAGGCATGTTCAGATTTTATCCTGTCAAGGAAAAAAAGCTCTACTTTAAAATATACTTAGTACAGACTGTATTTCACAAATTGTAGCTCTGGCTCTCCATCATGCTTTATTGCTATAAAAGAGAATAGAACTTAGAATGAATAAAACCTAATTGATTCAAATGCAAACAAAAGTAGAAATAAAGACTATAAGCAGTATACACTGAATTTTAACTGAAAAAGAATCATACTCGGCCGGGTATGGTGGCTCATGCCTATAATCCCAACACTTTGGGAGGCTGAGGTGGGCAGATCACCTGAGGTCAGGAGTTTGAGACCAGCCTGGCCAACATGGCAAAACCCCATCTCTACTAAAAATACAAAAATTAGCCAGGCGTGGTGGCATGAGCCTGTAATTCCCACTACTTGGGAGGCTGAGGTAGAAGAATCACTTGAACCCAGGAGGCAGAGGTTGCAGTGAGCAGAGATTGTACCATTGAACTCCAACCTGGGCATTAAAAGAAAACCCCAGCTCAAAAAAAAAAAAACATTATACTCGATTCTCATTACTCACAGTAGTTATGTTCTGTAACATCACTGGCAACCCCGAATTAGCAAATATTGAACCATTTTTCCTAGAGGAAATACAGGGGTAGCTTCCTGTAGGCCCCTGGTCTCATTTTCTTGAATTGATCAATACCCAACCTTGTATTATATGCGTTCCTGTTTAAAGACATCTTATTTAATATATAGTTGGTTGATTAACATTGAACCTAGTATCTCCCCTGAACAAAGCTTATCTAACACATATTCTCTCCTACAATGACATTGCCTTCATATGCTTAGGAACACTGGTGAACATTTTAGTACTACACTTGGAACTATTTTAAACAGTGAAATCACCAACAAAAAGCATAAAGATGTGAAAAATGTGACTCTAAGCAGACACTGAAAAGGACACCTGTTTACATTAGGAGAACTGAAACAAGAAGGCAAAGACCATCTTATTTGAGCTCAGCTGGGAACACGCATGTTGAGTGACTCAGATTTTTCACAACTCTATACATGTCCACAAATTACCCTGAAAGCACTACAAGTATTTATTTTTTTAATGGGAAATGTTACACTGTACATTTGGGGGTTACAAATAAACGTTAGTGAGCAGACTAATTTGCAAACGGAGAATCAAAGAATAATGAGGATAAACTAACTGATAATTTCTTTCTTTCTTTCTTTTTTTTTTTTTTTTAGATGGAGTCTTGTTCTGTCACCCAGGCTGGAGTGCAATGGTGAGATCTTGGCTCACTACAACCTCTGCCTCCCAAGTGATTCTCCTGCCTCAGCCTCCCGAGTAGTTGGGATTATAGGCGCCGGCCACCACACCTGGCTATATTTGTATTTTTTAGTAGAGACAGAGTTTTGCCATGTTGGTCAGGCTGGTCTTGAACTCCTGACCTCAGGTGATCTGCCCACCTCAGCCTCCTAAAATGCTGGGATTACAGGCGTGAGCCAACACACCTGGCTATAATTTCATTTTTCACATTTGAGAGTTCTGTATTCATCACCTAAAACTCTCCCTCTTTTAGATATATTATCTTAATGTAGAATTAAGAAAAATCATGCTTATTAAAATAAAGATAATAAGAAAAAACATTTTTGGTTGAAGGTAAAAAGATATTATTCCAAGGCCGGATATGGTGGCTCATGCCTATAATCCCAGCACTTTGGGAGGCTGAGGAGGGTGGATCACAAGGTCAGGAGTTCAAGACCAGCCTGACCAACATGGAGAAACCCTGTCGGTACTAAAAATACAAAATTAGCCGGGCATGGTGGTGCATGCCTGTAATCCCAGCTACTTGGGAGGCTGAGGCAGGAGAATCACTTGAACCCAGGAAGTGGAGGTTGCACTGAGTCGAGATCATGCCATTGCACTCCAGCCAGGTCAACAAGAGCAAAACTCCATGTCAAAAAAACAAAAAACAAAAAGAAAAAAAAATCTTATTCCATTTATATGCACCTATTTCTTTATTATGTCTTCATAAGTCAGGCATGATAAATAGGGAAGAACATTACCAGTGATCAGAGAGAATCTTCAACACAGACGGCCTGACATGATTTAGTATGATTAAAACTTAATAGGATATTAGGGACTACGACAAAGTAATTCACATGCTGGGTTTCAGATGATTGAATTATAAGTAGTTATAAAATCAGTTTGTTTTTAATTATGTATTTTATTTTAGTGAAGGAAAAAAATATTTTCATGAGCTTCCTGTTAGTCTAAATCACACTCTTGAGTGCTAATGATCTTTTTATGGCTCAACTTTTATCAATCCTGAGAAAAAAACAATAATCAGAGCGCTCAGGAACAGTCTAGTTGATAGCTCTGAAGTAGGCAGGAATGCCCTCCCCTGCCAAAGATGTCCAAGTCCTAATCCCCAGAACCTGTGAATGTGTTGCCTTACATGGAAGAAAGGATTTGGCAGATGTGATTACATTAAGATCTTGAGATGGGAGGATTATCCTGGATTATGTGGATGGGCTCAATGTAATCACAAGGGTCTTTATAAGGGTAAGAGAGAAGCAGAGCTTCAGAGAAGCAACTGTGATGACAGAAGCAGGGGTTGGAGTGACGGAATTGTTGGAAGGGGGCCATGAACTAAGGAATGCAGCTGAAAGCAAGGAATGAAGTCTACCCTAAAGCCTCCAGAAGAAACATACACCTGCCAGCACCTTGATTTTACCCCATAAGACCCATTTCAGACTTCTGGGTTCCAGAAATGTGAGACAGTAAATGGGCATTGCTTTAAGGGATGAAATTTGTAATAATTTGTTTTTGTTTGTTTGTTTGTTTTTTGAGACAGATCTCACTCTTGCCCAGGCTGAAGTTCAGTGGCATGATCTTGGCTCAGTGTAGCCTCTGCCTCCCACGTTCAAGTTATTCTCCTGCCTCAACCTCTGGAGTAGCTGGGACTACAGGTGCATGCCATCACACCCAGATAATTTTTTGTAATTTTAGTAGACAGGATTTTGCCATGTTGGCCAGGCTGGTCTTGAACACATGACCTCAGGGGATCTGCCTGCGTTGGCCTCCCAAAGTGCTGGAATTACAGGCGTGAGCCATCGTGCCCAGCCAAGTTTCTAATAATTTGTAAATACAACTCTACAATCCTTTGACAGAAGAGACTGCCTTCTGGCATGACAGCATGAGAAAGCTCATGGACCCACACCCTAGTAATACCAGTGAAATTATAAAAACAAAACACAAAATTTAAAGCCTCTGAAAATTGTTCTAAGGTCAAACAGCAAATGAAGAAACATCTGCACAAGAAAATCTATGCAGATTCAGTTAAAAAGAGTGACAGTCTGAGATATTTGAACTGAGACAGCTTCCTCGGTCCCCTCCTCTCACTAAGCCAGACAGGAACTCCAGTACAGACAGAAGTCAAGAACACAGGGTTCCTGCCAGGCACGGTGGCTCACGCCTGTAATCCCAGCACTTTGGGAGGCCGAGGCGGGCGGATCACCTGAGGTCAGAAGTTGGAGACCATCCTGGCTGACATGTTGAAACCCCATCTCTACTAAAAATACAAAAAATTAGCCAATACAAAAAGATAGGGGTGGTGGCGGGTGCCTGTAGTCCCAGCTACTCGGGAGGCTGAGGCAGGAGAATCACTTGAACCCGGGAGGTGGATTTTGCAGTGAGCCAAGATCGCACCACTGCACTCCAGCCTGGGCGACAGAGTGAGACTCCGTATCAAAGAAAAAAAAAAAAAGAAGCAAAACACTTTGTCACAGCCCCTAACCTCCTCATAGGACTTACAGGATTTTCTCTTTGCTCTTGAGAGGCTGATAAGGAACAGGATGGGGTCTTGAAATTCGAAGGCATGCCAGGACAACCCTCCTTCAGGGACCCCAGCCAGCTGCATGTTTGAACATTATGGCGCATCCATGTACGTTTTTAAACTGACGTGAAGATTATACCAAAGATAATTTAGAGCTCCAATGGCCATTTTTTAGGATCGTTTCAACTCCCAAGCTTGTTTTCCTTAGAATTAAACTAGAAGACCATGGCTAGAGGGTCAAACAGTTCAAAGGGGATGCACATTATAATTGGCATCTCAAGATTAGAAAATGCATTCAGGACTCAAAAGTTGCCTTCCTGCAAAATACTGTCTCAAAGCTAGCTGAGACTCCTTCCTCTCTAGAGACTTCTACTTCCTTTCCTACGGCTCCTCCTCTTCTTTATCCTTCTCTAGATGAACTCCCTGAATTGACTAATACATCCCTTTTCTCCTACGCTCTTCTTCTCTCCACAGTCACCAACTTAGGTTTTAATGTATGAAACTTCTAGGGAAGTTCCAGTCAGGGGAAGTGAAGTCATTAAAATATGCTATTCTGGTATACTGATTTTTTAAATTAAAAACACCTAAAGAAGAGCAGAAGCAAAAAGGATCACTTTGACCTTCACGCTGTTTCTTAGCACAGAAAATGAAATTCCCATATGAAAGACATTCTCCCTACACTAGAAGGAAAGGCAACAACCTTATTTTCAAGAATGAGAAGTTGAGACTGAGAGAATACTGCACAGACCTTGTTGAAATAAGTCTTATTTTTAACTCTCCCCACATAATTTAGTAATATTTTCACAGTTTACTATTCTTTGTCCAATCCATTATATTGGTAACTGACTCTAACTTCTTCCTTGGGGTCTTCATTTCCTTCTAAGGGCCCCCATTTATAAGTTTACATAAAACTTGTATCGTGCTTTTCTCCTGTTAATCTATCTTATATTGATTTAATTTTTGGAACCAGCCCAGAATCTAAAAGGATGAAAATGTAATTGTCTTTCCCTACACTTTCTGGTGATGAGAAAGAGACCCTAAAGCCTGGGACATCCTGCTTGTAATGAAGCCTACAGAAGGGATCCTGGGAGACCTGAAATTCTTACCAAAGTCAGCTCCTCCATATCTCTATCTGTAGTGCTTGTCTGAGAGAAGAAGATAAAGATTTTTGCTTCTCCCCTCTTTTCGAGATTTGGATTACCAGGATAAAAACATCAATATGAATTGATTATTTGAATTGTGACTCTTGTGAATTTGGTTCTAGGTGCCCATTGATTATTAATCCAAAGCCTCCCAAAAACAGACCTTGTTTTTTGTCTCTCTCTCTTTTGTGTAATTTGTTGAAAGGAGAAATATTATAATACATTTTCCTTTCATTTTCTTTTATGTCTTGAGAGCTTGGCTTTGTGGCCAGTGAGGATAGGATATTCCCTCTGGTCTCCACCAGCCAGGGTCAGGGGTACAAGTTGTTGGGCTTGGGTCAGGTTGTTAGCCAGCTGGTTAAGAGAACAAAACACAAAATGCCTCTTTGTCTAACTCAGCCAGCTCTTAGGGGAATTTGTCTTAATTGTCTCAAGTTTTGTTGCCTTGTGAATAATGAGGGTCTTTGCTTTCTTAGGCTGTCTTGGGGAGAAAATCTGGATCTTCAGGGAGACTGCAACTTTTTTTTTTTTTTTTTTTTGAGCCTTGCTCTGTCACCCAGGCTGGAGTGCAGTGGCGCGATCTCTGCTCACTGCAACCTCCACTTCCCGGGTTCATGCAATTCTCCTGCCTCAGCCTCCTGGGTAGCTGGGATGACAGACGTGTGCCACCACACCTGGCTGATTTTTGTATTTTTAGTAGAGATGGGGTTTCACCATGTTGGCCAGGCTGGTCTCGAACTCCTGAGCTCAGGTGATCCACCCGTCTTGGCCTCCCAAAATGCTGGGATTACAGGCGTGAGCCACCGTGCCCAGCCAAGACTGCATCTTTTGCACCCTCTTTAGGGGTACTTTTCACATCCATGGTTAAGCCACAAAAAGCTTATTGGTTTAAGTGGCAATTGGACTAGGTATATCTTTGGAGATTTGGACTTTTGTATCTAAAAGTATATTTTTAAAAGAGCTCTCATCCTAAACAACTGTCCTATTTGTACCTATGGCTTGAAGGAAGAAAATAAATGGTTTTGTAAATTAAGCATTCTCTCAGGAAAATAGGAAATAACCCAAATATTTTTCAAGTTTACATGACCTGGGATGAACATTAGTAAATAAAAAGCTAGTTTAAGTCTGTTGGTTTAATTAAAACAGGCACGTGTTCAGAGTTGTTAACATTAACTATAATGCAGACACACAGCTGCTTGTACCCGGATTTGCTAATCAAAAAGCTTCTGTGGTTTAAGATGGTGCTACGGTTTGGTATATCCCTGCCAAAACGTTGAAATTTGGTCCTCAGTGTGCCAGTTTGGGGATATACGGCTTTGTAGGAGATGTTTGTGTCATATGGACAGATCCCTCATAAGCAGATTAATGCTCTCCCTCAGGGGTGAGTGAGTTTTCACACTCATGAGAATAGATTACTTCCTAAGAGTAGGTTGTTAAAAAGAGTGGATCCCTCAGTTTCTCTCTTGCTTCCTTTCTTGCCATGTGATCTCTTTGCACATGCAAGCTCCTCTTCTGCTTTCCACTATGAGTTGAAGAAGCCTGAGGCCCTCATCAGCTGTAGATGCCCAATCTTGAACTTTCCAGCCACCAGAATAATGAATCTAATAAACGTATTTTCTTTATAAACTACCCACTCTCAGGTACAGTAGCAAATTAAGTAAACTAAGACACATCGTAAAATTATAAATACATTTAACTTGTGAACAAATACACAATAAAAATAAATTGCTTGATGTGTGTCAAACATGACATTTTTTAAAAGGAGAGAATTAAAAATAGCCATAACTTTTCTTTGTTGTATGATGATTTTTGACAATTGCTACTAAGAAGAAAAATAACAAGATAATGACTAACTTTGTTTAATGTCTCGTGAAATTTTTATGAACAAACATAATTTATCCATTTCTTTATTTTTAAATGTAAAGAAATACAAAATATGAAAAGACCCAAAAGATACAAAAAAATGAATAAGGAAATTGAATCAGTAATAAGAGGACTTCCATCAAAGAAAAAGCTCAGAACTTGATCACTTCATTGCTGATTTCTACCAAACATTTAAAGAAGAACTAATACCAATTATTTTCACTTATTCCAGAAAATTGAGTAGAAGAGAATACTTCCAAACTCATTTTATGAGGTCATCAATATCATGATTCAAAAACCAGACAAGGACTCCACAATTAAAAAAAAAACAAAAAAAAAAAACTACCGGCCAATATCCCTGATGAACATAAACGCAAAAATGATAAAAAAGGTACCAGTCAATTGAATTTGATGGCACAAACAAGCCAAAACTGCAAAAACCACAATAAGTACCTGACTCTTCAATGCCCAGACACTGATAAACATCCACAAGCATCAATACCATTCAGGAAAACATGACCTCACCAAACAAACTAAATAAGTCACCAGTGACCAATACCAGAGTGATAGAGCTATGTGATCGTTCACACCCAGAATTCAAAATAGCTGTTTTGTTGAAGCTCAACCAAATTTAAGGTAACACAGAGAAGGAATTCAGAATCCTATCAGATAAACTGTCAAAGAGATTGAAACAATTTTTTAAAAATCAAGCAGAAATTCTGAAGTTGCAAAATTCAATTGACATAATGAAGAATGCATCAGAGTCTCTTAACGGTAGAATTGGTCAAGCAGAAGAAAGAATTAGTGAGCTGGAAGACAGCCTACTTGAAAATACAGTTAGAGGAGACAAAAGAAAGAAGAATAAAGGAGAATGAAGCATGCGTACAAGATCTAGAAAATAGCTTCAAAAGGGCGAATCTAAGAGTTATTGGCCTTAAATAGAAGATATATGTAGAGAAAGATCAGGGTAGAAAGTTTATTCAAAGAGATAATAACAGAGAATTTCCCTAACCTAGAGAAAGATACCAATATTCAAGCACAAGAATGTTATAGAATACCAAGCAGATTTTTTTTTTTTTCCAGACAGGGTCATGCCCAGGCTGGAGTGCACTGGCACAATCATGGCTCACCACAGCCTCAGCCTTCCAGGCTCAAGCAATCCTCCCACCTCAGCTTCCCAGTAGCTAAGACCATAGGTGCATCCCACCATCTTTGGCTAATTTTCTAAAAATTTTTGTAGAGACAGGGTCTCACTGCATTGCCCAGGCTGGTCTCAAACTCCTGGGCTTAAGATATCCTCCTGCCTCAGCCTTTCCAAGTGCTAGGACTGTAGGTGTGAGCCATCACACCCAGCCTGCCAAGCAGATTAAACTCAAAGAAGACTACCTCAAGACACTTGATAGACTCCCAAAGATCATGCTGCAGAATACACATCTTCTCCTCAGCACATGAATCATTCTCAAAGAGAGACCATAGATTAAGTCAAAAAACAAATCTTAAAAAATTCAAAAAATTGAAATAATATCAAATACCTTCTCTGACCACAATGGAATTAAACTAGAAAGCAATAAAAACTTTGAAAACTATACAAACATATTGAAATTAAACAATATGTTCCTGAATGACCAGAGGGACAGTGAAGAAATTAAGAAGAAAATTTAACTGGCTTGAAACAAATGAAAATGGAAACACAACATGCCAAAAACCTATGGGATACAGCAAAAACAGTACTAAGAGGAAAGTTTATACCAATAAGCGCCTAAATCATAAGAGCAGAAAAACTTCAAATAAACAACCTAATGATGCTTCTTAAAAACCTAGGAAAGAAAAAGCAAACCAAAACCAAAATTAGTAAGATAAATAACACAGACCAGAGCAGAAATCAATTAAATTGGAATTTTTAAAAAATCAACAAAACAAAAATTGGTTTTTCGAAAAGATAAACAAAAGTGACAAAATTTTAGCCAGACTAAGAAAACAAAGAGGGGCTGGGCATGGTTGCTCATGTAATTCCGGCACTTTGGGAGGCCAAGGAGGGTGGATCACTTGAGGTCAGGAGTTCAAGAACAGTCTGACCAACATGGCAAAACCCCTGTTTCTACCAAAAATATAAAAATTAGCCACATGTGGTGGCACCCACCTGTAATTCCAGCTACTCAGGAGGCTGAGGCATGAGAATCGCTTGAACTCGAGTTGGAGGTTGTAGTGAGCAGAGATTATGCCACTACATTCCAACCTGGGTGACGGAATAAGACTCTGTCTCGAACAACAACAATAAAAACAAAGAAGAAAGATCCAAATAAATAAAATCAGAGATGAAAAGGGAGACATTACAACCGATACTACAAAAATTCAAAGGGTCATCAGATAATACTATGAGCAACTATATGCCAATAAATTGGAAAACCTAGAAGAAATGGATAAATTTCTATATCTATAACCTACCAAGCAACCATGAAGAAATCCAAAACCTGAATGTACCAATAACAAGTAACAAGATCAAAACTGTAATAAAGTCTCTCAGCAAAGACAAGCCCAGGACCTGGTATCTTCACTGCTGAATTTTACCAAACATTAAAGAGGAAACAACAGGCTGGGTGCAGTGGCTCATGCCTATCATGGCAGCACTTTGGGATGACAAGGTGGGTGGATCACTTTGAGCTCAGGAGTTGGAGAAGAGCCTGAACAACATGGCAAAACCCTGTCTCTACAAAAATATACAAAAGTTAGCCAGGCATTGGTGGCTCATACCTGTAGTCCAGCTACTCAGGAATCTGAGCCTAGAGAATTGCTTGACCCTGGGAAGTGGAGACTGCAGTTAGCCAACATCGTACCACTGTACTCCAGCCTGGGCTACAGAGTGAGACCCTGTCTCAAACCAAAAAAAAAAAAAAAAAAAAAAAAAGAAGAAATAATACCAGTCCTACTCAAACTATTTTGAAAAATAGTTTTCCAAACTCATCCTACTAGGTCAGTATTAATCTAATACCAAAACCTGACAAAGACACATTAAAAAAAAGACAACTACAGTCCAGTATCCCTGATGAGCATTGATGCAAATAGCCTCAACGAAATACTAGCAAACCTAATTCAACAACACATTAAAAGTTTTCATCATGACCAAATGGCATTTAGCCCTGGGATGCAAGAATGGTTCAACATGTGCAAATCAATCAGTGTGATACATCGTATCAACAGAATGAAGGACAAAAACAATATGGTCATTTCAACTGATGCTGAAAAAGTATTTGATAAAATTAAACATCCCCTCATGACAAAAACTCTTAAAAACCTGAGTATACAAGAAACACACCTGAACATAATAAAAGCCATATATGACAGACCTACAGCTAGTACCATATTTAACAGGTAAAAACTGAAAGCGTTTTCTTTAAGATCTAGAATAAGACAAAGATGCCCACTTTCACCACTGTTATTCAACATAGTATTGGAGGTCCTAGCTAGAACAATCAAACAAGAGAAAGAAATAAAGAGCATCCAAACTGGAAAGAAAGAAGTCAAATTATCCGTGTTAGGAGATGATATAATCTTTTATTTGGAAAAAACTAAAGACTGCACCAAAAAAACTATTAAAACTGATAAATTCAGTAAAGTTGCAGGATACAAAATCCTACAAAAATCAGTAGCATTTCTATATGCCAACAGCAAACAGTCTGAAAAAAAAGAACCCAAGAAATTAATCACATGCACAATAGCTATAAATAAAATTAAATAACTAGGAATTAAAGAAATGAAAGATCTCTACAATGGAAACTATAAAACATTGATGAAATAAATTGAAGAGAACACCCAAAAATGTAAAGATATTCCATGTTCATTGACTGGAAGAATATAATGTTGTTAAAATAGACATAGTACCCAAAGCAATCTATAGATTTAATGCAATCCCTATAAAAATACCAATGACATCTTTTGCAGAAATAGAAAAAACAGCCAGGCATAGTAGTACATCCCTATAGTCCCAGCTACTGGGAGGAGGCTGAGGCAGGACAATCATTTAAGCCCAGGAGTTTGAGACTGCACTATGCTATAGTCACCCTGTGAATAGCCACTGAACTCTAGCCTGGGCAACATAGCAAAACACTGTCAAGAAAGAGAGGGAGCAGGCAGGGAGGGAGGGAAAGAAAGAGAGAAAGAGAGAGAGAGAGACAAAGAAAGACAATGCTAAAATTTATATAGTATCACAAATGACTCCAAATAGCCAAAGCATTCTTGAGCAAATGCAAAGCAAGGCTGAACACATTATATTACCTGATTTCAAAATATACTACAAAGCCAGAGTAAGCAAAACAGCATGGTACTGGCATAAAAACAGACACACAGACCAATGGAATATTATGGAGAACCCAGAAATATTCACACATCTACAGCCAAGTGATTTTCAACAAAGGTGCCAAGAACACACACTGGGGTAAAGATAATCTCTTTAATAAATGGTACAGAAAAAACTGGATATTCACATGCAGGAGAATGAGACCAGATCCCTACCTGTCATCTCATACAAAAAAAAAAAATCAATTCAAGATGGATTAAAGATCTAAGTGTAACAACAAAAACTGGCCAGACATGGTGATGCATGCCTTTAATCACAGCACTTCGAGAGGCCAAGGCTGGAGAATCACTTGAAACCAGAAATTTGAGACCAGCCTGAGCAACATACCAAGACCTTGTCTCTAGAGTTCTTTTTGTTGTTTGTTTGGTTTGTTTTTTTTTTGTTTTTTTTGAGACGGAGTCTCGTTCTGTTGCCCAGGCTGGAGTACAATGGCATGATCTCAGCTCACTGCAGCCTCCGCCTCCCGGGTTCAAGCAATTCTCCTGCCTCAGCCTCCCAGGTAGCTGGGACTACAGGCATATACCACCACACCTAGCTAATTTTTGTATTTTTAGTAGAGATGAGGTTTCACCATGTTGGCCAGGCTGGTCTTGAACTTCTGACCTCAGGTGATCCTACCACCTCAGCCCCCCAAGGTGCTGGGATTAAAGTCCTAAGCCACCGTGCCTGGCCCTTGTCTCTAGTTTTTACAAAAGAAAATATTAGCCAGGTGCAGTGGTGCATTCCTGTAGCCCAGGAGATCAAGGTTGCAGTGAGCCATGTTTGCATCACTGCACTCCAGCCTGGGTGACAGAGCAAGACCTTGCCAGAAAAAAAAAAAAAAAAAAGAACAGAAAAAGAAAAAAACAATCCACCCAACCCAAAACTGTGCAAGTACAATAAGGAAACATAGGGGAAACACTTCATGATATTGGGCTAGGCAAGGATTTTAAAAATAAGACTTCAAATTCACAGCCAACAAGATAACAAGTACACAAATAGGATTACATTAAATTAAAATGTTTTTGTGTAGCAAAGGGACAACCCTACAAAATAGGAGAAAATATTTGCAAACCATATATCTGACAAGGGTTAATATCTAGACTATATAAAGAACTTAACAACACAAAAACCAAAACCTGATTTTAAAACAGGCAAAGGATCTTAACATGTTTCTCAAAAGAAGACATACAAGTGGCTAACAGGTATATGAAAAATGCTACATTTCATTAATCATCAGGGAAATGCAAATCAAAATTATGAGGACATACTGCCTCACGCCAATTAGAATGGCTATTATAAAGCAGACAGAAGAGGGCCGGGCGTGGTGGCTCATATCTGTAATCCCAGCACTTTGGGAGGTTGAGGCAGGTGGATCACCTGAGATCAGGAGTTCGAGACCAGCCTGGCCAACATGGCCAAACCTCATCTCTACTAAAAATACAAAAATTACCCTGGCATGGTGGCACATGCCTGTAATCCCAGCTACTATGGGGGCTGAGGCAGGAGAATCACTTGAACCCAGGAGGTGGAGGTTGCAGTGAGCCGAGATCATGCCACTGCACTCCAGCATGGGCAACAGAGCAAGACTCTATCAAAAAAAAAAAAAAAAAAAAAAGAAGAAGAAGAAAACAAGTATTGGGTGGAATGTGGAGAAAGCGAACACGTACCCCATTTTAATAGAATTTTAAATTAGTACATCCACTGCGGAAAATAGTAGGGAGTTTCTTCAAAAAATTAAAAATAAAACTACTATATGATCCAGCAATCCCATTACTACTAGGTAAGTATCCAAAGGAAATGAAATCCGTAGGTTGAAGAGATATCTGCTCTCTCATGTTTATTGTAGTACTTTTTTTCTATTCTTATTTTTGAGACAGAGTCTCACCCTGTCACCCAGGCTGGAGTGCAGTGGTGCTACCTCAGCTCACTGCAACCTCTGCCTCCCAGGTTCAAGCAATTCTCCTGCCTCAGCCTCCTAAGTAGCTGGGATTACAGGCACGTGCTACCATGCTCGGCTAATTTTTTATTTTTAGTAGAGATCGGATTTCACCATGTTGGTCAGGCTAGTCTCGAACTCCTGACCTCGTGATCTACCCGCCTCAGCCTCCCAAAGTGCTAGGATTATAGGTGTAAGCCACCGCACTCAGCTGTAGTACTTTTTACAATAGCCAAGATATAGAAACAACCTAACTCTCCAACAATAGATGAATGGATAAAGAAAATGTGGTATATATACACAATGAAATATTATTCAGCCATAAAAAAGGAGGATACTGGAGGATTATGGGGAGAAGATGGCAGATAGGAGACAGGGCTGATGTGCAGCTCCCACTTGGACGAACAGAACAGCATGTGGAGACTCACACCACTGACTTTTGCTCAAGGAACCTCTGCAAGAGTGCACCCAGAAAACCAAAAGAATTTACAGATCATTTGAAAGAAGAGACAGGCCACTGCAAATTATCTGAGGCAGGCAACAAACTGTGAATTGCCAAAGTGTGGAGAGGGAGAAAACCTGCCTCCAAACACACGTCCCCACTGGGAACCCCAAAATACACATTATTGGAGAAAGATTTAACCTTATCTAGAGCTAAAATAGATTTAGTGTGAAACATAAAAGTAGAAGCACCAGCAGGAAAAGCCGTGTAGGCACTGCCATTCTCCAGCTTGAGCCCAGGGAAGCCAACCCTGACCATATCTCATAAGGGCCTTCGGGGAAGGCAGCCAGTGGAATTTTGGAGGAGTCACAAGGTGAAAGAAGTTTCCAATTGAACTTTCTAATAAATTAACTGGGTACAAACTGTTGAGCAGAATCTGGAGGCGAATGGGAACCGCTGCAGAAAGGAGAGCAGGAGTTGCAGCTGACTGTATGGCAGTCAGGGAGGGCCATGGCCTGAAAGCTGTGCTTGCTTTCTCAGCAGGGAAACTTATAGCCTGGGATTAGGTCTTGGTCCCATGTGTGGGCTGCTTGGAGATAAGTTCAGTGCTGTTAGTGGGACATAATCAGAGCAAGACTGACCTCAACAACTACGTGGGAGCTGGATGAGGCCTATTGCTACCAGATTTTCCCCACTTCCCTGACGACAGAAGCAGCCATAATCCCCTTTAGAACATAACCCCATTAGCCTAAGAACCACCTCCCGCCCCCAGTAGTGGCCATGGCAAGCCCCACCCAAGAAGAGTCTGAGCCCAGATCCGCCTAACCCTGCCCCAACCTAATGGTATTTCTCTATCCGCCCTGGTAGCAGATCACAAAAGACATAAACACTTGGGAGCTTTATGACCCCACCTATCACTTGAGAAACCCGAATACGTATCCTGGCCAACTTAGGGCAAGCTTATATCTCCCTTTTACTATTGCAGCTGGTGCTTTCTTGAAAGCACCTCCTCCTAGCTGGAAGCTAGCTAACTCAGGATATTACAGCAACTCATGACAGAATACCCCTGTTCCAAGGAAGGAGAAAACAACAACTAATTCCACTGCCTGCAACATCCTGGCTAACCCGAGGTCCTGAGTCTGTCCATGTGACAACTTCACTACTAGCATATCCAGCATTCGAGATAACCAGGGCACTAAACATATCTACAGCCAAAGAGTCTCACAGAGTCTGCTTTACTCCCCTGTCACCTCCACCAGAGCAAGTTCTGGTATCCACGGCTGGGAGAACTGAAGACAGATCGCATCGCAGGACTCTTTGCAGACATTGCCCAGCACTAGCCCAGAACCTGGTATCCCCGCTGGGTGGCTAGACCCAGAAGAGCAATAACAATCACTGCAGTCAGGCTTGCAGGAAACCCCATCCCTAGGGGAAGGGGGAGTGCACCACATCAAGAGACCACCCCATGGGACAAAAGAATCTGAACGGCAGGCCTTGAGTTCTTGATTTTTCTGCTAAAATAGTCTACCCAAATAAGAAAGAATCAGAAATTAAATTCTGGTAATATGACAAAACAAGGTTCTATAACACTCCCAAAAGACTACACTAGCTCCCCAGCAATGGATTCAAACCAAGAATAAATATCTGAATTGCCAGATAAATAATTCAGAGGGTTGATTATTAAGCTACTCAAGGAGATACCAGACAAAGGTGAAAACCAACTTAAAGAAATAAAAAAAAAAAAAAAAAAAAAAAAAATACTGGCACGATCTTGGCTCACTGCAACCTCTGCCTCCTAGGTTCAAGCGATTCTTCTGCCTCAGCCTCCCAAGTGGCTGGGATTACAGGTGCAGGCCACCACGCCTAGCTAATTTTTTTTTTGCCATGTTGGCCAGGCTAGTCTCAAACACCTGACCTCAGATGATTCACCAGCCTCAGCCTCCCAAAGTGCTGGGATTACAGGTATGAGCTTCCGCCCTCGGCCAGTTGAGTCTTTGTTCCAGGAAATGGATGACTTGGAGCTGGACGATGAGGAGGATGACCCAGACTCCAGTCCTGCAGACCCAGAGAGTGACTTCACTGACTAATGGAACATCTCCACCTGCAGGGAGGCTCGACTGAAAACAGCTCCTGTGGCTACGCTTAGAGGGTTTTGATTTTCCTTTCTTTTTTTTCTAAGAAAAAATAAGTTTCAGTAGAATGTTTTTCTGATAGCTTTCATCATTGAACTTAATAAACTGACCTTAAAATTTCAAATAGAAAAACCAAAATAAATAAAGAAAAGAGTGACACAGCTAAAACTACAATATGAAAAGTTGGGAGAAAAAATTAGAGAGAATCTTGCGTTGTTAGAGTGATAAAAAAATAATAGTATTTTTCGTTCCAAAGTAAAATGACTGGATTGTTATTGTTCCAAAATTGGAAAAAAAAACCCATATATATATCCCATATGTACACATACACACACATATATATAAACATATACATACATATATATGCATACACATAAACATGTATATCCCATATATACATAAACACACATCTATAAACATATACATACATAATATGCATACATATATATAACTAGATTAAAGAGTTGTAAAATATTTTGTGAAAATTTTGTGAAATATCCATCTTGTAAAAGGAGATTTTGTGTGATCAAGCTAAGTAATATTAAACATACATTATGTGTAAGTTTTTCTAAAAACTGAGCATTCATATCAAAGGTATGCTGATATAAAACTAGAATTTTATCTCCTATGTGAAAACTACAAGATGTTCTTAGAGGATTGATCTGCTTGTAATAGAAAATAGTGACGGTTTTTTCTTTATCTTTTAGGTAATTGGCCTGTGAAATGAAGATTTGGTGTATTATCAAAATAATTCTCTATGCTTTATGCTTTCTTTACTAGGTCTTTGATTACTTTTAAAAACTAAGTCTTCTCAATATCGAAGAGCTACTTTTTTTGTTCACAACTGTGTAATCTTTTGTATTTGCCTTCATAATATTTTATTGTCATTTAAACTAAATAGATGACCAAGATCATACTTGATGTAAAGCTTTAAGTTTTTTGACATTTTTGACAAACTTTCCAAAATGAAATTCCAAATTAAGTCCTTTTTTGACCTTGAAATAACTTTGGGATTTTCCAGTAGGGCCCCTGGAAAGCTCAAAGGACATGTTTCTTACCTTTAAAAAGAGCAATACTGGCCGGGTGTGGTGGCTCACACCTGTAATCTCAGCACTTTGGGAGGCCGAGGTGGGCAGATCACGAGGTCAGGAGATGGAGACCATCCTGGCTGACACGGTGAAACCCTGTCTCTACTAAAAATACAAAAAAGTAGCTGGCGTGGTCACACGCGCCTGTTATCCCAGCTATGCGGGAGGCTGAGGCAGGAGAATCACTTGAACCCGGGAGGTGGAGGTTGCAGTGAGCTGAGATTGCACCACTGCACTCCAGCCTAGGCAACAGAACGAGACTCTGTCTCAAAAAAAAAAAAAAAAAAAAAAGAGCAGTATTAAATTAATTAGGCTTATTTGATAAGTTATATAGAAAGCATTGTCAAATTATAAGTAACACTAAAGCTTCTTTAAGTTATATCTATAAATGTTATTAATATGAGTCCTCCAAAAATGGCATGACATTCCTAAAAGTCTAATACGTTATCAACTATAATTTTAGTTATTATGTTAAAATGTTATATGCCACAGAAATAATCAAATTTCCTTGTTAATGTCTCATTATAATTAACTGTCATCAGATTTTTAAGCATGGCCATTTAAAATCTTTGTCATCCATGGAGAGTTACTGTTTCACTTTAATTCTTCTTTAAGGACATTAACAGGCAGCTAGAGTTTAAAATAATTTCTTCTTCTTTTTTTTTTTTTTTTTTGAGACGGTGTCTCACTCTGTCTCCCAGGCTGAAGTACAGTGGTGTGATCTTGGCTCACTGCAACCTCCACCAACCGGGTTCAAACAATTCTCCTGCCACAGCCTCTCAAGTAGCTGGGATTACAGGTATGCACCACTGTGCCTGGATAATTTTTGTATTTTTAGTAGAGATGGGGTTTCCTCATATTGGCCAGGCTGGTCTTGAACTCCTGACCTCATGATACACCTAGCTTGGCCTCCCAAAGTGCTTATATTACAGGTGTGAACCACCATGCCCAGCCAAGAATCTGCTTTCTTTATAACAAGATACAATTATAAAGAATAGTTTGTCTTCTTAGCCTCAAGAGGGATTTAAAAACCTGATCCATGATTCCTTATCAAAAGTTCCAGCAAAACAAACTTAAAAAGAGCCAATGTGGTCAGTCACTATTCTTGCTGCACTTATGTATATAATCAGGCCAAGTTTAATGAGGCTAAGCTTATTCTGCAAGCAAATTAATCTTACCCTGATTATCTTTGGTCAAAATGGGGGTAACTGTAGAGAGAAAAATTGTTTCTGAAGAAAAGTATAATACATCAGTTATTAGATTATAACCCTGTTCATTGATTTGAGATTTTGTTATCTACCTGTAGAGCAGACTGGATCCTTAATTCTTCTAGTTTCCTTCAGTATCTGACTACTACTCTTCAACTAAGAACAAGAACTGCTGCCAGGCACAGTGACTCACACCTGTAATCCCAGTGACTCTGGAAGCTGAGGTGGGAGAATTGCTTGAGGCCTGGAATTTGAAGTGTCCGGGGCAATATAGCAAGACTTCCCTCTATAAAAAAAATTTTTTTTTAATTAGTTGGTCATGGTGACTCACACCTGTATTCCCAGCTACTAGGGAAGTTGAGGAGGGAGAATTGCCTGAGCCCAGGAGTTCTAGGCTGCAGTGAGCTACGATCATGCCACTGCTGCTCAAAAAGAAAAGAAAACAAAACAAAACAAGAACTGCTCTGCCCCAGAATGCCTACCATAAACCTGAGGCTGGACAACTTTGATGTAAATTTCAAGGAACAAGTCTCATTTCTAATGTTTAGCCTCACAGACAGTTCACTAGAATGCCTGATGTCATCATCAGAGACATGCAAACTGCAAATCAGGACAAGAAGTTGATGACTTCATGCTATGGACAGCTTTCCCCAAGACACCAGAACAAGACTTTGGAGGAGACTCTCACCTTTCTTAATTTTCCCGTATGTATGTTGAGCTTTTTCATTTGGCAGAATGATGCTTTTGTCTGATTTTCACAATTGGTAAACTCCTTTTGCCTTGGCTTGGTAAAAACACCAGTGAACATGTGATTAAAAATTTATCCATCACCTTGGGTACCTTTGCAGTCTCCTCTGCAAAGGCCATTTCTCAGCTGCACTCATTAGACTGTCTTTCCAGAGTAGTCACAGATAAAAAATAGCTTTTGATTATCTGTTGGTTGAATCAGAAGGTGTCTGTGTCAGCACTAAGAGTACATGCTGTTCCTGGATCAATTTCTCTGTGGAAATTGAGACCCAATTGCATAAAATTAGAGAACAAACCACTTGGCTACAACACATCTCATTCAGTCCCCCATGGTCATTTGTTTAGTTGACTGCCTCCATGCCTAGCTTTATGGCTCAAAACCATTATGCAAACAGGGGTTCTTATATTGCTGTTATTTTTATTCTATATTATTCCTTTTTAAACTTTGAACCTGTTACCTGTCAAATTTCTACAGAAGTACAGCTCCTAACAGAATAATGCTTTCCCAGTGCTTTAAGATAATAACCAATACCTATGGAACAGATGAAATTAAATGTGTCAATAAGATCCAGACACACATAGCCTGAGAGCTTCTCCTCTCTCAGAGAGGGAGGGAAATGTTCAAATGTGTATCTTGGTTTTAACATCAACTTCTAATTGTTGGTCTGAGCCACTTCCGCTCCACGTGGGACCAGACCCATTGGGACAATCAAACCTAATTTCAACGATTGATCAGTGATGCTTCTGGAGAAAGATCTTGATCAAAAGGGGGATATGTGAAAATTATCAGTATCAAAATAGAGTCACCTTGACCTCATGATGGGGGCAAACAACAACAACAACAAAATGGAATCACTTAGGTCAAACCCTCACACAATGGTGCCAGGAGGCCATAATGAAGGAGCCGTTATGCACGTATGACTCTAACAAGACTTAATCATATGGAATCCCCAGATGCATGTCTACGATGGAAGCCATACAAGAAATTCCTCAGAAATGCAGTATTCCAGATAAACCACTTGCACAAGGACACTAGCACAACGACAGCTGCCTCCACCAAGGAGTTCATACCACCTCCTGCAACAAGTCCTTGTAATCAATGGTCTTTGTTTCAAAACAACTTACATGGACTTCTCCTTTTCTTATCTTTAATAGCCTCCCCTATCCCCAGCCTCTTTGGATGTACCTATGGTTCAAAATAGTATGCTATTCCTGATTGCAATTCTCTGCTATTCCTGAGACACAGTTTTTCAAACTCTGCCTTTGGATAGTCTCTTTCTCTCTCTCCCCCTCTATCTCTCCCTCTCTTTATTTTTATTTTAAGTTCACACCATAGACTCCATCCCCAGATTCAGAGCCCTGACTCAGAAATTTGCCTAGATGGAGGAGTGAGGAGTAGGCTATGAAACAGATAGCTCCTGATCTCTCTCCATTTTGTTTTTTGTTTTTTGTTTTTTTTGGTTTTTTTTGAGACGGAGTCGCTCTGTCGCCCAGGCTGGAGTGCAGTGGCTTGATCTCGGCTCACTACAAACTCCGCCTTCTGGGTTCAAGCAATTCTTCCTGCCTCAGCCTCCCGAGTAGCTGGAATTACAGGTGCCCACCACCATGCCTGGCTAATTTTGGTATTTTTAGTAGAGGTAGGGTTTTGCCATGTTGGCCAGGCTGGTCTCAAACTCCTGACCTTAAGCGATCCACCCACCTCAGCCTCACAAAGTGCTGGGATTACAGGCGTGAGCCACCGTGCCGGCCTCCTGATCTCTTTCTAATGTGAACTGACTTCATTTGCAACAGAAATTTGGGAAGCCTTAGTTTAAGTGAGGTAGGAGATCAGCAGGATTAGTATCCCAAAACAAATGGCAATGTTGGTTTCCCAAGACACAGGTCACAAGACTCTGCTGATAAGACAAGATATAATAAAGAAGCCAGCCTTGCCAGGCATGGTGGCTCATGCCTGTAATCCCAGCACTTTGGGAGGCTGAGTTGTGCAGATCACGAGGTCAGGAGTTTGAGACCAGCTTGACCACCATGGTGAAACTCCATCTCTATAAAAATACAAAAATTAGCTGGGTGTGGTGGCACACACCTGTAATCTCAGCTACTCAGGAGGCTGAGGCAGGAGACTCTCTTGAACCTGGGAGGCTAAGGTTGCAGTGAGCTGAGATTGCACCACTGCACTCCAGCCTGGGCAACAGAGCAAGACTCTGTCTCAAAAAACAAAAAACAAAACAAAACAAAACAAAAAAGAAGCCAGCTCAAACCAATTAGAAGTAAGATGGCAATGAAAGTGACCTCTGATTACCCTCACTGCTCATTATAGGCTAATTATAATGCATTTCACATGCTAAAAGACACACCCACCAGTGCCCTGATAGTTTACAAATGCCATGGCAACGCCTGGAAGTTACCCTATATGGTCTGTAAAGGGGAGAAACTCCCGGTTCTGGGAGCTCCTTGCCCCTTTTCGAGAAAACTCATGGAACAATCCTCCTCTTGTTTACCATGTCATCAAGAAATAGCCATCAAATAGCCAGGTAGCAGCAACCCTCACAGCACACTCTGCCTATGCTGTAGGCTTTCTTTCATTTGTTTCCTTAATAAACTTGCCTTCACTTTATTCTGTCAGCTCATTCTTGAATTCTTTCCTCCATGAAGCCAAGAAAGGGTTGGTTTCCCAGGTTGAACACCAATTTTTCGGGTTTCCCTGTGTCATAAGGGTGCTCTCAAAAACAGAAGAGGTTGTGGTGAAAGGCAATTGAGAGGAGATTGAAGACACAGGCTAAACCATGGGCCAGCTTGTCTGCAGGAGAGAACCAGAGAAAGACACAGCTGGGAGGAGTACCCTGGTGTCAGAACAAATATCCAATACTGACACCCAGACGTATCTCTTCGAAGGAGCCTGAATTTTATTGGATTAGTTTCTAGATTAACTTATGCCCTTGTAACCGCCCAAGGGGTTCACCTTGCCCGATGGGTAAGCAGAGCCGATTCATCAAGATAGAGGAATTGCAATAGAGAAAGAATAATTCACACAGAACTGGCTGTGCAGGAGACCAGAGGTTTACTATTACTCAAATCAGTCTCCCCGAGAATTCAAGGAGCAGAGGTTTTAAGGATGACTTGATGGGTGGGGGTGAAGCCAGCGAGTCAGGCGTGCTGATTGGTCAGAGATGAAATCATAGGGAACCGAAGCTGTCTTCCTGCACTGAGTCAGTTCCTGGGTGGCGGGGGCCACAAGAGCAGATGAGCCACTTTATTGATCTGGGTGGCACCAGCTGATCTAGCAAGTGCAGGGTCTGCAAAATATCTCCAACACTGATCCTAGGAGCAGTTTAGGGAGGGTCAGAATCTTTCAGCCTCCAACTGCATGACTCCTAAACCATAATTTCTAATCTTGTGGCTAATGTTAGTCCTACAAAGGCAATCTAGTTCCCAGGCAAGAAGGAGGTCTGCTTTGCGAAGGGGCTGTTACTGTCTTTGTTTAAACTATAAGTTTCTCCCAAAGTTAGTTCAGCCTGTGCCCAGGAGTGAATAAGGGCAGCTTGGAGGTTAGAAGAAAGATGGAGTCAGTTAAGTTAGATCTCTTTCACTGTCTCAGTCATAATTTTGCAAAGGTGGTTTCACCCTCTAAGACTTCTTTGAAAACAATAGAACAACTAGCTAGCAATTCATGGAGTTTAACAGATGGATGTAGTCAGGGAAAGAGATGAGGTGAACACAGCCAAGTCCACTGCCCTGCCAGGGTGACTGTGTTCATCCTCACCTGGGCCTCCTTGAGGAGCAACATCAGAGGTTTAGTAGCACAGAGAGGCTGGGGGTGGGGGAGAAACTAGACTTCACTAAAATAGTCCAGCCAGTCACTAAACAGATAAACAGCAAATAACACGAACAACCTCTGGAAGGGGTGGGGACAGACCCAGAGTGGCTACCATACGTTATCTACAATGTATCACACCTGTAATCCCCTTGGGAGGCTGAAGACCGAGGATCCCTTAAACTGAAGAGTTTGAGACCAGCCTGGGCAATATGGTGAGACCCCATCTCTACAAAGATACAAAAAATTAGCCAGATGTGGTGGTGTGCCGCTGTAGTCCCAGCTACTCAGGTGGCTGAGGCGGGAGAATTGCTTGAGCCCAGGAGGTCAAGGCTGCAGTGAGCCATGAGTGTGCCATGCACTCCAGCCGGGGTGACAGTGAGACCCTGTCTCAAAAATAAATAATAAATAGGCTGCCCTGCCTGTGGAGTAGCCATTCTTTTATTCTTTTACTTTCTTAACAAACTTGCTATCACTTTACTCTACAGACTCGCCCTGAATTCTTTCTTGCTTGAGGTCCAAAGACCTTGTCTTGGGGTCTGGATGAGGACCCCTTTCTGGTAACAATCACACCACTGCACTCCAGCCTGGGTTTTGGGAGTGAGACCCTGTCTCAAAAAATAAACAAATAAATAAATATGTTCAAAGACCTAAGAGAAACCACAAAGAAGTAAAGGAAGTTGTGAAGACAATGTCACACTAAATACAAAATATCAATAAAGGGATAAAAATTATAAAAAGCACCAAATGGAAATTCTGCAGTTGAAATTTGTAAATGGAAAAAAAATCACTGAAATTAAAAAAAAAAGATTTGAACTAGCAGATGAAACAATTAGTGAACTTGAAGATAAATCAATAGAAATTACATAATCCAAAGAACAGGGAGAAAAAGAAATGAAAAATAATAAAGCCTCAAAGAAACGTGGGATACTATTTAGCACACCAACATATATATAATGAGAATACCAGAAGGAGTAGAGAGAAAGGAGCAGAAAAAA
>NW_012107508.1:1210422-1216285 GCF_000951045.1 Mandrillus leucophaeus
GTTTACTATTACTCAAATCAGTCTCCCCGAGAATTCAAGGAGCAGAGGTTTTAAGGATGACTTGATGGGTGGGGGTGAAGCCAGCGAGTCAGGCGTGCTGATTGGTCAGAGATGAAATCATAGGGAACCGAAGCTGTCTTCCTGCACTGAGTCAGTTCCTGGGTGGCGGGGGCCACAAGAGCAGATGAGCCACTTTATTGATCTGGGTGGCACCAGCTGATCTAGCAAGTGCAGGGTCTGCAAAATATCTCCAACACTGATCCTAGGAGCAGTTTAGGGAGGGTCAGAATCTTTCAGCCTCCAACTGCATGACTCCTAAACCATAATTTCTAATCTTGTGGCTAATGTTAGTCCTACAAAGGCAATCTAGTTCCCAGGCAAGAAGGAGGTCTGCTTTGCGAAGGGGCTGTTACTGTCTTTGTTTAAACTATAAGTTTCTCCCAAAGTTAGTTCAGCCTGTGCCCAGGAGTGAATAAGGGCAGCTTGGAGGTTAGAAGAAAGATGGAGTCAGTTAAGTTAGATCTCTTTCACTGTCTCAGTCATAATTTTGCAAAGGTGGTTTCACCCTCTAAGACTTCTTTGAAAACAATAGAACAACTAGCTAGCAATTCATGGAGTTTAACAGATGGATGTAGTCAGGGAAAGAGATGAGGTGAACACAGCCAAGTCCACTGCCCTGCCAGGGTGACTGTGTTCATCCTCACCTGGGCCTCCTTGAGGAGCAACATCAGAGGTTTAGTAGCACAGAGAGGCTGGGGGTGGGGGAGAAACTAGACTTCACTAAAATAGTCCAGCCAGTCACTAAACAGATAAACAGCAAATAACACGAACAACCTCTGGAAGGGGTGGGGACAGACCCAGAGTGGCTACCATACGTTATCTACAATGTATCACACCTGTAATCCCCTTGGGAGGCTGAAGACCGAGGATCCCTTAAACTGAAGAGTTTGAGACCAGCCTGGGCAATATGGTGAGACCCCATCTCTACAAAGATACAAAAAATTAGCCAGATGTGGTGGTGTGCCGCTGTAGTCCCAGCTACTCAGGTGGCTGAGGCGGGAGAATTGCTTGAGCCCAGGAGGTCAAGGCTGCAGTGAGCCATGAGTGTGCCATGCACTCCAGCCGGGGTGACAGTGAGACCCTGTCTCAAAAATAAATAATAAATAGGCTGCCCTGCCTGTGGAGTAGCCATTCTTTTATTCTTTTACTTTCTTAACAAACTTGCTATCACTTTACTCTACAGACTCGCCCTGAATTCTTTCTTGCTTGAGGTCCAAAGACCTTGTCTTGGGGTCTGGATGAGGACCCCTTTCTGGTAACAATCACACCACTGCACTCCAGCCTGGGTTTTGGGAGTGAGACCCTGTCTCAAAAAATAAACAAATAAATAACTATGTTCAAAGACCTAAGAGAAACCACAAAGAAGTAAAGGAAGTTGTGAAGACAATGTCACACTAAATACAAAATATCAATAAAGGGATAAAAATTATAAAAAGCACCAAATGGAAATTCTGCAGTTGAAATTTGTAAATGGAAAAAAAATCACTGAAATTAAAAAAAAAAGATTTGAACTAGCAGATGAAACAATTAGTGAACTTGAAGATAAATCAATAGAAATTACATAATCCAAAGAACAGGGAGAAAAAGAAATGAAAAATAATAAAGCCTCAAAGAAACGTGGGATACTATTTAGCACACCAACATATATATAATGAGAATACCAGAAGGAGTAGAGAGAAAGGAGCAGAAAAAACACTCAAAGAGATAATGGCTAGAAACATCCCACACTGAAAAACACCAACCTATGTATCTGGGAAGCTCAAGGGACTTCAAGTAGGACAAACACAAAGAAGTCCAAAAACAGACCATCATAGTAGAAATACTGAAGCTCAGTGACAAAGGGATAATCTTCAAAACCACAAGAAAAAACAGTTCATCACTTACAAGGTAACTCTAGGAAAACATAATTATGAAAGATAGTATAAATGCATATTTTGTTTTTTCTTCTCTTATTTAAAAAGCAATTATGCAAAATATGTATATATTACTGAGCCTAAAACATATAGAAGTAGAATATATTTTTAATATATTTGCCAATAACAACCCAAAGGAGGTGATTGGAAGCAAAGCTGTATTGAGCTAAGTGAGTACAGATGGTAAAATAATAATTATAACAACATATTACTTGGTATGCAACATTACTAGAGTTAATATGTACAACAAAACCAAAAAAGGAAGAGGGAAGAATAGACTTACATGAAAATAGTGCTTCTATATCTCACTTGAATTAAGTTAGTATAAATCTGAAGTTGATTTTAATTTGTTAAGAAGCCTTTGTTACCAGTGGAGCGTGTCCAGGTTCTTGGCATCTCAAACAAAGAATTCGACAAAACGCACAAACAAAGCAAGGAAAGAATGAAGCGACAAAAGCAGAGATTTACTGAAAACAAAAGTACACTCCACAGGGGGAGCGGGCAGGAGCATGGGGCTCGAGAGCCGAGTTACAGACTTTTCTGGGGTTTAAATACCCTCTAGAGGTTTCCATTGGTTACTTGGTGTACACCCTATGTAAATGAAGAGGCTAAAGTGAAGTTGCAAATTTATTTATTTGGTGTACACCCTGTAAATGAAGAGGATATTTCCTGTCATAGCTGAAGTGTTTCCATTTGACTTAGTTCTAGGAAGTCCTTAGGTTCCCTGCCTCCAGGCCCTATTCTTCTGCCTCACACTGAGAAAAAACAAACCTCAAAAAGTAGGAAAAAAATAATTATAGAAATTTAAATGCGTCATTAAAAAATATTCACTTAATGCAAAAGATATCAGTAAAGGAAGAATAGAGGACCAAAAAAGAGATGAGACACATAGAAAATAAGTGAAATTGTAGACATAAATCTAACTGTACCAACAACAGCATTCAATATGAATTCATTAAACAATCTAAGGGCAGAGCTTGTAAAACTGAATTTAAAAAAACAAGATCTAACTATATAATATCTATGGAGAATATAATTTAGATTCAAAGATACAGATAGATTGAAAGTAAAAGGATGGAAGAAGATATGCAAATCACCACCACAAGAATTGAAATGGGTGTCCTAATATCAAACAAAATAAAGTGTAAAACAAAAATGTTAGTAGAAATAAGAGGAAATTTATAATGAAAAAAGGTAACACTCAAATTGTTTTCAGAGAGCTTAGGTTGGTCTCCAGGTGCTGGTGAGACCCCAGCCCCAGGCAGGTGTTTCAGGTTCTTGAAACCATTGCGAGAAAGAATTCAGGGATGAGACAGAATGAAACAAAAGACGAGGTTTTGTTTTGTTTTGTTTTGTTTTTGAGATGAAGTCTCGCTCTGTCACCCAGACTGGAGTGCAATGGCATAATTTTGGCTCACTGCAACCTCTGCCTCCTGGGTTCAAGTGATTCTCTCAGGTCAGCCTCCGAAGTAGCTAGAATTACAGGCATGCACCACCACACCCAGCTAATTTTTGTATTTTTAGTAGAGACGGGGTTTTGCCATGTTGGCCAGGCTGGTCTCAAACTCCTGACCTAAAGTAATCTGCCCACCCAGGCCTCCCAAAGTGCTGGGATTACAGGTGTGAGCCACTGTGCCCGACCAAGAAGCTTTTATTGCAAAGCAAAAGTACACACTCGAGAGCGAGAGTGGCTGGGGGTGTGCTCAGGAGACTGAGTCACATGCAACAGGGTTTGGGTTTCTAATTTTATGGGCTCTTCTAATAAGGGAGTAGAATAATCATGAGGTCTTCTAGGAAAAAGGTGTCGATTTACTAGAATTGGGTTGCCACATATTTTGGCATGCCCGGATCTATCATGGCGTTGGTGAGTGTGTGCTTTAGTATGGTAATGAACATATAATGAGGTCTGGCATAAGGTATGGATCAAATCCAGCACCATGGTGAATCCAGTTGGTCTCAGTCAGGTTAGCACCATCCTGTTTGTTAGGGTCGTACCATCCCAAGCTTGTTCTTACCCTTGTAGCTAATTTTAACAGCTCCTTTCTGGCTGCTACCTGAAATTGCTGGGTGTTTCTTAATTAGAAGAAGGAATAATGGCTGGGCCCAGTGGCTCAGACCTGTAATCCCAGCAGTTTGGGAGGCTGAGGTGGGAGAATTGCTTGAGGCTAGGAGTTTGAGACCAGCCTGGTCAACATAGTGAGACCCCATCTCTATAAAGAAAAAAAAACTTAAGAAAAAAGAAGATGGAATAATTATTAGGTATTTAGGAAAAGTAGGGGATTTCAGGGAAAACCCGTCTCCTTTGTTTGGGTTTCCCTGGAAGAGTCATGGACAGGTCACCCAAACCCGAATTTTGGCAATTTTCTCTCCCTTATTTTGGGTTTTCTATTATCCTGTAGTTTCTTTGCACAGTTCCTGTTTTAGCTGTTTGGGGTTTTCCATCCTCCAGCCACCACCCAGTGCTATTCCTCTGTCTCAAGATTACTGGAATCAGGCAGTGTTACTACTGACCTTACAGACATGAAAAGATTATATAGGAATATTATGAATAACTGCATGCCAATAAATTAGATAATCTAATCTATGGGTTGCGCACGGTGGCTCATGCCTGTAATCCCAGCACTTTGGGAGGCTGAGGTGGGTGGATCACTAGAGGCCAGGAGTTTGAGACCAGGCTGGCCAACATGGCGAAACCCTATCTCTACTAAAAATACAAAAGATTAGCCGGGTGTGGTGGCAGGTGCCTATAATCCCTGCTACTTGGGAGGCTGAGGCACTAGAATCACTTGAACCTGGGTGGCAGAGGTTGTAGTGAGCCAAGACTGCGCTACTGCACTGCAGTCTGGGTGACAGAGTGAGACCCTGTCTCAAAAATAAATAAATAAATAAATAAATAAATAAATAAGTAAAATAACCTAGATCCTAGATAAAATAAATTCCTCAAAGACACAAACTATTCAAACTGACTCAAGAAGAAATAGAAAATTTGAATAGACCTATAACAAATGAAGAAACTGAATTAGTATTTAAAATGTAAAAACTGCCCACGAAAAAGTCCCAGGTAGCTTCAATGCTCAGTTCTACCAAACATTCAAACATTTACAGAAAGCTAATACCAACTCTTTATAAACTCTTTCAAAAGTTAGAAGAGGAAGAAACACTTCCCAATTCATTCCATGAGGCCACTATTACCCTAATATTAAAACTGTACAAAGGCAACACAAGAAATCTACAGACTGGCCAGGCCCATGTGGGTCACCCGCTGTAATCCCAGTGCTTTGGGAGGCTGAGGCAGGTGGATACTTGAGGTCAAGAGTTTGAGACCAGCCTGGCCAACATGGTGAAACCCCATCTCTACTAAAAATACAAAATTAGCTGGGTGTGGTGGGGCATGCCTATAGTCCCAGCCACTTAGGAGGCTGAGACAGAAGAACCACTTGAACCTGGGAGGCTGAGGTCGCAGTGAGCCAAGATCACACCACTGCACTCCAGCCTGGGCAACAGACCATGACTGTTTCAGGGGGAAAAAAAAAAAGAAATATACAGACCAATATATCTTATGAGTATGAATGCAAAAGTCCTCAACAAAATACTAGCAAGCAGAATCCAGAAATATATAAAACAAATTATATTCCATGACCAAGTGGAATTTATCCCAGAGTGCAAGTTTGTTTTAACATCCAAATGTCAATTAATGGAATATGTTATGTCAATAGAATTAATGTAATATATCATACCAGTATCAATCATCTCATTAGACACAGAAAAACCACTGGACGAAATTCAACACCCTTTCATGATAGAAACATTCAACATACTAGGAATAGAAGGAAAATTTTTCAACCTGATAAAAGGCGTCTGTAAAAAAACTAATTTAAAAATAGACAAAC
>NW_012107508.1:1217850-1219776 GCF_000951045.1 Mandrillus leucophaeus
GCAACCTCTTCCTCCCAGGTTCAAGAGATTCTCCTCTCTCAGCCTTCTGAGTAGCTGGGATTACAGGTGCCCACCATAATGCCTGACTAGTTTTTGTATTTTGAGTAGAGATAGGGTTTCACTCTGTTTCCCAGGCTGGTCTCGAACTCCTGACATCAGGTGTTCCAAACTGCTGGGATTACAGGCATGAGCAACCATGCCTGGCCATATATCTTCATAGCTCTTTCACATGTTCTGTTTAATTTATCACTTTGTGCTATATTATGGGTGATGTCCTCAGCTCCATTTTCCAATCTAATCATCCTCTCTTGGGCTATGTCTCTGATCTAACCACTTAGTTTTAAAATTGACTATATATTTTTTTTATTTTCCAGACTTTCTACTTAAAATTACCTGTTCTTTATCACTATTTTACATTATTCTTGCCAGAGAGGGTTTTTTCTTTGCTTTACCTGTTTGATTATTTTTAACATACTGATCTGCTTGTCTGTGTCCCCACCCAAATCTCATCTTGAATTGTAACTCCCACAATTCGCACCTGTTGTGGGGGAAACCCAGTGGGAGGTGATTGAATTATAGGGGCGGGTCTTTCCTTCACTGTGCCTGTGATAGTGAATGAGTCTCAACAAAATCCGATGGTTTTAAAAACGGAAGTTTGCCTGCACAAGCTCTCTCTTTGCCTCCTGCCATCGACGTAAGATGTGACTTGATCCTCCTTGCCTTCTGCTATGATTGTGAGGCCTCCTCAGCCATATGGAACTGTAACTCCAATAAACCTCTCTCTTTTATAAATTGTCCTGTCTCGGGTATGTCTTTGTCAGCAGTGTGAAAACAGGCTAATACACATACTTATTTCAAATTCTTTTTCGGATTGCTCTATTATCTCTATCTCTTGAAATGTAAATGCTTCCAGTTGCTGTGTATGTTCCCTCACCCTCACAGTGCTAATTTTCTTCTGTGGTTTTTCGTCTTGTAAATTGTAAAATTATCTCTGGTGGAGTTTTTTTTTTTTTCATGGAAATTCTGTGCATTGTGGGTTATGTGAGCATTCCTATAGAGCAGTTTCATGTTTGCGTCTGCCAGGACCTTGAAGCTTTCATGGGTTTCCAATGAGTTTCCATATTAATTTCTCAGTTTAGGGTTCCTACCATATGAAGTATTGTGAATTCAGACCCTGCATTGATGGGTGACATAGTGTCAGGCAGTCCTTAAGTACCAGTGACTATAGTTGCTGCTGGGTCAGCTCACCACACTTCCATATATTCAGCCACTAAGGAGACAAATCCTGATGGCTTAGGCATAGCAGGCAGTGCAAGCCTCATGCTCACTTTGGGGCACTCTGTGCATTGAGACAAGTCCTGAGGTACTAAGAGTGCTGAGGAGTAGCTCAGTGCTTCTCTGTTATGTCACAGTGACACAGTGACTGAAGCACTGAGCTTAGGAAACCTCCAATCTTTTTGAAGGGACTACTGGCAAATATACCAATCTTTGCCCCTGAAGAAAATATTATCTTTATTATCTTTATCAAGGAACGATCCGCTCTCTTATCTGGAGGCAGGCACTATCTCTAGTTTGCAAACCCATCTCCTGTACATGCTTGAATAGGGAGTTTGGGACAGAACTTGTCATAAGACTAGTAGAAATGCCATGGAGGGCGGGGTGCGGTGGCTCATGCCTGTAATCCCAGCACTTTGGGAGGCCCAGGTGGGCAGATCACCTGAGGTCAGGAGTTTGAGATCAGCCTGGCCAACATGGTGAAACCCCATCAATACTAAAAATATACAAATTAGTTGGGTGTGGTGGTGCACATCTGTGGTCCCAGGTACTAGGGAGGCTGAGGCAGGAGAATTGCTTGAACCTGGGAGGCAGAGGTTGCAGTGAGCTGAGATTATGCCACTGCACTCCAGCCTGGGTGACAGAAAGAGA
>NW_012107508.1:1219826-1225184 GCF_000951045.1 Mandrillus leucophaeus
TTTTTTTAAAGGAAAGAGGTGGCCAGATGTGATGGCTCACATCTGTAATCCTAGCACTTTGGGAGGTAGAAGCATGTGGATCACATGAGGCCAGGAGTTCAAGACCAGCCTCGCCAACATGATGAAACCCTGTCTCTACCAAAAAAAAAAAAGAACCAAAAAACAAAAATTAGCCAGGCATGGTGACACACACCTGTAATCCCAGCTACTTGGGAGGCTGAGGTGGAAGAATTGATTGAACTCAGGAGGTGGAGATTACAATGAGCTGAGATTGTGCCACTGCACTCCAGCCTGGGTGACAGAGCAAGACTCTGTCTCAAAAATAATAAAGATTAAAAAAAAAGAGGTTTAATTCACTCACAGTTCAGCATGGCTGGGGAGGCCTCAGGAAACTTACAATCATGGCGGAAGGCAAAGCAAGACACCTTTTTCACAAGGCAGCAGAAAGGAGAAGTGCCAAGGGAGGAGGAGAAGAGCACCTTCCTTATAAAACCAACAGATCTCGTGAGAACTCGCTCACTATCACAAGAACAGCCTGGGGGAACCACGCCCATGATTCAGTTACATCTACCTGGTCTCTCCCTTGACAGGTGGGGATTATGGGGATTACAATTCAAGATGAGATTTATGTCAAGACACAAAGCCTAACCACATCAAGAATTATCTCCAAACACAAAGGTTCTAGTTTCTCATAAGGGACTTTTTCCACCCATAGCACCTCCTCACCACTCTAAGTACTTCAGGATTTGTCTTTCTTGGTTTCAAGTATAGTAATAAATAAAATAATTTTTGGTTGCTGTTGTTAGGCGTTAACCAGCATTTTTATTTATTTGACTGGGAGTGGGCATGGTTGGGGGCAAAGCTTCCGCATCTGGTCAGCCCTCACTATTTACTGAATGTCAGTTATTACTTGTCTACTTCCTTGTTTAAACTGTTCTGAGTATAAATCTCAGTCATACCTATCATTAGTTGCCAATGCCTCCTTACTATCACCAAGGTTGGACTCTTGCCCCAGATGTCTAACCTGAATCTAGTAATGAGAAAACAACTGGACAAATCCAAACTGAGGACCTCTCTTCACAACAACTGGCTTGGAACCTTTAAAAATATCAGTGCTATTAGGGAAATATGCCTGAGGACTTAATTTAGATTAAGGGAGATTAAAGAGACATGACAACTAAATTCAGTGCTAATCTGATTCTTTTTTAAAACTTTTTTTTATTTTTGAGACAGAGTCTCGCTCTGCCGCCCAGGCTGGATGGAGTGCAGTGGCGCGATCCCTGCTCACTGCAGCCTCCACCTTCCAAGTTCAAGTGATTCTCGTGCCTCAGCCACACAAGTAGCTGGGATTACAGGTGTGAGCCACCAAGCCCGGCTAATTTTTGTATTTTTAGTAGAGACAGAGTTTCACCATGTTGGCCAGTCTGGTCTTGAACTCCTGACCTCAAGTGATCCGCCTCCCTCGGCCTCCCAAGGTGCTGGGATTACAGGTGTGAGCCACAGGGCTTGGCCCCAATCCTTATTTGGATTCTAGATTGAACAACAATAACAACAAAAAAAAGCAGTTATAATATTGGGAAATTTGCATATGTTCTGCATATTAGCTATAGAATTACATCCAGGTTAAAATTCCGTATTGTAATATTCTGTGTTTTAGTAGGAGAATGCCCTTTTTTCTAGAAAATATATGTCTAAGTATTTAGAAGTAAAAGATCAGAAAAAAAGAGAAGGCTATGGAGAGAAAAAGAGAAAGACTTAATGTGGCAAAAATGTCAACAATTAGTGAACCTGGAAGATGGCTATATTTATATTTAGAAATACATATGATCCCATCCATTCATCTACATTTAGAGAGAGAGATGTTTATCATAATCTCCTTGCAGCTTTTCTGTCGGTTTGACTTTTTTTTTTTTTTTTTTTAAATGAGGAGTTGGGGAGGGGGAAAAGGCTCAACACATTTGTGCCTTCTTTATGAAGCCTGTCCTGATCGACTGGAATGCTATCTTTGCCGTGCTCCACAGGGCCCTGTAGACACTTCTATGTCAGCATATATCCATTAACTTCATGCTCCAATTCTTTTCCCTGCAGAGAGACCCGCCTGAGCACAGGGACTTTGTTTATTTCATCTTTGTATTATCATCACCAACCACACAGCAGGGTGGAATAAATGTTTGTTGAATACATCAAGGAAAGATGCAACAAATCTTTGAGTTCAGCTAAACAATTTTGGGAACCATTCCCATTTTTAGATGTAGACAGTAAGCTTTCAGAGTTGAACTCCCACCATGAGCTGCCGCTGGGATTGATGTTTTATAACTCAACAGTTTGAATTCATCAGACAACCTAAATATGTCACTGTGAACTTCCTCTCGTAGAATGATAATCAAAATGTTAAATGAAACAAGTGTGCATTCTGATTCCTGAGATGACAATTTTCTGTTTGAGAGGAGTTCGTTTATACTTGCCCTGTTTCTTATCTCGAAGGCAGTTCTACAGATAAATTTTCCTTAAGACCAAGGAATCTCTTTAAACACTTTTTTTTAATGTCACACTAATTTTTGTAGGCAAAATACATTTTATCCTTGTTTATATGTATTGTGTCCACTTATTTGGCACTTTAAAGATGTTTTCTGGAGTACTTTGGCCTCCTTTCCACTTAGAGAAACTGTGGTTCCTAACCAGGTTGATTCAAGCAATATTAACTGACTTAGATTTTGTGGGTTCCCTGACCCTTGGGTGTTTACAGTGTGGTGTATATGAAACGTAAACCCCTCAATTTGATTATGTTGGCTATGATTTTCTTGGTTATGATACCATTTGCCCAATGTAGGCATTAAAAATAGCATAGAATTAAGGTCATTAAGGCCTCATTTTCTATGAATTTCTAACAGTATTTTGTTTACATTAAAAACCATTTTGGAGGATTAATGAGGTTTAATTGAGGAGACTCACTATTTCTCCGTTGTGTTTCACTTCTTCGATTACAAAAGCAGTGTTTTTGCCACCGGTTCTGATAATAGGATTTAAAGATTTGAATTTCAGTGTAATGTAATGCCTTCTAATCAGGATATTCAGCTCCTTTCATAAAACTAGAATAGCATCATCTGAAAAGTTGATCCTTTTAGGTAAACAATGCACACTCTTTGTTTTACCAGGCCTTAAAAATATCACATGTTGGAATAAACAAACCTTAATCCCCTATTAACACTGCAAATACTAAATATAAGATAAAATTATTTGGAGAAAGAAGGTTGTTTTTTGGAGTTAAAAGAGACTTCCTGTAAAAAGGCAAACAACTCAATTTGAACATGGGAAACAGATTTGACATTTCTTAAAAGAAGTGATACAAATGGCTCGCAAACCAATGAAAAGATTCTCATTGTCACTAGTCATTAAGGAAATGCGAGCTAAAACCACGCTTACACACCACTTCACACCCGCTAGGATGGTCGTAATTTTAAAAAATAGAAAACAAGTGTTGGTAAGGATGTAAAGAAACACAGCACATTGCTGGCGGAAGTGAAAAATGATGCAGCTGCTGTGGAAAATGCTTTCCTTTCACGGCATCTGAATAAGTTAAATCATAATCCCCAGCAATTCCATCCTAGGTATATGCCCTTGAGAACTGAAAACAGGTGCACAAATAAAAA
Source organism: Mandrillus leucophaeus (assembly GCF_000951045.1). Taxonomy (NCBI): domain Eukaryota; kingdom Metazoa; phylum Chordata; class Mammalia; order Primates; family Cercopithecidae; genus Mandrillus; species Mandrillus leucophaeus. The sequence continues at coordinate 1,223,477 of NW_012107508.1, forward strand.
CTTGCACATTAATATTTACAGCAGCACAAGTCACCATAGCCAAAAGGTGGAAGCAACCCTCATGTTATTAAGCAGCTGAATGAATAAATAAAATATGGGATACAATGGAATAGTATTCAGCCTTAAAAAGAAAGGACTGATACGCGCTGCAACATGGATGACCCCTGGATGCACGGTTAGGTGAGAGAAGCCTGACGCAAAAGGCCACTGCAATGGAATATTTCACAAGTTCTGTCTTGACCCAGTTTTGAGTCCAGCTAAAACTTGGCTAAAAGTCTTGCTGCCCCTTTGTGGACAGTTTGCTCATTCTCTCTCTAGGTGACTTCCCACCTCAGGTTCTCGTTGTTCACGGGTGCTATAATGTGTTATTTCACAAATGCTGTCTTGATCCTCTTTTGAGGTCATGGCAGTAAAATCATATTTCACAAGTGCTGTCTTGGCTCAGTTTTGAGGTCACGGCTACACCTCTCAATTCCCCTTCATGGGCAGTTTGCTAAGGCTCCACCCTAGCCACTTCCTTTCTTGGGCTGTAGCACTCTGGATTTCTGTTCATACACACTCAACGGCAAGAGGCCCCAAGATACCCACAGCCAGGGACTGGCTCTTCTTCCTGGGGCCCATGGAATTATTCAGAACAGCCAATCTTTGGGAAGCCAGCACCACCCAGCTAACCCCACCCTGTTGGTCATACATAAGCTGCTTCTACAGTTCCAGCTTGCTGTCACCCTGTCCCCGAGTGCTTCCCCAAGTGTGCTCCCGCATGGTAGCCCTTTTCTTCTTTTTTATTTTTGTTTTTTTTTGGAGCTACAAGTAACAAAAGGTTCTGTCTTTCATTTGAATGTCTGGCCACGCAAAGGAACTCTAATTATACCTTATATCATATAATCATAAAACAGCCACATACTGTATAATTCCCATTTGTATGAAATATCTGTAGTAGGAAAATCCATACAATAGGAAGCAGTTGGCTGGGCGTGGTGGCTCATGGCTGTCATCCCAGCACTTCGGGAGGCCTAACCTTGTGGATCACTAGAGCCCAGGAGTTCAAGACCATCCTGGGCTACATAACAAAACCCCATCTCTATAAAAAAAAATACAAAAAAATTTAGCCAGGCATGGTGGCCTGTGCCTGTGGTCCCAGCTACTAGGGAGGCTGAGGTGGGAGGATCACCTAAGCCCTGGAGGTGGAGGTTGCAGTGAGCTGAGATTGTGCCACTGCACTCCAGCCTGGGCAACAGAGCAGGACCCTGTCTCAAAAACAAACAAACAAACAAACAAAAACACAGTAGGCAGTGGATTTGTGCTTGCCTGGGCTGTGAGGAAACGGGGTAGAGAATGACGTCTTAATGGGTACAGAGTTTCCATTGGGATGATAAAAATGTTCTGAAATTAGGTAGTGGTGATGGCTGTACAACACCATGAATGTTCTTAACACCAAAAATGGCACATATTATTATGTGTATTTTACCACAATAAAAAACTACAAGTCCAAAAATAAAATAAGACAGGGTCTAAGAAAAGAGAATATAAGTACTTTGTAAAATATCCTAATTTTTGGCAGGGCACGGTGTCTCACACCTGTAATCCCAGCACTTTGGGAGGCCAAGTCGGGCAGATCACGAGGTCAGGAGATCAAGACCATCCTGGCTAACACAGTGAAACCCCGTCTCTACTAAAAATACAAAAAATTAGCCGGGCATGGTGGCGG
>NW_012107508.1:1225441-1227890 GCF_000951045.1 Mandrillus leucophaeus
AAGAAAACAAAGTTTTATCAATTTCTCTAAGTGTGCATGGCTGATTTTTCTAAAAATAATCTGACTTTGTTGTCTAAAGTAGAAAAAGTAAATAGATCTGGTTGTGTTAATGTATTTGTAAATAGATCTGGTTGTGTTAATGTATTTATCAAAAAATAAGTTGGAATGGTGGCTCATGCCAGTAATCCCAACACTTTGGGAGGCTGAGGTGGGAACATCGCTTGAGCTCAGGAGTTTCAGACCAGCCTAAACAACATAGTGAGACCTTGTCTCTACAAAAACTTTAAAAATTAGCAAGGCCAAATTAGTCTGGCACATGCCTATAGTGCCAGATACTTGGGAGGCTGAGATGGGAGGATTGCTTGAGTCCAGAAGGTGGAGGCTACAGTGAATCATGATCACACCACTGCGCTCCAGCCTGGGCAGCACAGTGAGACCCTGTTTTGGTAAATAAATAAATAGAGCCCCTATATATCAAACAGACTGGCAAAAATTGAAGACCGACAAGACAAATGTTGGTGGGGACATGAAGTAGCCTGGATTCTCATCTGTCATTAGTGGGAGCGTAAAATGGCATACCCACTTTAGAAAAAGCCTGACACTTTCTTCTGAAAAGAAACAAATGCTTATCTTAGACCCAGAAATTCAATTCCTAAGTATTTACCCAAGATAAAGGAAAACAAATGTCCCCAAAAAGACTTGTACAAGGATGTTCATAGCTGCTTTATTCCTAAGAGTCGCAAACTGGAAATAGCCCAGCTGGCCATCAGTTAAAGAATAAATAACTAGCTGTATTCTCCACACAATGGACTACTATTCAGAAATAAAGAGAATCAAATTACTGATGCACACAATAGCATGAATGAATCCCAAAACATTATATTGAGAAAAAGAAACCTTATGCAAACAATACATACTGTATTATTCCATTGATATAAAGTTCTACAACTGGGAAAACTAATCTATGGTGGAAAAATTTCAGAACAATGGTTGTTTCTGAGGGTTGGGGGTGGAGAGTCATTGGATCAGCTATGAAGGAATTTTCTGTGGGTGATGGTAATGCTCACTGTCTTGATCATGGTTTAGGTTGCACGTGTATATATATGCCAGACCTCATGAATTAGTACACTTAAGATTTGTGCATTTCATTTTTTGTAAATTTTACCTCAAAAGAAACAAAAACAAACCACACAAATATTGCACTCTAGTTAATGATATGCACATTGAAATTTTGGGGGAGAAAGTATACTGATGTCTACAACTTACTTGGAAACGTATACAAAATAAGATGGATTGTTAGATGGAAAGAGAGATGGATAGAAGGAGTGGTATACGCTGAAGTAAGAAGAGAAAAATGTTAATGCTAGAATGTAAGGAATGTGTATGTGGATGTTCACTGACATATTGTTCACCTTTTATGTACATTTGGAAATATTTATAATAAACTGTAGTGGGAAAGCAATAATAAGTAAAGAAATAACAAAATATACGTCATCAAACTCATCCTTCTTATTGTTTGGTGTCTTAAAACTTGGCGAGGAAATTAGACAGACATTTTTTTCAGCAAGCCAAGGACCCCACATTCCAAGAATGATTTTTCTTTGCCTAAAAATCTCAGTGATCACCATGAGCAACAACAAAGCTTCTTTGTCAGTCTTGACTGTGCTGACTTCAACAGCTGGGCCAAATGCTGGGAGCCAAAGCCTGTTGGTATCAATTAAGCTTTAATAGCCAATTACAGTGTAAGCAGATGACACTCTCTCATTTGAATGAATTAGTATGAATTATTTGTTGCCTGGGAGTAACCACTCTGCAATGTCACTCTCAACTTCCCTTCCCAGCCAATATCTGATGGTGGTCTTTTAATCTCCATGTTTTTTTCTACTTCTTCTTCTTCTTTTTTTTTTTAAATTATACTTCAAGTTCTAGGGCACATGTGCACAACGTACAGGTTTGTTACATAGAAATACATGTGCCAGGTTGGTTTGCTGCACCCTTTAACTAGTCATTTTAGTCATTTACATTAGGTATTTCTCCTAATGCTATCCCTCCCCCAGCTCCCCACCCCACGACAGGCCCCAGTGTGTGATGTTCCCCTTCCTGTGTGCAAATGTTCTCATTGTTCAATTCCCATCTATGAGTGACAACATGCAGTGTTTGGTTTTCTGTCCTTGCAATATTTTGCTCAGAGTGATGGTTTCCAGTTTCATCCATGTCCCTACAAAGGACATGAACTCATCCTTTTTTATGGCTGCATAGTATTCCATGGTGTATATGTGCCACATTTTCTTAATCCAGTCTGTGATTGATGGACATTTGGGTTGGTTCCAATTCTTTGCTATTGTGAATAGTGCTACAATAAACATACATGTGCATGTGTCTTTATAGCAGCATGATTTATAATCCTTTGGATATATACCCAGTAATGGGATGGCTGGGTCAAATGGTA
>NW_012107508.1:1229740-1236298 GCF_000951045.1 Mandrillus leucophaeus
TCGGGTTCACGCCATTCTCCTGCCTCAGCCTCCTGAGTACCTGGGACTACAGGCGCCCACCACAAAGCCCTGCTAATTTTGTTTTTGTATTTTTAGTAGAGATGGAATTTCACTGTGTTAGCCAGGATGGTCTTGAGCTCCTGATCTCGTGATCTGCCCGTGTCGGCCTCCCACAGTGCTGGATCTTCTAGCATTTTTACAGTTTCAGGTTTTAGATTTGAGTTGGTTTTTGCATAAGGTGAGAGACGAGGATCCAGTTTCATTCTTCCACATGTGGCTTGTCAATTATCAGAGCACCATTTGTTGAAAAGTGGGTCCTTTCCCCACTTTATGTTTTTGTTTGCTTTGACCAAGATCAATTGGCTGTAAGTATTTGGGTTTATTTCTGAGTCCCTATTTTGCTCCACTGGTCTATGTGCCTATTTTTATACCAGTACCATGCTGTTTTGGTGACTATGGCCTTACAGTGTAGTTTGAAATCAGGTAGTGTGACACCTCCAGATTTGTTCTTTTTGCTTAGCTTTTCTTTGACTATGTGGGGTCTTTTTTGGTTCCATATGAATTTTAGAATTGTTTCTTCTAATTCTGTGATGAATGATGGTGGCATTTTTATGCGAATTGCATTGAATTTGTAGATTACTTTTGGCAATATGGTCATTTTCACAATATGGATTCTATTCATCCATAAGCATGGGATGTGTTTCCATTTGTTTATGTTGTCTATGTTTTTTTTCAGCAGTGTTTTGTAGTTTTCCTTGTAGAGGTCTTTCACCTCCTTGGTTAGGTATATTTCTAACTTTTTTTTTTTTTTTTTGCAGCTATTGTAAAAGGGGTTGAGTTCTTGATTTGATTATCCTCTTGGTCCGCTGTTGGTGTATAGAACAGCTACTGAATTGTGTACATTAATCTTGGATCTGGAAACTTTGCTGAATTCTTTTATAAGTTCTAGGAGCTTTCTGGAGGAGTCTTTAGGGTTTTCAGGTATATGATAATATTGTCAGCAAACAGTGACAGTTTAAAGTCTTCTGTGCTATTTGGATTCCCCTTTTTTTTTTTTTTTGAGATGGAGTTTCACTCCTGTTGCCCAGTCTGGAAAGCAAGGGCCAGAGCCTCAGGTCTAGAACTGGGATGGGAGCAGAGGGAAAAGATAAGTGGCAGTGAGCGTGGGAGAACTGCAGTAAAGTCACTGAGAGACATCTATCTGGCTGGAAGAGAAAACTTGAATCTTTATTTTACGTAATGTTTTACCTAACACTACTTTCACATCAAAAAATGGGAAGAATCTTATGAATGTTTTCCGTTAAACTGTGGGGGTCCACACATCTCTTGGCACTACCATTGCAAGTCAGCTAGATCTCCACACCTGTTCCGAGCATGTCAGCTACATTTTTATCTGCTTTAGATAGAAGAATAATGCTTTCAATCTTGTTGATTGAAACAATCTATGGCTTTAAAAAAGATTCCCTGCAATTGGCAATGGGGTGCCATTGAAGAATTCTGAGCCAGGAAGCAGGTCAGGTTCATTTTAGGAGAAGCCTCTGATAGCAGAGTGCGGAGGGAGGCAGTGTTGCATGGTGACTCGGTCTCTGGCTTTAGGATCATGCCGATTTAGATTTGAATTATGCCTTTACCACTCACCATCTGTGCGTTCCCGTGTAAGTCACTTTACTTCCCTGAGCTTTAAACAGAAAACAGGAATACTAATGGCTGTCTTATGACAGTGTGGTAAGGGTTAAATGACAGAATGCTTATGAAGTACTTGATCTATGAACAGTATTTCTTATTGTTACTTTTATGGACTGAAGTGGAATGAAGTGGTTCAAGACTGAAAGGAGGGAAAATAGTGGACTATTGAAACAGTCCAAATATGAGAGGAAGAGGACCTGCATGAAGGCATTAACCATACGGATGGAGAGCAGAGGGCAGATACAGGAGATAATAGCACACCAGGACTTGGGAACCAACTGGATTTGGGAGGCAAGGAAGGGGGAAGGAAAGGCAGAATCAAAGATGATTCATATAATTGTAACTTGTATTACTGGTTGTTCGTAAGTGTAGAAATACCAGATGATGACATTTCTGGCAAAAAATGATGACTTATTTCACTTAGTGGCCTCGAGGAAATGTAATTGAGAAATCATTATGTGATAACCCCATAAATACCGGTTAAGACTGCAGGTTCCTCTCCCTGCTTTGTGGTGAGAGAGAGAGAGAGAGAGAGAGAGAGAGAGAGAGACTGCTAGTATTTTACTAAGTTCTTGATTTGGGAGAAGTGTGTGTATGTGTCTGTGTTTGTGTGTGTGTGTGTGTGTGTGCATGTTTTGAATTCAGGAAAGATTTATCTGGCAATGGTGGATTACAGATTTAAAAAATCACAGGCTGGGTGTGGTGGCTTACACCTGTAATCCCAGCACTTTGGGAGGCCAAGGCAGGTGGATCACAAGGTCAAGAGATCGAGACTATCCTGGCCAACAGGGTAAAACCCTGTCTCTACTAAAAATACAAAAATGAGCTGGGCGTGGTGGCGCATGCCTGTAGTCCCAGCTACTTGGGGTCTGAGTCAGGAGAGTCACTTGAATCTGGGAGGCAGGGGTTGCAGTGAGCTGAGATTGTGCCACTGCACTCCAGTCTAGCGACAGAGCGAGACTCTATCTCAAAAATAAATGAATAAATAAATAAATGATCACAAAGGCCACAAAAACTGCCTTACTAATTTGTTTCAGTTTATGCTGCAATGTGTGCAGATTCTGGGGTTTAAACTCCTGAGACCTTTGCTTATAAACACCAGCATTTGTCTCATAGCTGCTAATTTGAGATTGGCATCCTACTCTGAGTTACTTTCTTATATCACCCTGTAGTGATTTTTCCTTCCAGGGAGGAATAGATGAAATCAACAAGCTGTGACTAATGTCTGCTGTTCTCTAGCAAGGGCCTCTGTGCTCATTCTCCAGAAAATACAGTATGTAGCAACAAATGGAGAGTAATATTTTCTGTCAAAAGAATTGCTTTGCCTTGAAATTATGCCAGCTTACTTTTTTTAAACGTTCTGATTAAAGAAGAGAGAAGAAAAATTGCTCCTTAAGGTTCTGAGTGAGGCAAGAGCATTGTGTAGTAAGCACACAGTCCCCTTTCTGTGAAGGAATTGAAGTCTGTATGCTGGTTGAGCCCAGGGTTCTCTCCCCACTCCTTTGGAGTTCTTCTCTGGGAGACCAGATTTCCTGGCAACTCCTGGAACACAGCAGGCCCCTGCTATGGTTTGCATGTCCCTGTGGTGTGTGCCTCTCCATTGGAACTGAAATCCCAAGGTGATAGTACCAAGAAGTGGGGCCTTTGGGGAAGTGATTGTTATGGGGGCTCCGCCCTCATGAATGGGATTAATCCCCTTATTACAGAGGCTTCAGAGACTGCCTGAACTTTTGGCCCATTGCCTTTCACCACGTGAGGATGCAGCAAAAGACATCATCTATGAAGCAGAGAGCAAAGCTTCACCAGATGCTGAATCTGCTGGTGCCTTGATCTTGAAATTCCCAGTTCCAGAACTATGATAAATAAATTTCTATTATGTATAAATTACTCAGTCTAAGGTCTTTTGTTATAGCAGCAGAAGGGACTAAGACAGCCCCCAGCTAATACTTATGAAACTGCATTGAACGATCTCCTTCAAGCCGTGTCATAAGTTCTCCTTTCAGCATGGCCAGCCCCACAGATTCTGCTCCTGGTCCTTGTTGACATTTCCTCCAATAATGTCCTGCCCTCTGGCAGAAGGCTTACCTTTTCAGCACTGCATCATCTATTACATGCTTCAAGGAACACCTTTGAATGGGGATGCCACATTGTCCTTCCTGCTCTTACATGTCGCAGGCCCAGTAACCTGAGACACCGATGTGGGAACATACTCCTGGAAGAAGCCTACGTGAAGACCCCTACAGACAACACTGCAGCTAGAATGCTGTATGCCCCTTAAGTCTTGCTACAACTAGTCAAAGCCAGTTTTGAGATTCTGCTTTATGTTTTGAAACATTGATTAATTCACTCTTAGTCACATTCTTTAAAAATAATAGGTGTGGAGGGAGACGAAACCTGGCAAGTTGGTACCCAGAGGTCTGTACTATCTTAGCCTGTCCATCTGTAGGTGTAGCCACACTTGATCACAAATTCCCTCATCTCAAGTGAAATAAAGATAGACTTATTGTCATAAATGACAGTTCTTGCCATTCTGGTGCTGCAAATAGTTGGTTCAGGGCTGTTGCACCAGAGGTTTGAGTTGGATAGGAAAAGACATTGATCCATTTTGGGAAATCATCCTTGAAGCCTTCTTCCTTGATGTTAACCTGGATCTCCTGGTGCCTTCTTTTGGAAAAGTGAATGGTTTATTTTTAAATTAAATTTTTATTTTTGGAGACAGAGTCTCATTCTGTTGCCCAGGATGGAGTGCAGTGGTGTGATCTCAGCTCACCGAAATCTCCGGCTCCTGGGCTGAAGCGATTTTCATGCCTCAGCCTCCAGAGTATCTGGGATTACACTGGTGTGCCACCATGCCCAGCTAATTTTTGTGTTTTTAGTGGAGACAAGGTTTCACCATGTTGGCCAGGCTGGTCTCAGACTCCTAACCTCAAGTGAGCCACCGCACCTAGTCAGAAAAGCATATAGTTTTACTACTTCTCCCCACTCATGCAAGGAGGCATAATAGTCATTCTCTGACATTCTAAGTGGAGCGGATGACTCAACACAGTGCTCCCAGGAGCTCTTCCAAGATTAAAATATTTCTGTAGATGGATAGATGAATGGATATATAATAAAGCAAGTACAGTAAAATGTAAGTGGTAGACTCCAGGTCGTGGGTACATGGATGTTCACCTGATAATATTTTAAACTTATTATCTATTAGAAAATTTTCATAATAAAACATTGGAAAAAAGAAAAAAGCCCTTACCAGTGCCTGTTGCTGTCAGTGGCTATCATCAGCTAAGATCTTTAGCACTAAGAGTTAAGAAGAAATTACTTAGGCAGATATTGAGAGTATGGGAGTCCTTGGTAAGGTTTTCCTTTTAATAAAAAGCAGCCCCAAAATCATTTCCTTTTCTAACAAAGAACAGCCTGTAAAATTGAGCTACAGACATGGACAAGCAAGCTGGAAGCTTGCACAGGTGAATGCCAGCAGTTGTGCCAATAGAAAAATACTATGTGGGACTAGGCAAGTTCAAAATGGTGGCTCCATCGTCCCTTCTCTTTGTCAGTCATGTGTACAGTAAGGAGCAGACAAGATGGCGCTGGCCAAGTGGAAAGTCAATTTGCATAATAAGATTAGGGTGGGGAAACCAGCCTTCCCTGTGGGCTATGTAAATGTCAAACCTGATTGAACCGATCAGTGGGCCGTACCAAGCCTGCCTATAAAATTTGCCCTAGTCTGCCACTTTTCCCTTTTATGGACACCTCTCTCTCACAAGCAACTGCTCTTCTCTCTCCTTTCTTCTGCCTATTAAACTTTCTGCTTCTTAACCCACCCACATGTGTTTGTGTCCTTAATTTTCTTGGCATGAGACAATCAATGAACCCTGGGTATTTACCCCAGACAACAATGCCACTTCATTTGGGGGCTCATGCAGGATCAGAACTAAAATGGAAAGTATAAACATCACAGTGGTAAGTATGGAACAAACCTCACATCTGACCTTTAATTTCAAGGCTCTCAGCCTCCATTTAAAAATGCTTCAAACCAGTTTCCTTTCACGGAGGACCAAGCCATTGCGTGGGGCTGGGAGAGGTCCTGGAGCAACTGAGGATTTCCAGCAGGGGCACATCCTGGTGTTATTCAAGGGTTTCTGGGTTGAACCCAGCCTTTGGTCACCCATCTGAGTGCTGGCAAAAAGGATCTCCAGCTATCCTGTCACAAAATTTTCCTTCTTTTCTATCCATTGTCAGCGTGTCTCCTATTTTCTCTGTATGCAATGTGCAGGAATTTTTACAGTTCAGGGAAGTAATCCTGTTAGGAAAGATCAGGAAATGCTGTAGTAACTGGAATATAGCTCAGGGGAATGCCATTGTGATTTCCTAGGAACAGAGGGTCTTGTCCCACAGTGAGCATTTCACTCTCTGCCCTTGGTCTGGAGAGCACATGGCATCTCCAGGTCACTTTCTGCCCTTGGTCTGGAGAGCACATGGCATTTTTAAGATCAATAGCGCCACCTAGTGAAATAAAAATCATCTCCGTGAGGCATTGTCGGTCCTTTGACATAACACTGTAGCTTCCCAATTCTTCTCCCATTTTGCACCTCTCTACTAGAAACCAAGCTTTGTACTGCTTCTGTGGATGGGAAAACTGCGTTCAACAATTAGGAGTAAAATGTCCTCCAGAACCAAATTTTAGTTCCAATACTGTCCCTTCAGCAGGAAAATCACCATTAGGTCCATATGTTCCTTTAAGGCACCTATTATGTCTCCAATTAAAACAATACTTAATTAGTAAGGGGATTTTAAGTCCAGAAGTTAACGAGAACCATTCTCTAGGGGAAACACTTTAGCATGGGCCATAGTAGTAAAATATGGAGTTCAATCTAC
>NW_012107508.1:1236348-1236952 GCF_000951045.1 Mandrillus leucophaeus
CAAGGACTTCATGTCTAAAACACCAAAAGCAATGGCACCAAAAGCAATGGCAACAAAAGCCAAAACTGAAAAATGGGATCTAATTAAACTAAAGAGCTTCTGCACAGCAGAGAAACTACCATCAGAGTGAACAGGCAGCCTATAGAATGGGAGAAAATTTTTGCAATCTACCCATCTGACCAAGGGCTAATATCCAGAATCTACAAAGAACTCAAACAAATTCACAAGAAAAAAATCAAACAACCCCATCAAAAAGTAAGCAAAGGATATGAACAGACACTTCTCAAAAGAAGACATTTATGCAGCCAGCAGACACATGAAAAAATGTTCATCATCACTGGCCGTCAGAAAAATGCAAATCAAAGCCACAATGAGATACCATCTCACACCAGTTAGAATGGCGACATTAAAAAGTCAGGAAACAACAGGTGCTGGAGAGGATGTGGAGAAATAGGAACACTTTTGTACTGTTTGTGGGACTGTAAACTTGTTCAACCATTGTGGAAGATGGTGTGGCGATTCCTCAAGGATCTAGAACTAGAAATACCATTTGATCCAGCCATCCCATTACTGGGTATATACCCAAAGGATTATAAATCATGCT
>NW_012107508.1:1237002-1242402 GCF_000951045.1 Mandrillus leucophaeus
TTTTGCTCTTTCACCCAGGCTGGGGTGAAGTGGCCCAATCTTGGCTCACTGCAACCTCCATCCCCTGGGTTCAAGTGATTCTCCCCCCTCAACCTCCTGAGTAGCTGGGATTATAGGTGCCTGCCACCAAGACTGGCTAATTTTTGTATTTTTAGTAGAGATGGGGTTTTGCCATGTTGGCCAGGTTGGTCTCGAACTCCTGACCTCAGGTGACCCACCTGACTCGGTCTCCCAAAGTGCTAGGATTACAGATGTGAGCCACTGCACCCAGCTCCAAAGGCAACTATTACATAGTCCTTCCCAAGATCTATTTTTCAGGGAGGCACACAGATCACACAAATGTAGGAAGTCAAAGGGAAATCACAGGCAGAGGACTAGAGTCACATGGGTAAGCATGACTAATCTCAATCGCTTAGTTCCTCAGGTTCCATGGTTGGGGGTGGTCACACTGACCACCATGGGTGGCATGTTCAACAAGGTGCCAGGACCTAGGAACCAAGGAGGGAAAACAGCAGAGGGGACGCCCCCATTGTCTTTTCCTCCACCCTTGGTCACACCAAAAGGAAGGAGACAAAAGGGATGCCTTTTTCTTGCTTCTCTTTCTAAACGGTAACAAACCATCTTCAGCTTGCACCTTCTGGGGGGCATCCGGAAGCACAGGGACTCCTTTAACCCTGCAACTTTGAAGAAAAAGCGGCTCATTTTCTTTGGCACAAGGGCATAGCCTTCTTACTAGACCTTTGCAAGTACTGCACAGTCAACCCAGCTCTTGTAGCAGTCATATCAGGCAGGCCTATAGAGAATGTTTCCCCAGAATTGGAGATGTAACTTCTGGGGGAACCATCTGAGGGTCCCCCTGACTTGGGGTCCCCTGAAGTTCCCTTATCATTACAGGACCTTAGTTTACCTAAAGGGAGATGTAGGCTGATTTTCTGACAACCCTGATAGTTATGTAGAAGCTTTCCAAAATTTAACTCAGGTGTTTAACCTCTCATAAAGTGATGTTACGCTGCTCCTAAACCAAACCCTACCCGTAACTGAAAAACAGGCAACTCTGCAGGCAGAAGAGCATTTCAGAGATGAGCAATATGTCTCCTACAGCAGGCCAAAAGGGAAAGGAGAAAATAGGGAATATGAAGAAATAGAGGAAACACCATTCCCAATAGGAAGAGAGGCACTACCTCTTGACAATCCTGACTGGAACTCCCAGACTTTTCTGTGGTAATTTTAAACCTCTTTCATGGTTTAAAATGGCTTCTATCTCCTCTTTTATAATGTTCTTCCAACCTGGGAAGAGCTAATTTCTCCAAACCTTAAAATGCTTGGCTTAGAGTTGAGCTAGGGGTAAGGGAACCCAGAAGCCTGACATGCTGACAAAAGGGTAAAAGGTAGGGATGTGTGTGTGTGTGTGTGTGTGTGTGTGTGTGTGTGTGTGTTTTTACTAGTTGAGCTTTTGGCTTCTCTTTCCCTGAACAAACTGGTAAAAGTGGAAATAAGGATTATTGTTGATATTCTTTATAAAGTTTTAATTAATGAAAAAGGATTTGTGCGGTTGGTCTTAAGCTGTAGCCATCTATTGTACTTTGTGTGTCTTTCTGCATGGTTTTGTCAAAAGAAAGGGTACCTTAGGATGCAGGGCCAGCACCCCTTAAGACTGCTATTCAAGCCAGCCCAACAAAATCGTCAGTAACAAACTTGGCTACAGGCCTCCATCTTGTTTCATGTCCTTGGAAACAAGACCTGTAACCACGTGGCAATACTTTGTTTTAGTCTCCCCTGTTTTACAGTGGTGGCTGTCTTCTTGTGCTAAGTCAGTTCCTGGGTGGGGGCCACGAAATCAGATAAGCCAGTTTATCAATCTGGCAATCCATCAAGGCCAGGGTTTATAAAATATCTTAAGCGTTGATCTTGAGAGCAGCTTAGGGAGAGTCAAAAATGTCATAACCTCCAGCTGCGTGACTCCTAGGCCATGGTTTCTAATCTTGTGGCTAGTTTCTTGCTCTGGTCCCTAGGCAAGAGGGAAGTATACCTTAGGAAGGGGATGTTATCATCTTTGTTTTAAACTATAAACTGCAAACCAGGGTTCTCCCAAAGTTGGCTCAGCCCATGCCCAGGGATGGGTGAGGACAGCTTGCAGGCTGAAGCAAGAGGGAGTTACTTGGGTTGGCTCTCTTTCACTGTCTCAGTCACAATTTTGCAACGATGGTTTCAAAAGCTGCTTACCACCCCTTTGAAAATACCTCATACACTCGAGGTTAAGTTATAACCTAATTAAGGCTTGTTGGTTTCACCTGTGGGGTTACTGTTTGTAAAGTTCAAAAGCTGAAAATCTTAACTGCTTCGCGTGGCTAAAGTTGAGTAACAAAAGATTTAAAAGGATTTTCTTAAAAAGCGCTCAGCTTAATTAAAAATGGATAGCCAAGTTATAGGTATATTTAAAAAGCATTCATGTTTTTTCTTCTTGGATCTTATTTTTCTGGAAAAGGTTCTTTTCTTCTCAGTCAACTGAAATATTTTTCTCCATTTTTTTTGTCTTTCCACTCTTAATGCACACATGAGAGGCCCTAAGATAACTTCTGGTAGCCTGGGACTCCTTGGGAAAAACAGAGGAGGCACCATAGATCCCATTTTGGGGAAAAAACAAACAAACAAACAAAACCAAACCCTGTTTTCCTCATGTAATCCTAGGAAGTAAAAGTAGATAGATCCCTCTCAAAATCAAAGGCTCTGTTCTGTTTTGCATTGTGTTGTCTGATGGTTAGGAAATATAATTTGAGGGATGACTAATAGTGTTCATGGAGGGATACTTAACTCTTTGCACATTTGAATCAGAGAAGCATGCTCTTGTCCACCTGGAAGATATGGAAACATCCCTACTCCCCATTAAGAGATGAGACTCCATAGAGAATGGGCTAACGACAAAACAAGCCGACTGACTTTGGGTTGCCTTGCAATGATATGCATGGTAGAAGCACTGCTCTGTCTCCTCCTGTAGTATCTCCCTCCTTTTGGGGATCCAAGATCCAGTATAAAATGGCACCCTTAATTTTGGGGATCTGTCTTTGCCTTCAACTGTGTCTGCTTATTAGGCCCTAAAAATGCATTCTTTCCTGTTCCTCCAAGGGCTCTACCCTGAAGCCAGTAATCCAGTTAATAAATTGGCAAATGCAAAATCTTACAAGTGCTGAATCTTCTGTCTGTGTATATATATGTTGTGTGTAATGTCTATAAAAGGAGCTCTAATCAATTGGCTTAAAGAAAAATGAGTGCTTAAATCAAGTATTTTTAAAGGAAAAAATAAAAAGCTGTAATGCTTTTTAGTTCATGTGACTTTAATCTTTAAGAAATAAAAATAGTCTTAAGAATTATTGGTAAAATAAAAGGATCATAAACATGGAAATAGGTGGTCTAAATCATGTAAGTCAGATACTAGGTTTGCTAAATATTCCAAGGTTGTAAACTACCTGCTTTACAACTTGGTAAGGCCTGGGGACATACAAAATTAACCACACCCCTAAGTATGCTGGAAAAAGTCAGACTTTATCTGCGCCTAATACATAATCAAAACAACCTACCAGGTTTCACATGAAAGTTAAAAATTACCAAAAGTTACCACCATAGTGATACAAGAGTTAAGAAGAAATTACTTAGGCAGATAGTGAGGGTATGGAAATGCTTGGTAAGGTTTTCCTTTTAATGAAAAGCAGCCCAAACAATTTTCTAACAAAGAGCAGCCTGTAAAGTTGAGCCTCAGACATAGACAAGCAAACTGGGAGCTTGCATGACTGAATGCTGGCAGGAAAGAACTAGCTGGGACTAGACATGTTCAAAATGGTAGCTCCATCTTCCCTTATCCGTCAGCCACCTGTACAGTAAGAAGCAGACAAGATGGCACTGGCCCAGGGGAGAGTTCATTTGCATAATACGATTAGGGTGGGGTGAGAGCCTTCCCGGAGAGCTATGTAAATGTCACACGTGATTGAACCAATCTGTGAGCCCTATGTAAATCAGACACTGCCTTCTCAAGCCTGACTATAAAATCCAGTACATTCACCGCTGACCAGTTTTTTTTTCCTCTCCGAAGTCCCCTCTCTGTCACTAGAAGAAGAGTTGTTTTCCTTTCTCTTTCTTCTGCTTATGAAACCTCCAGTCCTAAACTCTTTGTGTGTGTCTGTGTCTTAAATTTTCCTAGTGTGAGATGATGAACCCTGGGAATTTACCCCAGACAACATAGCCACTTCAATAACATGTAATTTAAACTACTAAAAATAAATTTATATGCAAGGCATGTAAAAACAGTAGAATGGACCAGGCACAGTGGCTCATGCCTGTAATCCCAGCACTTTGGGAGGCCGAGGTGGGTGGAATATGAGGTCAGGAGATGGAGACTATCCTGGCTAACATGGTGAAACCCCGTTTCTACTAAAAAATAGAAAAAATTAGCTGGGCATGGTGGTGAGCGCCTGTAGTCCCAGCTACTTGGGAGGTTGAGGCAGGAGAATGGCATGAACTCAGGAGGCAGAGCTTGCAGTGAGCTGAGATCGTGCCACTGCACTCCAGCCTGGGTGACAGAGCGAGACTCCGTCTAAAAAAACAAAACAAAACAAAACAAAAAAACGGTAGAATGTATTTTCTAGGAAAAAATTACAAGAAGGCATGGAAATGTACATTTTTCCTAGTCATAAAAGATTGTCTTAAGTTAGATAAGAAAGCTGAAGGTTTAAGCAAGTTATAGAGATTGTGAAAATTAATCTTGCAAAAATCCCATGTGTAAACATTAACTAAATCCAAAAGGGAATTATATGGTTGTTTCATAAATTAAGCATTGAAATAAAGGTTGTTTTAAAATGCTAATCTTAGTCCTGAGTTCTAGTTTGATTGCACTGTGGTCTGAGAGACAGTTTGTTATAATTTCTGTTCTCCTACATTTGCTGAGGAGTGCTTTACTTCCAACTATGTGGTCAATTTTGGAATAAGTGTGATGTGGTGCTGAGAAAAATGTATATTCTGTTGATTTGGGGTGGAGAGTTCTGTAGATGTCTATTAGGTCCGGTTGGTGCAAAGTTAAGTTCAATTCCTGGATATCTTTGTTAACTTTCTGTCTCGTTGATCTGTCTAATGTTAACAATGAGGTGTTAAAGTCTCCCATTATTATTGTATGGGAGTCTAAGTGTCTTTGTAAGTCTCTAAGGACTTGCTTTATGAATATGGGTGCTCCTGTATTGGGTGCATATATATTTAGGATAGTTAGCTCTTCTTGTTGAATTGATCCTTTTACCATTATGTAATGGCCTTCTTTGTCTCTTTTGATCTTTGTTGGTTTAAAGTCTGTTTTATCAGAGACTAGGATTGCAACCCCTGCTTTTTTTTTTGTTTTCTGTTTGCTTGGTAGATCTTTCT
>NW_012107508.1:1245767-1279022 GCF_000951045.1 Mandrillus leucophaeus
AAAGATAAGGACAAGAATGTAGCCAGGCCTGTACACAGAACCATGGCTGCCAGAGGAGCCCAGGTTTCTAGACCCATCAACTCACTTGCCGATCTTTGGCTTTCTCGTTTCCCTTCCCAAGCCTCAATTTTCCAGCTGTACTTTGTGTACTTGTGTGTGTGTGTGTGTGTATATGTGTGCGTGAGGGGAGGGCTAGGCTACTCACCTCTGAGGTCTCTTCAAACTTGGACACACTGTGGTTCTAATGAAGTAGTTAAAGCCTGAGGCAGGAGCCTGGCGGGGGAGCTGGGGCTCCTGAAAGCTATCTGGGGGAGTTGGTACATTGTGGTCTTTTTCTAGAGTGCTTGGTTGCTGACTGAGGACTGGGGAGTTCCATCCCTGCTCATTATCATCTATATAACCTTCAGCAAGTCACCGTAATGTCTCTAATGTCCCAAGGCCAGTTTCACCCCCACCTCGGTAGGACATTGCCCTTGTGGAGAACAGAAGATCCCCTTTGCATCTGATAAGAGGGCTTGCAGCATAGCTGTGAGAGGGACCCGCACCAATAAGTCTCCATTGTGGTTCCCACATCCAGCCTGGCCAGCCCCCTGCACGGCTGGCTCCTTGACAGGCTGCCACCAGACCTCTCAGCCTCCAGGGCTTTGAGCAGACTGGCTCGCCTCTGGCTGATTCTCCTGGGGCAATCATGGGTCTGGACTGTACCATTCCTCCAGCAGGTGCCCCCCTCAGCAGATGGCAGGGGGTTTCACCTTTACCCTGAGTTCATGACATGTATTCGTTTATAGGGCTTTAAATTAGGCTGGGGCCAGGCACAAAAAGATCAAGACCAGTGAGGGAGATGTCTGTGTTGGCCCCTTTAGTTGTGGCCCTAAAGGACATACGCGGAGGGGAAAAAGAAGTTATTTGGAGACACAGTGAGTTCCGAAAGCCCAGGGCTGGCTGGGTCATTTGGAGAAGCCAAAGAGCTTGGTCAGTTAGAAAACAATATCAGCATAAGTTACAGTAGCTGGAGAGAGTTCAGGGAGGGAGGGGAGAAGGCCAGAAGCTCAAAGAGCTCCCTCCTCAAGCCCCCTGACAGCCAGCCGGATACTCCTCATGGAAAGAGGCATTTCAGAAACGATTCCCAATGTCAGGGTCCATTGGCAGAGGTCAGGTGAGGAGAAGCAGTACTAGAAGTAGTGTATGAGCCTGACTGTCCCTTGGTTCTGTAACATACTTCCCTGCCTCACTGGGTGCCTGCCCTTTCTCTGAGGTTGGTTCTCCCCCTTCCCCAACAAAACTATGAGCCATCCCAAAGCTTTCCAAGTAAATCTGTTTTTGGTTTAACTTAAAAAACAAAACAAAACAAAACAAAACAAAAAATCACAAAGACTCCTCTAGAAAGCTTCCAGAACTGATAAAAGAATTCAGCATCCGGATACGAAATAAATGCACACAAGTCAGTAGCTCTCCTATACAACAACAGCGACCAAGCTGCGAATCAAATGAAGAACTCAATCCCTTTTACAATAGCTGCAAAAATAAAATAAAATAAAATAAAATACTTTGGAGTATACCTAACCAAGGAGTTGAAAGACCTCTACAAGGAAAACTACAAAACAGCACTGAAAGAAGTCATAGATGACACAAACAAATGGAAACACATCCTAGTTCATGGATGGGTAGAAGCATTATTGTGAAAATGACCATACTGCCAAAAGCAGTCTACAAATTCAGCGCAATCCCCATCAAAATACTACCATTGTTCTTCATAGAACTAAAAAAAAAAAAAAAAAATCCTAAAATTCATATGGAACCAAAAAAGACCCCACAGAGCCAAAGCAAGATGAAGCAAAAAGAACAAATCTGGAGGCATCACACTGCCTGATTTCAAACTATGGTATAAGTCCATAGTCACCAAAACAGCATGGTACTTGGTATAAAAATAGGCACGTAGAACAATGGAACAGAACAGATAACTCAGAAATAAACCCAAATACTTGCAAGTGATCTTAGATAAAGCAAACAAAAACATAAAGTGGTGATAGGATACCGTATTCAACAAATAGTGCTGGGATAATTGGCAAGCCACATGTAGGAGAATGAAACTGAATCCTCATCTCTCACCTTATGCAAAAATCAACTGAAGATGGATCAAGAATTTAAATCTAAGACATGAAACTATAAAAATTCTAGAAGATAACATTGGAAAAACCTTCTAGACATTGGCTTAGGCAAGGATTTTATGACCAAGAACCCAAAAGAAAATGCAATAAAAACAAAGATAAATAGCTGGGACATAATTAAACGAAAGAGCTTTTGCACAGCAAAAGGAAGTCAGCAGAGTAAACAGGCAATCCACAGAGTGGGAGAAAATCTTCACAATCTACACAACTGACAAAGGACTAATATCCAGAATCTACAACAAACTCAAACAATCAGCAAGAAAAAAACAAACAATCCCATCAAAAAGTGGGCTAAGGATATGAATAGAAAATTCTAAAAAGAAGATATACAAATGGTCAACGAAGATATGAAAAAATACTCAACATCACTAACAATCAGGGAAATGTAACTTAAAACCACAATGTGATACCACCTTACTCCTGCAGAATGGCCCTATTAAAAAAAAAATAAAAAAATAAAGATAAAAAAATACACGTTGGCGTGGATGTGGTGAATAGGAAATACTTCTACACTGCTGGTGGGAATGTAAACTACTACAGCCACTATGGAAAACTGTGGAGATTCCTTAAAGAACTAAAAGTAGAACTACTATTTGATCCAGCAATCCCACTATTGGGTATCTACCCAGAGGAAAGGAAGTCATTACATGAAAAAGATACTTGCACATGATTATAGCATCACAATTCACAATTGCAAAAACATGGAACCGGGCCGGGTGTGGTAGCTCATGCCTGTAATCCTAGCACTTTGGGAGGCTGATGCAGGTGGATCATCTGAGGTCAGGAGTTCAAGACCAGCCTGGCCAACATTGTGAAACCCCGTCTCTACTAAAAATACAAAAATTAGCCAGGCGTGGTGGCATGTGCCTGTAATCCCAGCTACTGGGGAAGCTGACACAGGAAAATTGCTTGAACGCATGGAAGGAGGAGGTTGCAGTCAGCTGAGATCGTGCCATTGTACTCCAGCCTGGGTGATAAGAGCGAAAACGCCATCTCAAAAAACAAAAAAACAAACTAGAACCAACCCAAATGCCCATCAATCAATGAGTAGATAAACTGTGGTGTGTGTGTATATATGTATATATGGTGGAATACTACTCAGCTATAAAAAGGAATGAATTAATGGCATTTGCAGCGACCTGGATAATAATGAAGACCATTATTCTAAGTGAAGTAACTCAGGAATGAAAAATCAGACATTGTATGTTCTCACTCATAAGTGGGAGCTAAGCTATGAGGATGCAAATGCATAAGAATGACACAATGCACTTTGGGGGTCAGAGGGAAAGTGTGGGAAGGGGGCAAGGTATAAAAGACTACAAATATGGTGCAGTGTATACTGCTCAGGTGATGGGTGAACCAAAATCTCACAAATCACCACTAAATAACTTATTCATGTAACTAAACATCACCTGTTCCCCCAATAACCCCAGGCATGGTGGCATGTGCCTGTAGTCCCAGGTACTTAGGAGGCTGAGGCATGAGAATAGCTTGAACCTGGGAGGTGGGGGCTGCAGGGAGCTGAGATCTCCAGCCTGGGTGACAGAGCAAGACTCTGTCTCAAAAACAAATCAAAAGACTAATGTTTCTACTTTTGATATCAGCATAGTAATAAAAGAACAAACAGCTTATAAAATCATTCTCAAGTCTTTAATTAAAATCCATAGAGCATTTAACATGAACAGATGTTTAAACTCTTTCAATGACTCTCATATTTTAAAATCCTTTGCACAGCATTGTGAGGCTAACTTCATGCTAGAAATCTACAGATAATGTAACACCACAAAAATACATTCGGAGTCCATTCCAATGCAAGTTTAAAACACTTTAATTGGCAGACAATGTAAAGATATTTAAAAACAAAAATTACAAAATGAGCACATAAAAGTCTTCCCTTTTGAATTTTTAATAAAATACTTCTCTGTATAAGATCTAATGAAAAATTCCAGTTACTTATAAAAGTTATGTGAGAAATCAATTAAGATATGTATCTATATATGATCTATATATGTATGAATTACACTATTGTTTAAATGAACAAAATGTTGAACACTTTGACGACACAGCACACCATCTATCACTCATATTAAAATAGATGAAAATACTCAAAGAAGCAGTTGGATACAGGCAAAAGAAAGTATGATACTTGAGGCCAAAAGAAAAAAAAATCCAAAAAACAAAAACAATCTCCCCATCCCCCACCAAACCCTTAACTGTAAGGGAAAGAAAGGAAGAGAGAACTTAAAGCAAACTGTGGACCAAATTCTCATTATTTAATGAGAAACAGCATGAGAATTTGGCTTCAAATTACTAAAACAGCTACAGAAACTTATTTGGCCTGGACAATTTAATAGTATACCAACTGCTGAAATAACCAAGCCCAGCTGGTATACGGCTGGAGGAAAAAAACCAGACTTTTTACAGCTTTAACTTTGTAAAAAAATGTATCTTTTGGAAACCATAGTCTCCTTCACAAATTGCACTTGAGATGGCTGAATGCATTGATTGAGCAAGGCATTATTATTTGTTCACTGACACACACACAAAAGCAGCTACAGACAGTTGACATTTTGGACAACTAAAACTATTTTAGACATGTTTTTCTTCTCTAAGAAAATGATCTATGATGTTTGTGAAACTTAACGGCCTGTCTGCTCTGCCATGTTTCCGGAGACCTGATGCTGGTTCAACACTATCTCTTACTGTAATGGAGAAGTTTGATGCAAATATGAATAAAGTCAGTCCAAATGATATTAATTTCTGGAATTTTAAGCTTTATCTTGACCAGGAAAGGAAGCTCCTGCAAAACTGATGGTTTCACTGACAGAGCTTACAAAATGTACATAATGAGCACTGCCAGTTTGAATACTATAATTTATCTCTAGAAAATGACAAATGAACTCTGTAATTGATTTTTAAAGATAGAGAATGACTTTCACAGCCACTTCTCTACAATAAATTGTCTTTTACAGTAAAAACAAAATTTGGAAGCAACATGATACTAAGAAATACAGCAAGCTCATAAGGCTGAGAAATTGTACGGTTGCTTTAAAAAACCTTGCTCTAAATAATGGGAAGAAGTGTGACAGAACTAACTTCAGTGAAGATCTGCACAGTTCTCATATAATAAAGTAAAAATTAGACAACCACTATGAACAGCTATGACTAACACAAAAACTGATACATAAAGAGTAAAAAAGACCCTACAGTTTATCTATTTCCTTGAGCTAGAAAGATATAGTATAGTCCAAAAATGCAGTGACTGGGTATGTCTTTATTTAACTGTTTCTCTTCTTCCATCTGCCTCCCTTTCTCTGCCTCCTCTCATTAAAACCAAGATTCTAGCTTAGTTTGGAAGCAGCAGTCTAAAATGAAAGCAGATACCTGATCATAGAAAAGAAACAATGAAAAGCTTGCATCAATAGTTCTTCATTCTTCCGACCAACTGGGAAAAAAACCCTTCAATCTTTATTAGTTACCCCTTTGAAAAGCAAGAAAAATCTTAAATTGAAACCAAGGTTCAGTACAGGTGACTTTAATTTTTTTGTGCAACTGAGTCTTAGATGTTTAAGACTTTAGTCTACATGATGTTTAAATCAATTAATACATTCAGTCAAATTCTAACACTGAGGTAATTATTAGATAATGCAGGAAAATGTGAAAAGGAACGAGACTGGAAGGAGCAATCTTCAAAATTCACTTAAGTTGCTCAAAAAAGAAAAAACTTATTGAATAGAAATATTTAGAAATGTTTCAGTTAGGAGACAAAGGCTTAAATAGACTGAAGTGCTCTAGTTATGTGGAAACATAAAGCAATTTGGGGAATCTGTCCTGTGTGCCCTAAACAGTCCACCATTTTCACAAAAAGCCCTCAGAAGATTCAAGTTGAATGAGCATATTTTTAAACTTTGGGGGTGGTCTTAGTCCACGCCATCTCAAAGAGAAGGTTTTACATTTCTTTAAGTCCAACTGCTTTTCAGATATACTCTAGATTCCAGGCCTATCAACAGACCGTTTCCTCATCACGGGGCAGAAATGGCCTCTGCCTCTTACATCCTCCATAGGGAGGGCACATCTCCCATTGACCTCAGGCCCACATTTGGAATGGGTCTACAGGGGAAAAAGAAAAGAGAATGCCTGACCACTACCCAGCCATTATGGAGCTCTATCCTATCTTAATCTCTTCTCAGTTTTGGCCTTTAGAATAATAATGTTAAAAAAAAAAAGTAAGGATAATACAACTTTTTCTTTTTGTTTTTTTTGAGACACAGTCTTGCTCTGCTGCCCAGGCTGGAGTGCAGTGGTGCAATCTCGACTCACTGCAGACTCCGCCTCCCGGGTTCAAGTGATTCTCATGCCTCAGCCTCCCAAGTAGCTGGGACTAGGGCATGTGCCACCATGCCCGGCTAATTTTTGTAGTTTTAGTAGAGATGGGGCTTCGCCATGTTGGCCAGGCTTGTCTGGAACTCTGGACCTCAAGTGATCCACTTGCCTCAGCCTCCCAAAGTGCTGGGATTACAGGCGTGAGCCACTGCACCTGGCTGGAAAATAAAACTCACTGCCTATCTGCATAGAACTGTCAGCTTGCTGTGCTCAAATATTGGGGAAGTATCCTTATGGGTTTAGCGCACTATGTTTACTAAAATTTCCCTTTGGAGTTTTCAGAAGATGGCAGGTGCTGCTTCTTCTATGCTCTAAAACAGATGTGAGTTGCATGCTATTTATATAACTGTCACACAGGAGTAATGAGTGAGGCAATTTCTAAATGCTGGAGTTTGTACAGCTGAGGTGAAACATTACACACTTTAAAGTAGGAAGAGGTTAATATAAGATTACTGTCACAATTTAACTTTTCTTTGTATTACCATAATAGATGTTTCCTTTAAACACAAATAGAGTTTATAAGGCAATAACGATAAACATTGAGGATTTACTTGAGCCTCATTACTCAAGATCCCACTACAGATAAAGAAACAATGTTGGGAACTGATATACATCTGAACTTATGAAAATAACAGAAAATAAAATCATGGAAACTTATATGACTATGATAAATGACAGATAATGAATATTTCTCTTTTATACTGAAGGCACTGCTAATACACAAATATCCTGCTAACATTTAAACTCTGAAATCAGAAGTTAGTGAAAGGAGTCCATTTAGTTTAATACCAGCATTTTAAAAAACAAATAAGACTACTTTAAGAGTCATGGCAGAGTTTCCAACGAGCTAAATGAAAATCAGATATAACAAGCTGCTCCATATAAAGATTGTGGTTCCTACTTTTAAAAAAGTATGCTATAACTTACTTCCTTAAAAATATAAGCATATCACAAAAACTAAATAATAAATATATATATAAAAACATAGGCCCTGCTGAGAAATCTTCATAAATTCTAAAATAATTTCAACAGTTATAGGTTGAACTACACATTCACATATGACATGCAAAGAGAGAATCCCAGCATCATTGAACAGTTCAGCATAAAGCTAAAAATACAGAATTAGAATGAAATAGGCGGTAAATAATGTATGTCACAAACTGATGACTGTGCCTCCTATATTGTAGCACACCTTGGAACAATTAGAATTTCTTCAGTCCCAGGAAGCACTACATACCGACCAACCATGAAGCTCTCATAAAATGTCAGGTAAGCAAATAAAAAGCCATACAAAATAATACAATTTATTAACATGACTAATATTTCATATTTTGTTAGAAGATTAATTTGTAATCATTGTACCCTGTAGATTTTGAAACAATTTTATTAGAAATTCCTAATGCTGGTTCTTGAGTAATCTAAAAAATTGTATTTACTCAAATTTAGAATGCTATTTATAGTTCTAAGCAGTTAGATGAAATATTCTGATTATTCTAAAGTTGCTTTGGTACAAAATTTAGAATAAAGCAAAACTGGCAGCACCACAACAAATGTGATCCTTTCGCAGCAGGTCTAAGGGTCCCTCAGAGACAACAAAGCGTAAGTTAAAATACATATAAATAAGAGCCATTCTCCTGACAATTTTCTCACATCATTAACAAGGGAAATAAAATCCACACTCAGTAAGTTATACTGGAGGCCCAAATTTCATGCTCCATGTCATTATTCCTCAATGATAGTGTAAAAAATGCTTATTATTGCTAACTGATGTCTAATTCATAGTTCTGGATGCTTCAATGATGAGGCCAATGATTAGAGTGGTACATTTTAATGTTTAGTCCACTGATACTGTGATGTTATTTTAATGCAAGGTTTAATTTAGTTTTTTTATTACAGATTTATTGAGGTATAATTGACATACAACAAACTGCACATACTTAAAGTGCACAATTTGATACACAGTCTTTTAAACAGCATGAAAAGTGCCTGATAAATTAAAAATGAAAAAATTTCAATTTACACATCTTTTTTTAAAATAGTACATTCTAATTTTTATGAGATACAGATATGGATTTATAAAAAGGTAGATGGAAAGAGAAGAAATTAATTCCAACAGCCAAATTTACTCAGAAGGTTTAGAAACACCAAAATTGACAGCCAGTTTTCTTGATTTTCTTCTTGAAGAAGAGCTTGGTGTTGACTTATGGTGAGATATACTACGGCCCTGAGAGGCCGTTTCAACTTGAAAAGAAGATGTAGGTTGAGCAATCTGAGAGGACTTCAAAGAAGCTGATGAGCTCTCCTGTGGACTTACTTTGACAATGTTGGAAGAATCTGGCTGGCTGGTCTGAACTGGAGTGGCTTGAGAACTCTGGGCTTCCTTATTCTCAAAGTTCTTTTTGTTTGCAACCCTTTTTTTAGTAACCTGTTAGGAATAAAAGCATCACTAATTAATAATGTAGGCAAAAAAAAATTGGAAATTACCATAAACCATGCATGCTGCTAATATTTGTCAATCACAGCTGATCTGTGACTTCCACTTATAATTTCCAAGTAAGACTTTAGTAATTCAAAGAACTTAATTACGAACAAAATATTTAAAATTCTTGGGCTGGGTGCAGTGGCTCACAACTGTAATATCAGCACTTTGGGAGGCTGAGGCAGGTGGATCGCTTGAGATCTGGGGTTTGAGACCATGGCAAAACTCCATCTCTACAAAAAAATTACAAAAACTAGACAGGCATGCTGGCACATGCCTGTGGCCTCAGGTACTCAGGAGTCTAAGGTGGGAGGATCACTTTAGCCCAGGAAATCAAGGCTGCAGGGAGCCGAGATTGTGTGTGGGCTGCGTTCCAGCCTGGGCTACAGAGTGAGATCCTTCTCCAAAAAAAAGAATAATAATAAAAAAAAAACAAATAAATACAATTCTCCACAGGTTAAATATTTTAAAAATGTTTGTGATTTTATTTATATTTCAGATTTTAATCAATCTGTATTAGAATAGCATATTACTTGGTACAATTATTATTTATTAGAACACAAACTCAGAGAGCAGGGACAGGTCAGACTTGTCAATCACTGCCTTCTTACTACCCACACTAGTACTGAACTTCTAGTTGGCACTGAATAAGTAAACTGAATAAAAAAATCTTTATCAATAGTCTTTCAGCATTAAACAAATAATTATCTTAAAAATGTAATTTTTCTCACCTGCAGAGGTATAAACTGATTGTGCACACCCCCTGGCATTCCCCCAGCCATGGGCATGGTCCCAGAATATAAAGTATGATGGAAGGGCTTCCCAGGAACTGGCACTGATGGTCCCCATGGCATTGAGCCAAAGAGATGAGATGATGAAGGCATTATATTAGCTGTTAAAAACCAAGGAAAATTTTTCTTTTAGTAAAATGGTATCATCAAAGCTCTGAAATTTGAGACCTCCTTCTGTTAGCCTGTTTGGGCTTTTTGTTTTTTTTGCCTTTAACAAAAGGCCTACACTTACTTCACCTATAATTACTCTTCCTTACAACATTCAACCTCAGGATCCCTTCCTAGGACTGTGTGGACTATCTACAGAAATGAATTTATCATTATACTGGCCTGAAAAGGAGAATACTACTACTAATATCATATGCTGATACAAGTTTTAGGAATATTTGCAATTATATTTATAAAAATAATAAAAGGGTCATGAAATTGTCCCTTGTGAGAGAAAAGCTTGGGCACAAAGAGAGAAATCTTAAGGATCTCACCTGCCCCCAGTGCATAGTTGCTTCCATAGTGATCCCAGCCTACAAAAAAACCAAAAAAGCTCAAGTCCTGAAATCTCATCACCTTCATATGACAGGTAGAATCTTTCTTTTTTCTATTTTAATAATTGGAAGTCAAGGCCTTTTTTCACTTATGGTTTGTTTCTTATTAAAAATGTATTGAACCAATGGGTTCCAAATCTAATTTGTATATCTGAATCACTTGAGGAGCTTGTGAAATACAGATTCCTGGGCAGGGCCTCAGATCTAGTAAGCCAGACTCTGATGGGCCCTGGAGTTTGTATTAAGCTCCATAGGCGATTCTTACGGAGACAGCCTGTACCAGTGCAGCATTTCAAAACTACATTAAACAGTGACAAGGCACCAGCACACTGCCACTGAAGAAGATATGCACTATGTTAAAATATTCTTTTCATAGAGATAAAAAGCAGCCAGACTCGTAAAATAGTATAGCTTAATTAAAGTTCAGCTATTTAAGACATTTTTGGATTAGGAGAGAAGAATCATAACATATTTCAGTGTTATGAAATACACATACACAAATTCTAAGAGGAAGAAAACTTGTAATATGAAAAACACTAATAAGATTCAGAAAATTATGTAAAAATAAATGTTAATAATTTTTTTAAAATTTATTTTTTTTAATTTTTTTTAATTTTTTTTTTAAACATGAGCAGTGGCTCATGTCTGTAATCCCAGCACTTTGGGATGCCAGGCATGGCATGTGGCTGTGGTCCCAGCTACTCAGGAGGCTAATGTGTGAGGATCGCTTGAGCCTGGGAGGCGGAGGTTGCAGTGAAGCAACATCAGGTCATTGCAATTTAACTTGGCTGACAGAGTGAGAACTTGTCTCAAAAAAGAAAACAAAAGTAGAAAATTAGGTCTTGAAACTATCTACGAGTAACTTTGGTGGGAGTCATAATGCTAAGAAGGTCTATTTAAAAGATGCTATGCTAATCTTATACAATGGTCAACTCCGTAATTTCCCCAATAGATCACTGTTATAAATATGAAATACATATTCCTCAACTGGGACATTTTATGAGATAAATTTTTTTATAACCTAAAATAGAAATTTACAAAATAACTTTAAAATGTTAATCTAATGCTTAAGTTGTTCTCTGCTGATTAACCCTCAAATATCTTGGCATTTATGTATTTACATATTTTAACTGGAATATTTGGAGAACACCTTTATAGGACCAAAAGCATTCCAATTATAACCTTAAAATTATTAGTAGGTATGAATAAACTAATCAACACGAAAAAGGCTAAAATATCAATAATAAATGGGGAAAATAATCATTCCTCTTAAAAAATATATGATCATAAGACAATTCTGTTTTTAGAGAAGTTTGTGTGCAAACTTTTAGGTACTCTACACATATTAATTACTTCAAATTAATCTATATATAGCTACTGTATTCATTTTTGAATGTGAAGAAGCAGCAGTCAAATTAGATTTTATAAGTTATGGGGATACTATTATATTGAGCTATACAAAAATATCAGATCCATTATGTCATGAAAACTTTATGACTAAAACATTGTTGGCCGGGCACAGTGGCTCATGCCTGTAATCTGGCACTTTGGGAGGCCGAGGCTGGCGGATCTCTTGAGCCCAGAGTTTGAGACCAGCCTAAACAACACGGTGAAACCCTGTCTCTACAAAAAGACACGAAAATTAGCCAGATGTGGTGGTGTGTGCCATAGTTCCAGCCACTTGGGAGGCAGAGGCAGGAGGATCAACTGAGCCGAAGGAGGTCGAGGCTTCTGTGAGCCCTGATCATGCCACTGCACTCCAGCCTGGGTGACAGGAGTGGCACTCTGTCTCAAAAAAAAAATCCAAGTCTGTCGTCATCTGTGTGTTTTTTTTTTTTTTAGACCTAGGCTAGAGTGCAGTGGCATAATCTTGGCTCACTGCAGCCTCCACCTCACAGGCTCAACCAATTCTCCTGCCTCAGCCTCCTGAATAGCTGGGAACTACAGGCGCATGGCACCACACTCAGCTAATTGTTTCTATTTTCTGTAGTGACAAGGTCTCCCTATGTTGCCCAGGCTGGTCTTGAACTCATGGCTCTAGTGATCCTCCCACCTCAGCCTCTCAAAGTGCTGGGATTACAGGTATGAGCCACCACACCAGCTATCTGTTTTCAAAGCCCATGCTTTTGTTACTGTACTGAACTGGCATTCCTTTGACTGTATAAAAAAAGTTTTGTTTTGGTTTGGGCCTTTGGGGGTTTCCTTGAGACAGGCCTTCCAAAGTGCTGGAAATACAGGCATGAGCCATCATGCCTGGCTCAGACTTGGATTTTGAATGCCATTTCTGCTAGATAGTAACTTACGACCTTAGACAAATTACATTAAAAAAAAAATCAAAATACTACATATACATTGTACTAAAAAAGATTTTCTTCTTTTTTTTTTTGAGATGAAGTCTAGCTCTGTAGCCCAGGCTGGAGTGTAGTGACACAATCTCAGCCCACTGCAACCTCTGCCTCCTGGGTTCAAGCGATTCTCCTGCCTCAGCCTCCTGAGTAGCTGGGACTACAGGTGTGTGCCACCATACCCAACTAATTTTCAAATTTTTATATTTTTAGTAGAGACGGTTTCACCATGTTGGTCAGGCTGGTCTTGAGCTCCTGAGCTCAAGTGATCCACCTACCTCGGCCTCCCAAAGTGCTGGAATTATAGGCATGAGCCACTGTACCTGGCCTAAAAAAGATTTTCAACAGAAAACAGCAGACATCTGTTCTACTCTAGGTTTAACTGTTTTAGATATTTATTTCCACACTGTTCAATAATTTGCTTATGCTACTTGTTAATAATTTATTAATTTTAGGCATTTTTATGTCTACTGACTTCCTATTTAGATAGAACAAAATTCAGTTTTTTTGCATTACCCCTCACTACTTACCCTGTACTCCCAGTGTAAGTACATTACATCATTTGTTTAAATATGCAAGCAGTGTTATCTATTTGTGGTATGTGGCTATGTAAATATTATCACTGCAGAGCCAGGCTGGGTACTCTGATTATGTTTCTTGTAAGAAGAGATCCATTATGTACTTTCTTGTAAAACCTTTTGTTTTTACTTGAGTTGGTCATAATTTTTTTTTTCTTTTTTTTTGAGACAGGTCTCATTCTGTCACCCAAGCTGGGGGGCACTGGCATGATCACAGCTCACTGCAGCCTTGACCCCCCAGGCTCAAGTGATCCTCCCAAGTAGGTGCCACTGTAGGTGCATGCCACCATGTCTGGCCACTTTTTTATTTTTTGTAGATTAGAGATGGGGTTTTATCATGTTGCCAGGCTGTTTCGCCATGTTGCCCAGGCTAATAATTATTTTTTAAAAGCTTAGTCTTGCTTATATCAATTCTTTAGGAAAAATATAATAAAAGCTGCTCAGTCTTCTCTATATCCATCCTTAATGTCTTCCCGTTGCTCATCTACTAATAACCTTACTGCCAAGACTTCCCTCTGCCTCTCCAGTTGGGACTAGTCACTTTCTAGACCCACTGAGCAGCTGGCATCCTGGGATTTTCATTCATTGTATAACTATACTAGATCTGCAATTTGTCATTTTGGTTTCCTAATTTTCTTTTTTAAACTGCTGCTTTGTTTTATTGGAGCATATAATTCAGTAGTTTCTTAAAAGAGGGTAGGCAAGGCATGATGGCTAACGCTTGTAATCTCAGCATTTTTGAAGGCTGAAGTGGGAGGATTGCTTGAGCCCAGGACTTTTGAGATCAGCCTGGGCAATATAGTGAGACCTTGCCACTTCAAAAAAAAAAAAAAAGGTACATAAGAAATACATTTGCATATCTGAAAATATCTTTTTGTCTCCTTTATACTGGATTCATAGTTTGGCTATACAGAGAAATTAGGATGAAACTCATTCTGCCTCAGGGTTTTGAGGTATTCAATGCTTTCTGGCTTCTAGGCACTGTTCAATAGTGCAGCACCATCCTAATTCTTGTTCTTTTATATGTACTGTATTTCTTCTCTTCTCTGAATCTCTTAGGACCATTTTTATCACTAGTATTCAGAATCTGAAGATAATCTGTGTCTTTATTCATTGTGCTCAACATTTGGGGGCTCTTTTAGAGATGCACATCATTTTGTTTTAGAAAAGTTTCTTATTTGTTTGACACTCCCCTTCCTTCATCTCTGATTTCTTTTTCTGGAACTCCAATAACATGGGAGCTGGATCTGTGCACTAAATCTCTGTTCTTTCTTATTTTACAACTTTTATCTTCCTTAGCTTTGCTAGGACTTTATCTACTAAATTTTAAAATTTTAGTTAACAATTTTACTTGTTCTCTAATTATTCTTTTTTCATCTTCCAATTTCCTATCTGGGGAGAAGGGTATGACTCGCTACAATCTGAGAATAGGATGAGGAAAAGGGAACTTTTCCTTAATCTCTGTGTTTTCAGTCTCACATTCCATTCTCTTTGCCTGGTATTCCCATATCTAGAGAGCTCCTCTAGAAAACACACCTCCAGTTTTTTGCTTGTAGCGGTCTGGCTGTGTTGCGGAGGGATGAAGGGGGTAGTCTGACCACTCCACACGTAGACTTTCAACTAATCCCTCTCTTTTTAGCACATGCCTCCTCTTTATCGTCTCTAACAGTTTCTGATGCTTCCAAGTTCTGAACCTCTTGGGAACGGTGAGGGACAATCTACTTATCATGCTCATTTGTAATCTCTTCTATGGGCACTTTAGCTTGTAGCTTTTAACCTTGCTCTGCTAAAATGGTTACTTCTTCAGTTGTTTTTCTCAACACAACCTCTTTTCAAATCTTTAATCTGCTGATATTTCTTCTCCTGTCTCTTTGTCCTCATAGATTTACACTTTTGAAATCCTTTATTATTCAGTTTAATGAGAAGAGATAACTGCATGTCATAAATTTAATCAGTATTATTCACTTTTCTAATGCTTATTGTAAGCATTAGATATTTAGAATTCCTGGAATATTACCTGGCAGTAGATGCAGAAAAGTGATTTTCTAAACTTAAATAAATTATTGGCTTTAAAACAATAATAATTAAGATACAGGGAAGCCAACTGCTATTAGGAAAAAAAGCTGAGTGATTTAGAAAATCTCAGAACTTAAGATTTAGAATGATAAAATGTTAGTCTCAACAAAATTTTGGACATAGTCTACTACAAATAAGAAAATACAGTCCTGAAGAAATTACATGATTTTTTTTTACCTTTTGATATCTAACTTAAACCCAAATTCATCTGTTAGGAGCTATTGGAGAATAAGAGCCTACCCACTCAACCTTTTCTTACTACTCTAGCCATACTAGAGGCTATAGGAAAAGAATGGCATTTCTAGATGAATCTGCAGGCTGTGGCTTTGGACTTTCTCACAATTTCTTAACATTCCTAGATATTTGAGTACATTTTTTATTTCTTAAAAGAGACGCTTCTTAAAAGAGCTTAGTAAAAATAACAATGACAAATACTTACACATGAAAAATATCTTACCAGTAGGTGGGGGAAAGACTGGAGGAATGGTTCCAGGTGGCACAGCTGAAGGATAATTTGCAAATACTGGTGAAGGCAAAGGGAAATTCGTGCCTAAGGAGCCCTGTGGAAGTATTTAAAAGTTACAAGAGAGTGAAATACAAGCTTTCTACAGAGACTAATAAAACATTTAATAGAGAAGTCATGGACAGTTCTTACCAATTGTTGTAAAGCAAAAAGTGCAGCTTTCTCCTTGGCTTCATTTTCAGAGTGGCACTGTGGCCCATGTATCAGTAAGCCATTAGATAATTTTACTTGGCAAACAGTCATTGTCTAAATAAAGAGAATATATTTGTCTATGAAATTCTCTGTCCAGGAAGTTGATCTCCCCCCAAGTTTAGTCTAAACAAGTAAAATAATTTTATCAAGAATTTAAAAAAGGGCTTTCAGTTCAAGTTTTCAATTGCCAGGCAAAAATTTTAGAGTTGTTGCCTTATATTTTTCAGTGTTTACAAAATAAAAAGCTTTCTAAGCTGGCTGAAGGGTCAAGCAACCGAATGCAAATGAAAGCCAGCAAAACTGTTTCCTTTATACAGGGGTTGACAAACTACGGAGTTCTACCTCTTTTTGTAAATAAACTTTTACTGGAACATAGCCACAGCCATTCTAATGGCTACTTTCACACTGTAACTGTAGAGTTCGAAAGCTGTGATAGAGACCATCTGGCCCACAAGGCCTAAAATATTTACTATCTGACTCTTTACAGAAAAAATATGCTGACTCATGTTTATACCATCCTTTACTTAGGAGGTATTTTGGTAATATGAGTTAATTGTCAAAATATAAAAGACTCAGATATTCTGATGTGTTTTCTACTCATATTTAAATTATAACTACATTATACTTTAATTTTCTGTTTTATAAAAAAGCTTGTTTTGTTTCGGTGTACCTTAGTTTTTTTTTAAAAATAGACTTGGGGGTACAAATGGTAGTTACATGGATATACTACAGAGTGGGGAAGTGTGGACTTTAGTGTACCCATCGCCTGAATAGTATACATTGTACCCAGTAGGTCATTTCTCATCCCTCGCATCCCTCTTACCATCCCATCTTTTGAAATCTCTAACGTCTATTATTCCACTCTGTATGTCCATGTTTAGCTCCCATTTATAAATGAGAACATGTGGTATCTTTCTATTTCTGAATTATTTCACTTAGGATAATGGCCCCCAGTTCCATTCATGTTGCTGCAAGACACATGATTTCATTCTTTTTATGGCTGGATAGTATCACATGGTGTGTGTATACATACACACACACACGCACACATACACCACATTTTCTTTATCCAGTCATCCACTGATGGACACTTAGGTTGATTCCATATCTTTGCTACTATGAATAGTGCTGTGATAAACATACAAATGCAGGCATACTTTTTAGATAATCATTTCTTTTCCTGGGGCAGATACCCAGAAGTGAGACTGCTGAATTAAATCATAGTTCTATATTTAGCTCTTTGAGAAATCACTATACTGTTTTCATACAGGTTATACTAATTTACATTCCAACCAACAGTGTATAAACACTCCCTTTTTGCCACATCCTTGCCAAAATCTGTTGTTTTTTGACTTTTTTAATAATAGCCATTCTGCCTAGTGTGAGATGGTATCTCATTGTGGCCCAAAACTGCACTTCTCTGGTAATTAGCAATGTTGAACATTTTTTTCATGCTTGTTGGCAACCCCTTGAGATGTCTTCTTTTGAGAAATGTTCACTCACGACCTTTGCCTGTTTTCAATGGGGTTATTTGTTTTTTACTTGTTGAGTTATTTGAGTTCCTTGTAGATTCTGGATATTTAAAGTCCTTTGTCAGATACATAGTTTAAAAATACTGCAGATTGATTGTTTACTCTGTTGATTATTTCTTTTGCTGTGCAGGAGCTTTTTAGTTTAGTTAAGTCCCATTTGTCTATTTTTGTTTTTGTTGCATTTGCTTTTGAGATATTAGTCATAAATCTTTGTCTAGGCCAATGTCCAGAAGAGTTTTTCCTATGTTTTCTTCTAGGATTTTTATCGCTTCAGGTCTTACATTTAAGACTCATTTTCTGAGTTCTCTATATATTCTGGATATTCTTTATCAGATATATCATTAGGAAGTATTTTCTCTTATTCTATGAGTTACCTTTTTCACTCTTGTTATTGTCTTTTGATGCACACAATGTTAACATTTCCATGAAGTGCAATTTGTCCATGTTTTCTTTCATGGCCTGTGCGTCTGGTGTCACATCCCAGAAATCACTGCCAAATCCAGTGTTGTGGAGCTTCTGCCCTAAGTTTTCTTCTAAGACTTTTATAGTTTTAGGCCTTATCTTACATTTAGGTGTTTGATCCATTTTGAGTTAATTTTCATATATTATGTTAGTTAGGTAAGTTCTTTAAAATGTGAATATCCAGTTACCCAGCACCATTTGCTGAAAGATCATTCACTTTTTTTTTTTTTTTTTTTTTTGAGATGGTGTCTCACTCTGTTGCCCAGGCTAGAGTACAGTGGAGTGAGCCTGGCTCACTGCAACTTCTGCCTCCCAGGTTCAAGCAATTCTCTTGCCTCAGGCTCCCAAGTAGCTGTGATTACAGGTACATGCCATCATATCCAGCTAATTTTTTGTATTTTTAGTAGAGACAGGGTTTCACCACATTGGCCAGGCTAGTCTTGAACTCCTGACCTCAAGTGATCCGCCTGCCTCAGCCTCCGAAAATGCTAGGATTACAGGCATGAGCCATTGCGCCTGGCTATCCACTTCCAATTGAATGGTCTTGACACCTTGTCAAAAAATACTTTGAACATGTATGCAAGGGTTTATTTTTGGGCTCTGTATTCTATTCCACTGGGATTTTGATAGGGATTGCATTGAATTTGTAGACTGCTGTGGGCAGTATTGAGATCATAACAATAATAAGTCTTCCAATCCATGAACACAGTGTGTGTCTATTTATGTCTTTTTACATGTCTTTCAGCAACATTTTGTAGTTTTTAGTGTATAGGCACATCATTTCCTTTGTTACACTTATTCCAAAGCATTTTATTATTTTTGATATTATTATAAATACTTTTGATACTATCATAGTTTTCTTAATTTCCTTTTCAGATTTTTCACTGTTAGTGTATAAAAATACAACTGATTTTTGTGAGTTGATTCTGTATTCTGCAACTTTGCTGCATTTATTAATTGGGATTTTTTGTGGAATCTTTAGGGTTTTCTACTATAAGATAATATCATCTGCAAACAGATACTGCTTTACTTCTTCCCTTCTAATTTAGATGTCTTTTATTTATTTTTCTTGCTTAATTGCTCTGGACAGAACTTCTGTTACTGTGCTGAATAGAAGTGGTAAAGTAGGCATCTTCGCCGTGGCCCTGATTTTAGAAAAAACTGCTTTCTGTTTTAGGTTAGAGGGTATCAAGAACTGCATATAAAGAGAATAAAAACTTTCTTGTGGCCAGTAGATCTCAAAGTGCATTCTGGGGATGGCTGAGGGTCTGTGAGACCCTTTCGGGAGCCACTGAGATCAAAACTATTTTCATAATAATATATGCATATATATATATATATATTTTTTTTTCCGAGACGGAGTCTCGCTCTGTAGCCCAGGCTGGAGTGCAGTGGCCGGATCTCAGCTCACTGCAAGCTCCGCCTCCCGGGTTCACGCCATTCTCCGGCCTCAGCCTCCCGAGTAGCTGGGACTACAGGCACCCGCCACCTCGCCCGGCTAGTTTTTTGTATTTCTTAGTAGACACGGGGTTTCACCGTGTTAGCCAGGATGGTCTCGATCTCCTGACCTCGTGATCCACCCGTCTCGGCCTCCCAAAGTGCTGGGATTACAGGATTGAGCCACCGCGCCCGGCCAATGCATATATTTTTTAGAGTCGGGGTCTCATTCTGTTGCCCAGGCTGGAGTACAGTGGTGTGATCAAGGCTCACTATAGCCACCAACTACCAGGTTTAAGCAATCCTCCCACATCAGCCTCCTGAATAGCTGAAAAAATAGGTGGGTACTACCACACTTAGCTGTTTTTACAGTTTTTTTAGAGATGATGCCCGGACACAGTGGCTCACGCCTGTAATCCTAGCACTCTGGGAGGCTGAGGTGGGCAGATTACCTGAGGTCAGGAGTTTGAGACCAGTCTGCCCAACACGGTGAAATCTTGTCTCTACTAAAAATACAAAAATTAGTTGGGTGTGGTGGCGCTTGCCTGTAATCCCAGCTACTCTGGAGGTTGAGGCAGAAGATTCGCTGGAACCTGGGAGGTGAAGGTTGCACTGAGCATGCGCCACCGCACTCCAGCCTGGGCGACAGAGCAAGTCTCACTTTTCAAAAAAAAAAAAAAAAAAAAAGATGAGGTCTTTCCCAGGCTGATCTCAAACTACTGAGCTCAAGTGATCCTTCTGCCTCAGCCTCCTGAGTTGTTGGGCTTACAGGTGTGAGCCACTGCACCTAGCTTATGATAATATTAAGGTGCTATGCCCTTTTTCCCATTACTTTTTCTTATTTCCTGCTTTCTCACAGTATATGGAGGACAAAATGTTTATTGATAAGATTTCAGATTCCACACTGCAAGATTCTACACTACAACTAACCTTAAACAAAGTACCACTTTTAAGGTGTTTTTTTTTTTCTTAATGGAGTTTTGCTCTGTCACCGAGGCTGGAGTGTAATGGCACAGTCTCAGCTCAGTGCAACCTCTGCCTCCCGGGTTCAAGCGATTCTCACGCCTCAGCCTCCTGAGTAGCTGGGAGTACAGCTAAGCACAACCACGCCCGGCTAATTTTTGTATTTTTAGTAGAGATGGGGCTTCACCATGCTGGCCAGGCTGGTCTCAAACTCCTTATCTCAAGTGATCTGCCCACCTTGGCCTCCCAACGTGCTGGGATTACGGACGTGAGATACGACGCCCGGCCCACTTTAAAGTTTTAATGTAATATTAAAGTATAGCCAAAACTATCTGAAAAGGCTACTAAGATTCTCTTCATTTTTCTAATTTTATATCTGTATGAGGTCATATATTTCTACCAAAAAGAAAACCATATAACTAGTGATTGACAGTACTAAGCAGACAGGAGAATCTAGCTTCTCCTATTACAATTGTGCTGAGAAAGATGATTAAAATGTAGCGCAGGACGGGCATGGTGGCATGTGCCTGTAATACTAGCACTTTGGGAGGCCAAGGTGGGAGGATTGCTTGAGGCCAGCCTGGGCAACAAAATGATAACCCATCTCTTCAAAAAAAAATTAGAGTAATATCACTCTTCTAACTAAATTTTTAAAGTAGTTAATATTTTTTACTTTGTTTTTATTAATTTTTTTTGTTTCTAGTTTTATGAATACATAATAGTTATAATACACATTTATGGGGTATGTGTGACATTTTGATACAAGGATACAATGTATAATGATCAAATCAGAGTAACTGAGATATCCATCACCTCAAGTATTTATGATTTTTGCTGTGGTAGGAACATTTCAATTCTACTCTTTTGGTTATTTAAAAATATACATTATTGTTAACAATAGTTGCCCTACTGTGCTACTGAAGACTAGAACTTATTCTAACAGTATTTTTGTATCCATTATCATGCACTCTTCCTCTCCTATTAATACCGTCCCCATTCCCCTTCTTTCCCTCTAATAACCACCATTCCACTCTCTATCTCCAAGAGGTCAAATTTTTTAGCTCCCATGAGTGACAAAATGTGTTTTTTTGTGCCTGGCTTATTACTTTTAATACAGTGCCCTCCAGTTCTATCCATGTTGTTGCAAATAACAGGATTTCATTCTTTTTAGGGCTGTATAATATTCCATTATATATCTATATCTATATATATTTATAGATACACACACATTTTCTTCATCCATTTATCCATTGATGGACACTTAGGTTGATTTTGTATCTTGGCTTTTCTGAATAGCACTGCAATAAACATGAGAGGGCAAATATCTCTTATATATACTGATATCTTTTCTTTTGGACCTATACCCAGCAGTGGAACTGCTGGATCACATGGTAGCTCTATTTTTATCTTTTTGAGCAATTTCCATACTGTATGTCCTTCATAGTGGCTGTACTAATTTACGTTTCCACCAACAATGTATGAGGGTTTCCCTTTCTCTGCATCCTTACTAGCATCCATTATTGCCTGTTTTTTTTTTTTTTTGTAAAAGCCATTTTAATTGGAGATAATATCTCATTGTAGTTTTGATTTACATTTCTCTAATGTAGTGATGTCGAGCATTTTTTCATATACCTGTTGGCCATTTGTATGTTTTCTTTTTAGAAATGTTTGTTGAGATCATTTGCCCATTAAACATTGTTATAGTTATATTTTATTTTTTTAAAAATTCAACTTTTGTTTAGATATGGGGGTATATGTGCAGGTTTGTTACATCGGTATATTGCATTTGCCCACTATCAAATGGGATTATTATTATTTTTTCTCTGAGTTGTTTGAGCTTTTTATATATTCCGGTTATTAATATCTTGTCAGATGGGTAGTTTGCAAATATTTTCTCCTTTTCCGTGGATTGCCTTTTCACTTTGTTGTTTCCTTTGCTGTGCAGAAGCTTTTTAAGCTTGATGTGATACCATTTATACATTTTTGCTTTAGTTGCCTGTGCTTTTGATGTCTTACTTATCTTTGCCCAAATCAATGTACTGGAATGTTTCCCCACTGTTTACTTCCAGTAGTTTAATAGTTACAGATCTAACATTTAAGTCTTTAATCCATTTTGATTTGATTTTTGAAAATGGTGAGACAGGCATTTAGTTTCATACCCTTAAATATGGATATCTAGTTGTCCCAGGACCATTTACTGAAGGGGCTGTTCTTTCCCTAATATATGTTCTTGGCATCTTTATAAAAAATAAGTTGACTGTAACTATGTGGATTTATTTCCGGATTCTCTATTCTGTTCCGTTGGTCTCTATGTCTGTTTTTAAGCCAGTACCATGTTGTTTTGGTTACTATAACTTTGCAGTATAATGTCTCCAGCTTTGTTCTTTTTGCTCTGGATTGCTCTAGCTATTCAGGGTCACGTGTGGTTCAAGAAAAATTTTAGGATTTTTTTTTTTTTTCTATTTCTGTGAAGAATATCATTGGTATTTTGAGAGGGGTTGCACTGAATCTGCAGATTGCTTAGAGGTGGTTTAGACATTTTAACAATATTGATTCTTCCAATACATGAACATGGACAATCTTTCCATTTCTTTGTGTCTTCTTCAATTTCTTGCATCATTATTTTATAGTTTTCATTGTAGAGATCTTTCACTGCCTTGGTTAATTTGATTAATTTCTAGGTATTTTATTTGCAGCTATTGTGCAGGGGATTAATCTCTTGATTTCTTTTTCAGATTGTTTGCTGTCAGCATATAGAAATGTGACTGTTGATTTTGTATCCTACAACTCCACTGAATTTATCAATTTTAACAGTTTTTTCTAAATATAAGATTATATTGTCTACAAACAAGAGCAGTTTGACTCCTTCCTTTCCCCTTTGGATGCCTTTTATTTCTTTCTGTTGTCTAATTGCTCTGGCAAGCATTTCCAGTACTATATTGCATAACGGTGGTGAAACTGGGCATCCTTGTCTTGTTTCCAGAATTTAAAGGAAAGGATTTCATTTTTTCCCCATTCAGTATGATACTAGCTGTGGGTTTGTTGCTGTTTATTATGTTGAGGTATGTTCCTTCTATACCCAGTTTGATGAGAGTTATCAAAAAGAGATGTTGAATTTTATCAAACACTTTTTCAGTAAGTATTGAAATGATCATATAGTTTTTGTCCTTCATTTTGTTAAAGTGTCAGTTATTGACTGCATATATTGAAACATCCTTGCATACCTAGGATGAATCCCACTCGATCATGATGAATTATCATTTAAATGTGCTGTTGAATTCAATTCACTAGTACTGTGCTGAAGATTTTATATCTAGTTCATCAGATATATCGGCCTGTAGTTCTCATTTTTTGTTATGTCTTTCTTTGGTTTTGGTATCAGGGTAATACTGGCAAGTCTGGAAGTATTTTTTCCTCAAGCTTTTGGAACAGTCTGAGTAGAACTGTTATTAGCTCTTCTTTCAGTGTTTGGCAGAATTCAGTAGTGAAAACACCAGGTCCTGGAGACTTTTTAACTACTGCTAGGAGTAAAAAGTACTTTTTACTACTGCTAGGAGACTTTTTACTACTGTTTCCATCTTGTTAATGTTGTTGTTCTACTTAAGTTTTGGATTTCTTCATGGTTCAATCTTGGTATGTTTTATGCGTCTCGGAATTTATCCATTTCTTCTAAGTTTTCCAATTTATTGTATATAGTTGCTCATAATAGTCTCTAAAAATATTTTGAATTTCTGTGATATCCGACGTAATGACTCCTTTTTCATCCCTGATTTTATTTATATGGATATTCTCTCTTTTACAGTCCGGCTAAAGGTTTGTTGATCTTGCTTATCTTTTCAAAAAACCAACTTTTTCTTTCATCAATCTTTTGTACTATTTTTAGTATCAATTCATTACTTTCTGCCCCAATCTTTATCATTTCTTTTCTTCTAATAATTTTGGGTTTGGTTTCTTCTTGCTTTTCTAGTTATTATTTATTTTAAAAATTTGTATAAATGTAAGGGGTGCAAGTGCAATTTTGTTACATGGATTTACTGCACAGTGGTGAAGTCTGGGCTTTTCTTATATTCATCACCTGAATTACGTACATTGCAGCCATTAAGTAATTTCTCACCATCTACTCCCCGCCCATTCCCCACCCTTCCAAGTCTCTAATGTCTATTATTTCACACTCTATATCCATATGTACACATTATTTAGCTCCCACTTATAAATGAGAACATGTGGTATCTGTTTCTGAGTTGTTTGCTTAAGATAATGGCCTCAGTTCTATCCATGTTGCTACAAAAGACATGGTTTCATTCTTTTTTAAATGTCTGAACAATATTCCATTGTGTATGCATACACCACATTTTCTGTATCCGATCATCTGTTGATGGACACGTAGGTTAATTCTACATCTTGGCTATTGTGACTAGTGCTGCAATATACACACAAGTCAGGTATGTTTTTTATGCAATTTCTTTTCCTTTAGATAGATACCCAGTAGTGTGACTGCTGGAACTAATTCTTCAGGACACACTGTTAGGTTGTTTATTTGAAGTTTCTATACTTTTTGGATGTAGGGATTTATTGCTATAATCTTCCCTTCTAGTACTACTTTCGCTGTATCCTTTAGGTTTTGGTATGTTGTGTTTCCATTTTCATTTGTTTCAGGAAAATTTAAAATTTTCCCTTTTTTCATTGACCCAATGGCCATTCAGAAACATAATGTTTCATTTCCATTTATTCATACAGTTTCCAAAGTTCCTCTTGTTATTGATTTCTGGTTTTATTTCACTATGGTCAGAAAAGATACTTGATTGAATTTTAATTTTTTGAATTTTGTGAGACTTGTTTTGTGGCCTATCCTTGGACCAATATCCAAGGATATTTGGTCTATCCTTGAGAATGTTGCATTTGTTGAGGAAAGAATGTGTATTCTACAGCTGTTGGATGAAATGTTCTACAGATGCCTACAGATGCCTATCAGGTGAAAGTTATTTTTAATAAACAATGGATTAATAAACATATAGGTTTACTTATAATATTTTATATAGATAAAATTATATATATATACACATATATAAATAAATATTTCAGAGACAAGGTCTTGCTCTGTTGCCCAGGCTGGAGTGTAATGGTATAATCATGGCATCATGGCTCACTGAAGTCCTGACCTCCTGGGCTTCTGTCCTCCTGCCTCAGCCTTGTGAGCAGCTGGGACTACAGGCTCACAACGCACGTGGCTAATTTTATATTTTTTTGTAGAGAAGAGGTCTTGTTATGTTGGCCAGGCTGGTCTTGAACTCCCAGCCTCAAGCTGTCCTCATGCCTTGGCCTCCCAAAGTGCTGAAATTACAGGCATAACCCACTACACCCGGCCAATTTTTTTGTTTTAATTTCGAACACAGTAAATATGGATATAAGCAAACAAAATCTCTTTGGGGTCCTCCAAAAAAAGTGTGGAGTTTCTGAGACCAAAAAGTGTGAAAACTGCTACTGCAGGCCAAGATCCCTGGCTCTATTAGTCTGAGTAATCTTGCCAGGATACCTGTAGCCCAGTTCCTCCCTGTCAGTCTCTCTTAGGGCTTTGGTTATGTATAAATATTAGAGCTAGGGTAAAAAGCATAAATCTATGCTG
Organism: Mandrillus leucophaeus; assembly: GCF_000951045.1. NCBI lineage: Eukaryota > Metazoa > Chordata > Mammalia > Primates > Cercopithecidae > Mandrillus > Mandrillus leucophaeus. Next base: position 1,271,862 of record NW_012107508.1, read on the forward strand.
CTCATAAAGTTAAGAAAATTAGGCCCCATTACATTTTTTCTAGCTAAACATTTTCAACCTATTTAAGCTTAATGTTAAATAATTTATATAAATGGAACAGTAGTATACTATACCTGCGGCGTCCTAAGAAAGGAGAAATCAGGTTGTGGCATTCCAACAAGGGAACAAATTCGAGAAAGTTCAGTTACTGGTGTGGATACAGGAGGGATCTGGCTGGGGGCAGGCCAACACACATTGTCCATAGACTGCACATTATGGTACTCATGAACACTGTGAGGCTTGTTCACATAAGATGCTACCAAAAAAGAGAAAAGAGTCTATCTGTATTAATAAAATACTATCTCAAATTATGAACTTATTGTAGGGTTTTATAGAAGAGCAAGCAGGAAACTGCTAAAAAGTGAAGTGAATTGCTCAAGGCCACCCATTATTAAATAACAGAATCAGGATTTCAGGTGCCTCTTGTTCCAAATCCTGGACTCTAGCAGTACAATCTCCCATCCAAGTGACTGTCAGCTTACCTTCAGTGGCCCTCTGGTCACACACCTTATAAATTTGGTTGAAAAGCCTGAGAAATTCAGTTAGATGCTATAGAGCCACCAACTGCATTAAAAGGATGAGTCTTCCACGAAGCACATATACAGAACTATTTAGTACTTCCTAAAATTATTGCGACTTCAGTAAAGGTTTTTCAATGAGTATAACTGATTAATGATAAATTAAGATAAAGATTTTAAAATATGATAAGTACCTAATTGCCAAAAATTAAAACTTTGAGCAGCTAATGACTACATGGTACTGTTACAGGTAGAAGTTGAACAAATAGCTTTCTTGTTTTGCAGAAGAAGAGAAAAATAAAACAACAAAAGAATGAATAAACAAATGGCTTTCTTGAGCTGAAATATAATTAATCCTTAAGTTTTGAAGTTTTGGCTTCCATCTCAATTCTTGCAATTCCGCCTTACATTCTGAGACACATGGATGAATATTTTTGTTGCTCTGAAATATTAAAAGTTTTTTTTGAAATTGTCTTCTAAGTGTTTTTATATGGAAGATAATTTTAAAATTCTGAGTGTTCACATTCTTTATGATTAACAAACTCACTAACAGAACGAGAGCATACCTCATTGAAGAATTAATTAATATATTCTTGCTAATATAGATTTAAAAAGCAGTTAAGTGGTTTGCTCAAAGTCACGGAGCCAGTTAGTTCTATAACAGGGGGTGGATTCTGAGCTAGTGATCCTAAGACTCTAAAGCCTATGAGTTTTGTTTTTTTTTCCTATACTGAAACAAAGTAAAACTTGTTTTTGACAATGGGACCATCTTTATCTAATTTTGTCTTAAAATTTATTTGGTTCCATTTTAGGAGAGCGTCTGTCACTATAATAAATAATCAGTTTCCTAATACTTTTTGGAATTTTTAATTAATTATCATTGAAATATAAATGGGACAAGGTTCTGCTTTTATTCCAGGTTTTTTTTGTTTTTGTTTTGACAGAGTTTTGCTCTTGTTGCCCAAGCTTGAGTGTGATGGCGCGATCTCGGCTCACTGCAACCTCCACCATCCGGGTTCAAGCGATTCTCCTGATTCAGCCTCTGAAGTAGCTGGGATTACAGCTACTTGGTGGCACCTGCCACTACGTCCGGCTAATTTTTTGTATTTTTAGTAGAGAGGGGGTTTCACCATGTTGGCCAGGCTGGTCTCAAACTCCTGACCTTAGGTGATCCACCCGCCTCGGCCTCCCAAAGTGCTGGGATTACAGACGTGGGCCACCACGCCCGGCCAATTCCAGGTTTTGATCTTTAATACACTTAGATCTGCTTATTCAAAAATGTTTTTCACTTCTCTGAGAAACTTCTGCCCACATCCACTTTTGTATCAGTCATTCTTCCTGGCTGCCTTTGGCAGATCATTACACAGATAAAATGCTAAAGTATAAGGGTAGGAACAAATATGGCGGATATTTACTGAAATCCAGTTATGTGCCACATGTTATGTTATAGGCTTTACAGACTTAAGATTATGACCCACTTTCCTATAGCTAACTCTATTAATTATTTTTAATCGATTTTGTAGATTTTTCTATTTTTACAACGGTTATTTTAACATATTAGTATCAATTATTAGCACCTACAATGTGTTGGACATAGTGCTAACTGCTTTATATTTATACATGTTATATAACTGTCACAAGTAATTTGCAATGTATTATTTTATAAATAACAAACAAGATTTCAGAAAAGTTAAATAATGTATTTAAGTTACATGATCATTTTTAAATTACTGAGGACAAAAGCTAGAATGTGCAAACTTTTAAAGGTTTGGATGTCTACAGAATGAATATCTATAACACTACAATTAAGTAATCACAAGAAGACATTTAGTGACTGTAGATCTACTGGTTACATGGTTATATTATTACTGTTCTTTTTTTCTTTTCTTTTTTTTTTGAGACAGGGTCTGTCTCTGTTGCCCAGGTTGGAGTGCAGTGGCATGATCTTGGCTCACTGCAACCTCCACCTCCTGGGCTCAAGCAATCCTACCATGTCAGCCTCCCCAGTAGCACAAGCCACCACACCCACTAACTTTTTCATTTTTTACAGAGATGGAGTTTCTGCCATGTTGTCCAGCTGGTCTTGAACTCCTGAGCTCAAGAGATCTGCCTGCCTCAGCTTCCCAAAGTTCTGGGATTACAGGCATGAGCCACACCTGGCCAGTTACATTATTATGTAACTGAAACAAGTATAAAAATTATAGTTTTAAGAATAAAAGTAGTTTTGGGCCAGATGTGGTGGCATATACCTGTAATCCCAGCACTTTGGGAGGCTGAGGTGAGAGGATTGCCTGAGGTCAGAAGTTTGAGACCAGCCTGGCCAATATGGGGACACACCATCTCTCAAACAAACAAATTAATTAAAATAAAAGTAGTTTTATCTTTAAAAGTACCCAATAAAAAGAACCAAATGAATTTTTAAAATGATATTATTGGTAATGGTATTTAGTTTACTTACCTAATTTCTTACTTTGTTTAGGCTGAGAGGGTAATCCATATTCATCTCTTCTAATAGAGGAAACAGGGATTTCATTACCAATCTGTTTCATTTCATTCTTACGGTCCACGGTGTTAGAGCCATCAATTTTTAGAATTTCTTTAAGCATCCGTGTTCCCTTCTTTTTGAAAATGATTCACATGGAGATGGTGAGGGTGGAGAGAAGAAAGTCAACATTAGAGTTATAGAACTTACTGATCTTTCTTGGAAAGAATTCCATTGTTAAAAATTAAGACACTAACTACATTCAGATAGAAACTGAAAAAAACCCACCACCCACATTTCTGATATAGAAATGATACTTATCCTCCTGCTTAACTTTTACCCCAGTTACCTAGTAGCAATGTTTGAAAAGCAGGGGAATTGTGGTCTAAAGAGAAAAAGTATGGCTAAATTGCCCAGGGTAGCCTGGCTTCCTCACAAGATGACAATAATGATGTAACATACCAGCCTCCACGAGGGAAGTGTTTGAACACTTGCATGGGATATGTCTGCATGGTCAACAGTCGAGAAATTACCATAGTAAGAAAGTTCCTAGAAAATACGAACCATGGCAAATGATTGTGGTGACAAATGCTCTTCACTTGGAGGCTCCCCATGATGAGATGACTGTACTTCATTTTCTTTGGAGATATTCAAAGACGCTAAAAAGTTCTCAATTCCAGAATTAGGCTAAAAGAATAAATATTTTGGGCATGAAGATGAAAGCATAACACAAGAACACACAAAAAGCTGAGTTTTATATACAAAAATGGTCATTCAATTTCACTCAATCATCTTCCCAGGTGTTAAAAGTTTGGGAAGAGAATTTGAATAAATAGTTTTTTACTGTAACAATAGCATTTGGATAACCAGTCACAACCTTTTGGGTTTCTGAGACTTCTGGACTTTCATTTCTCTTTGATAGCTTAATATCATATTTGGTAGGCCCTTCCAAAGTCTACAAAAAAAGTAAGAATAAACTTTTTGTGCAAATATATTTGTAGTTAACATGTAATAGTGTTCTAAATGAATTGTTGCAAAAAATTTTATGTGCTATTTTCCCTTTTATATCGTAAGAAAAGGGTGCCTATAAACTTGGATGGGGAAAATTACACCTTTATCTTCATTAACCTCTAAATGAGATTTAGCATTTCCTGCAATTATTAATATAGGCAACAAACCACTTACATGGTCTGCATGTTTGTATTCCCCCAAAATTCTTCTGTTAAAATCCTAACTCCTAATGGGATCATATTAGGAGGTGGGGCCTTTGGTAGGTAATTGGGTTTAGATGAGGTCTTCAGGGTGCAACACCCATGATGGTATTAGTGTCCTTATATGAGAGAAAGAGAAGAGAGCTCTTTCTCTCCATCATATTAGAATATGAGAAGACGCATTATCTGCAAGCCAGAAAGGGAGACCCCACCAGACAATGGCACTTTACCAGATTCTAACTGTATTTCAATATAACTGGTTTTCTTTTAAATCTTTTTAGCATTAAAGACATTATTCTGCTAGTGCCTTGATCTTGGACTTCTCAGACTCCAGAGCTGTGAGAAATAAATGTTTATTGTTCAAATGTACCTAGTCTGTGGTATTGTTATTACAGCAGCCCAAATCAACTACGAAAACCACAACACTGGTGATTCTAATTGTATATCAGTATAACTGGTTTTCTTTAAAACCGTATGTATTTTATTTTAGCATTAAAAATACTGTTCTGAGAATAATAATGGCTTCGCCAAAAGTCCATGGGCTTCACCAAAGATGTCTATTGCACAAAAAGTTTATCAATCCCTTTTCCAGAAGAAAGGAAATTACAGTATAAGTTTCAAAAGGAGAGGGCCTTAAAAGTCAAATAATTAAACCGTTTACTGGTATCTAAACATTAATGGGTTCCATTTACTACCTGTTATGTTCCAAATATTTAGCTAAGACACTGTTTATAAATTTAATATATTACTATAAGAGATCAATTTTAAAAATATATATATTAAAATATGATAGGCATACAGAAAAGTACACATCTAGTAAATACACATGTCAAATTTTTTTAGATCAAAACTTTGTTATTCTTTCATTATAAAATGTATACAAAATCCTTGTAAACAGCAGAGACTATATAAAGTAAAATATAAATGATCTCGGCTTCCCCCACACCAATCTAATTCCACAGAATTTAGCCTAAGTTTGCCATTTTGTTCCATGTACTTCCACTGTATATGTAAACATATATTTCCATATTATATATAAGTGTGTGTGTAAATATATACACATATAAAAAGCCATATATATGTCATATATATGGTATATATGTGTGTGTGTATATATATAAGAACATATATATGTAAGACCATACACGTCTGTGTATGTATATATATATGACCATATATATATGTCTATGTGTATATATAAGACCATATATAATGTCTACGTGTGTATATATATGTGTATACACACACACACACACACACACATCAAAGACCATATATACTGGGAGCAACTACAAGGGATTAATTTTTTTTTTTGAGACAGATTCTCACTGTTGCTCAGGCTGGAGTGCAGTGGCACAATCTTGGCTCACTGCAACCTTCGCCTCACGGGTTCAAGTGATTCTCCTGCCTCAGCCTCCCAAGTAACTGGGATTACAGGCACATGCCACCACGCCCGGCTGATTTTTTTGTATTTTTAGTAGAGACAAGCTTTCACCACGTTGGCCAGGCTGGTCTTGAACTCCTGACCTCAGGTGATCCACCCACCTCCCAAAGTGCTGGGATTACAGGTGTGAACCACCGCGCCTGGCCAAGAGATTGATATTTTTATCTCCACTTAAAGATGAGAAAATTGAGACTGTGAGAGGCAAAGTGAATTGCTCAAGGCCACCCAACTATTAAATGAGAGAATCAGGATTTCAGGTGCTTCTAGTTCCAAATCTGGGACTTTAGGTGTACAAACTCCCATCCAAGTGACTGTCAGCTTAACTTCAGTGACCCTCTGGTCCCATATCTTATAAATTTGGTTGAAAAGGTTTAGAAATTCAGTACAATGCTACAGAGCCACAAATTGCATTAAAAAACTGGTAACCAGAAATTTGATTTTAAGGAAGCTTACCTGCTTATTGGACATTTTTTGGGACCAACACTCAGCTTTAGGACTCTTACCCTCTTCTTTAACTAGAGACAAGAAAACAGAAATTTTCATAAATGGAAGTATTTACTGCACAATTAAAACTACCAAATATTTATAATAGCAAGGCACTGTGTTAAAAACTCAGATAATTTTAAGACACAGTCTTTGAACTTAAGGAATTTATAATATAGATAAGGGGGAGAAGAGACACTTAGATAAGAGTAGTGAAAATGGAAAGGTAGCATCTGAATTGGGCCTCGAAGGATGGTAGGTTTCTAAAGGGCAGACTAAGAAGTTAAGTACTCCAGGCAAAGGAAATAGTGGGAAAAAAGACATGGAAGCAGAAAGTTAAGGAGTAGAGTGGAGCTTAAGAGAACTAAAAAAGCAGGTTAGAGCCTTAATTTGCAAGTTACTGAAGACTATGCTATTATATTAAGTTGGTAGGCAATGGGCAGCCAATAACAGAGAGTTTTTGAGCAGGTAGTAATCTGATGAGAACTGTGCTTTAGGATGATTAAAATATGGCAATAGCCTATTGGCTAGATAGAATAATAATACAAGACCAACTCAGGCAGCTATTTGAATAGCTCTGTTAAGGGGAAATTGGGGGATGGTAGGATAAATGAAAATAATGAATTTGAAAAATTCTAGGATTCAGCTAATGACAGGATGTGAAGATGAAGGAGATAGCAAAGGATGAATCTGAGAGATTACTTTCATAGGATTTGGTAAATGACAGAATATGAAGATGAAGAATACGAGGGGCATGAGGTAGATTTGAAGAAGCACAAAAAACATACTTTGAAATTATTGCATAATATTCTATTATACTGGATATACAGGATTATATAGATCTACTATAACTTATTTTTACCACTTTCTATCACTAGACTGTTCATTAAGCCAGCCTGGAAAAATAAAAAGGTGGGTGGAAAGAGAAGAAGAAAAAGGAAGGAAGGAAGGAAGGAAGGAAGGAAGGAAGGAAGGAAGGAAGGA
>NW_012107508.1:1279202-1311554 GCF_000951045.1 Mandrillus leucophaeus
ATAGTGAGGAGGGCATGGGAGGGAGGGAATGCGGTCAGAGACAGGGGAAGGAAGCACAAAGGGGAGAAGGAAGGGTGAGAGAGGAATAGAGAAGGGGAGGAAGGGGAGGAAAGGAAGGTAATGGAGGTAAGGAAGAGAGGAAAGGAAGAAAGTAATCTTATGAAACAAAGGGAAAGAAAATGTGAGCTGACATGCCTTGACAGTGAATATTTGTTGAGACATACACAAAAGAAAACTAATTGAAACTCCGCATAACTCAAATCGTTTACATACATTTATGTAAATATTAATTTGAAGAAAAACTAAAATCCATTTGAATATAACACCTTTATGCTATATTTATCATTATCAGATTACAGGGACATTAATCTGTATTTAACTTAAAGAGTAAAATAAACCAAAATAACATATAGATACTGGTATTAAAAAAGGTATAGCAGTTACCAAACTGAACCAAAGTTAAAAACCACAAAATTTTTTTGAAAACAGCTTTTTAGAAAAATGTTTAAAAGATTTTACTACCTATAATATACAGATAAATAAAGTGTCATGCATATATAAAATATAGTAAGTTAGACTCAGGGCTCTGCACTTGATATTTCCTCTACTGGAAAGTTCTTCAGCCAGCTTTGCACAGTTCATGCCTTCTTGAACCCTTTATTAGGGTCTCTGCTGGAATCTCGTCTCCTCAGAAAGACCTTTCTTGTAAACCCAATTTAAAAGAGCACCCTTGTCACTCTATCCTCTTAATCTGTTTTACTTTTCATCATAGCACTTATCATTACTTCAGATTATGAGATTTACTGTTTACTTGCTTATTATCGGTCTCCATCTTAGAGTGTAAACGCCATTATACTCTAAGAGGTCAGAAAATCTGTCTTCTTTTTCAGTTATATATCCTTAGCATCTAGAACAGTGCCTTGTACTCAATAAATAGTAGTTGAATCAATAAACGAGTCATAATTTGAACATAAAGAATAATTTTCTGATATTTGGAAATACTGTGGTCAAGGGAAGAGAAATAGAAGATTCTCATTCCTGACTGTGCCTGAACACAGTAGACACTACTGAATAAATTTAAAGAGTATAAATACATAAATTATGTAAGAGAGAATATTAACAAAATATTTGCACCTATTTTAAAGAAAAGTCTGTAATATAATTTGGAGTATATAATAGGTAAGTGTTTATAAGCAGAAAAGTAACTGGATCACTCTAAGATTTATCTCAAGTAGTTAGGGAAGGGACATCAGCAAAAATGTCAGAGTAAGGACCTCCAGAAATTCTCTCCTCCATAAAAGCAACAAGAGAATGGGCATAAATTAGCAGAATTCATATTTTCAGAACCACAGAAGTTAACCAAAGGCTTGCAGCAATCTAGGGAGTGTTTATTCAAGAAAAAAGGCAGTGGGAACTTGAGTACCTGCAAGCCTTGCCCCCATAGACTGAAGTGCTTTGGAGCTCTAAATAAACCTGAAAGGCTGTCAAGGCCACAAGGACTATACATCCTAGTGCTGAGTTGGGCTTGCAGCCTTGGATTTGCTAGGCATGTGACTTACTGAGACTCTTCCTGGGGCAGCTAAGGGAGTGCTTTTGCCACCACTCCCTCAACTCCCCCAACCCCAGGCAAAACAGCTTGAGGCTCCAAAAGACATCCCTCTCTGAGGAAAGAAAACGGAAGAGTAAAGAGGACTTTTGTATCTTGGATACCAACTCAGTAAGGCTTGTGTCAGAGTCATGAGATCCCATTCCAGGCCGTAGCACTCCTGGATGACATCTCTAGACATGCCCTGGGCTAGAAGGGAACCTACAGTCCTCAAGGGAAGAACCCAGTCTTGGCAGGATTTGCCACCTGTTAACTAAAGAACCCTTGGGACTGAAACAACCAGCAGCGATACCAGGTAGTACCCATATGCCTTGGATGAGACTCTGAGACATGCTGGCTTCATAAGAGACCTAGCACATGCCCAGCTGTGGTGGCTATGCTGAGAGAGTCCTACTTGAGAAAAACAGAGGGAAAAGTAGAGGAGATTTTGTCTTGCATCTTAGGTACCAGCTCTGCCAAGTGGGACAGAGCACTAAGTGGGCTCTCAGGGTCCCCAATTCCAGGGTGTGGTTTAGATGGCATTTCTAGACCTGCCTTGGGCCAGAGGGAACTCCACTGCCCTGAAGGGTAAGTCCCAGGCCAGGCAGCATTTATCACAAGCTAACTGAAGAGCCCGTGGGCCTTAAGAGAACATTAGCAACAGCCTAGCAGTACTCCCCATGGGTGTGTGGTTGGTGATGGCCACAGGGAAATACTCCTCTGCCTGCAGAAAGTGAAGGGAAGAGTGGGAAGGGTAATGTCTCAAGGTTTCAGGGCCAGCTTAGCTGCAGTACAACACAAGGTAGATTTCTAAGGTTTTTAAATCCAGTCCCTATCTCCTGGATGGCACCTCAGGATCTACCTGGGACCTAAGGGAACACATTTCCCTAAAGGGAAGGACACAAGCCTGGCTGGTTTCACCATCTACTGATTATAGAGCACTAGGATCTTGAGTAAACACAGGTGACAGCCGGGTATGGTGGGCTGCGGGCGAGATCCAGTACTGTGGTGGCTTCAGGTCTGACCTAGTGGAGTCCCAGTGGTGGTGGCCACAGGGGTACCTGTGTCACCCCATCCCCAAGCCCAGGTGGCTCAGAAAGAGAGAGAGAGAGACCCCACTTGTTTGGGAGAAAGTAAAGGAAGAGAACAAGAGTCTGCCTGGGAATCTGGAGAATTCTTTTGAATCTTCTCCAGGACCACCAAGACGGTACCTCTGATTCTCTAAGAACCACAGAATTATTGGGCTAGAGGTGCTCCTTAATGTAGATACGGCTTAGATCACAAAATCCAAGTCATTTCAAATACTTAGAAAGTGTTCCCAAGAAGGACTGCTACAAACAAGCCTAGACTTTGAAGACTATGAGAAGTATCTAACTCTTTAATCCCCAGACACCAACGAATGTCAACAAGCATCAAGACCATCCAGCAAAAAACATAACTTCAACAAATTAAGTAAGGCACCAGGGACCAATCCTGGAGAAACACAGATATGTGACCTTTCAGACAGAGAATTCAAAATAACTGTTTTGGTCACGTGCGTTGGCTCATGCCTGTAATCCCAGCACTTTGGGAAGCTGAGGTGGGAGGACTGATTGAGCCCAAGAGGTTGAGCCTGCAGTGCGACGTAATAGTACCACTGCACTCCAGCAACAGGGCAAGACCCTGCCTCAAAAACAAAAACAAAAAATAAAAACAAACAAACAAAATCCCCAAATAGCTGTTCTGAGGAAACTCAGAGAAATTCTAGATAACATAGAGAAAGAATCAGAATTCTATCAGATAAATTTCACAAAGATATTGAAATAATTAAAAAGAATCAAGCAGAAATTCTGGAGTTGAAAAAAGCAACTGATATACTGAAGAATGTATCAGAGTCTCATAACAGCAGAACTGATTAAGCAGAAGAATTAGTGAGCTTGAACGGGTTATTTGAAAATACACAGGCCAGGCACAGTGGCTTATGCCTGTAATCCCAGCACTTTGGGAGGCTGAGGTAGGTGGATCACCTGACATTGGGAGTTCGAGACCAGACTGACCAACATGGAGAAACCCCGTCTCTACTAAAAATACAAAATTAGTCAGACGTGGTGGCGTATGTCTGTAACCCCAGCTACTCAGGAGGCTGAGGCAAGATAACTGCTTGAACCCGGGAGGCAGAGGAAGCGGTGAGCTGAGATTGCACCATTGCACTCCAGCCTGGGCAACAAAAGCGAAACTCCATCTCAAAAACAAACAAACAACCAACCAACCACACACACACAGAAGACAAAAGAAAACAGAATAAGAAAGAATGAAACACGTCTACAAGATCTAGAAAACAGCCTCAAAAGGGAAAATCTAAGAGTTATTAAGCCTTAAAGAAGGTAGAGAAAGAGGGGTAGAAAGTTTATTCAAAGAGATAATTTCACACAACTTCTCAAACCTAGAGAAAGGTATCAAAATCCAAGGACAAGAAGGTTATAGAATACTAAGCAGATTAAACCCAAAGAAGACTACCTCAAGGCATTTAATAACCAAACTCCTAAAGGTCAAAGATAAAGAAAAGATCATAAAGCGGCAAGAGAAAAGAAACAAATAACATACAATGGAACTACAATACATCTGGCAGCAGACTTTTCAGTGCAAATCTTACAGGTGAGAAGACAGTGGCATGACGTATTTAAAGAGCTGAAAGAAAAAAATTTTTATCCTATAATAGTATACCTGACCAAAAAAAAAAAAAAAAAAAAAAAATCCTTCAAACATGAAGGAAGAATAAAGACTTTCTCAAACAAAAGCTGAGGAATTTCATCAACATCAGATCTGCCCTACAAGAAATGCTAAAGGGAGTACTTTAATCAGAAAGCAAAAAATGTTAACGAGCAATAAGACATTATTTGAAGGCACAAAACTCACTGGTAACAGTAAGTACACAGAAAAACATATAATACAACACTGTATGGTGTGTTATATTATTATAACTGATGAACCAATGAAAAATAATAACTGACAACTTTTCAAGGCATAGACAATATAGTAAGATATAAATAGAAACAGCAAAATATTAAGCGGCAGGATGAAGTTAAATTACAGATTTTTTATTAGTTTTCTTTTTGTTTATGCAAGCAGTGTTAAGTGTTAAGTTGTTAAAAATAATGGGTTATAAGAGTATTTGCAAGACTCATAACTTCAAATCAAAAACATAAACAGATACACAAAAAATAAAAAGCAAGAAATTATATCACACCACCAGCAAAAATCACCTTCACTAAAACGAAGTCAGGAAAGGACAAAGAGAAGACCAAAAAACAACCAGAAAACAAATAACAAAATGGCAGGAGGAAGTCCTCACTTGTCAATAATAACACTGAATGTCAATGAACTAAACTCTCTAATGAAAAGAATTGTCTGGAATAAAAATTGAGGCATGAAAACTACTCGTGCAACACTAACCCTTGACATGTCAGGGTCAGGATGTAGAGGGAAATAGCCCTTTCTTCTATAAATACATCTCACTCCCCTTCTCAGCAAGAAGACCACCCTCCATGGGCTTTATTAAAATTTAATCACCATTTTGAATTGGGCTTATTGTAATTATGTTTGTAGACAATAAATCCTTTTCTCTCTTTTCAAAAAAAAAATAAATAAATAAAAATAAAAATAAAAATAAAAAGGAACAGAAAAGTGTGCTTTATATATATGCTGATAAATACCATAATAAAGTCCTGCTGTCAACTTAAAAAAAAAAAAGACACACAGTGGCTGAATGGATTAAAAAAAAAAGAAGACCCAATGATCTGTTGCCTAACAGAAACACACGTGACCTATAAAGACACATGCAGACAAATAAAGGGATAGAAAAAGTTATCCAATGTCAATGGAAACCAAAATGGAGCAGGGGTTAGCTATACTTATATATTAGACAAAATGCATTTCAAGACAAAAACAGTAAGACACAAGGAAGATCATTATATAATGATAAAGTGGTCAATTCAGCAAGAGGATACAACATCTGTATAAAAACAATTGTAAAAAAATATATATCCAACACTGGAGCACCCAGGTATATAGAGCAAATATTATTGGCACTAAAGAAAGAGATAAATCCAAATATAGTAATAGCTGGAGACATCAACATTCCACTTTCAGCATTGTACAGACCTTCCAGATGGGAAATAAACAATATTTGGAAAAACCTGAAGACTCCACCAAAAAACTATCAGAACTGATAAATTCAGTAAAGTTTCAGGATGCAAAATCAACATACAAAAATCAGTAGCATTTTTATATGTCAACGGCAAACAATCTGAAAACGATATCAAGAAAGTAATTCCATTTACAATAGCTACAGATGAAACTAATTATGTAGGAATTAACCAAAGAAGTACAAGTTCTCTACAATGAAAACTATAAAACATTGATGCAAGAAATTGAAGACGACACAAAAGAAGAGAAAGACATTCCAAGGTTCACAGACTGGAAGAATCAATATTGTTAAAATGTCCTATTACTCAAAGGGATCTATAGATTCAATGCAATCCCGGTCAAAATACCAATGACATTCTTTACATAAATAGAAAAAACAATCCTAAAATTTACATGGAACCACAAAAACCCCAGAATAGCCAAAGGTATTCTGAGTAAAAAGAACAAAACTGGAAGAATCACATTACCTGACTTCAAATCATACTACAGAACTATGGTAATGAAAATGGCATGGCACTGACATAAAAACAAACACACAGACCAGTGGAACAGAACAGTGAACCCAGAAATAAATCCACACATCTCATTTTTGACAAACGCACCAAGAACATACATTGGGGAAAGAATAGCCTCCTCAATAAATGGTGCTGGGAAAACTGGATATCCATGTGCAGAAAAATGAAACTAGACCTCCATCTCTTGCTATATACAAAAATCAAACTGGATCAAAGACTTAAGTCTAAGCCTAAAGTATGACACTACTAACAGAAAACATTGGGGAAGCTCTGACACTGGACTGGGCAAAGATGTCTTGAGTACTAGTCCCCCACAAGCACAGACAACCAAAGCAAAAATAAACAAATAGGATCACATCAAGTTAAAAAAACTTCTACACAGCAAAGGAAACAATCAACAACATGAAGAGACAATACACAGAATGGGAAAAAATATCTGCAAACTATCTATCTGATAAGATGGATAATAACCAGAATATATAAGGAGATCAGACAACTCTCTAGGAAAAAAAATCTAATAATCTCATTAAAAAATGAGCAAAAGCTTCAAACAGACTTTTCTCAAAACAAGAGGCATAAATGGCAAACAGGTATATGAAAAGGTGCTCAGCTGGATGCGGTGGCTCACGCCTGTAATCCCAGCACTTTGGGAGGCCGAGGCACATGGATCACGAGGTCAAGAGTTCGAGACCAGCTGGCCAAGATGGTGAAACCCTGTCTCTACTAAAAATACAAAAATTAGCCAAGGGTGGTGGCACACGCCTGTAATCCCAGCTACTTGGGAGGCTGAGGCAGGAGAATTGCTTGAAACAGTGAGGCGAAGGTTGCAGTGAGCTGAGATCGCACCACTGCACTCCAGCCTGGGCAACGAGAGCGAAACTCTGTCTTAAAAAAAAAAAAAAAAAAGAAAAGAAAAAAAGAAAAGGTTCTCAACATCATTGATCATCAAAGAAATGCAAATCAAAACTATAATGAGATATCATGTCACGCCAGATAAAATGGCTTTTATCCAAAAACAGGAAGTAACAAATGCTGGCGAGGATGTGGAGAAAAAGGTACCGCTGTACACTGTTGGTGGGGAGGTAAATTAGTACAAACACTGGCGAACAATTTGGAGGTTTTGTAAAAAACTAAAAATAGAGTTGCCAAATAATTCAGCAATCTCACTGCTGGGTATATACCCCAAAGAAAGGAAATCAGTATACTGCAGAGATTATCTCCACTTTCATGTTTGTTGCAGCACTGTTCACAATAGCCAAGATTTGGAAACAACTTAAGTGTCCATCAACAGGTGAAGAAAGAACATGTGGCACATATACATAATGGAGTACTATTTGACCATAAAAAAGAATGAGATCCTGTCATTTGCAACAACATGGATCAAACTGGAGATCATATGTTAGGTGAAATAAGCCAGGCACAGAAAGACAAATTTCACATGCTCTCATTTATTTGTGGGAGCTAAAAATTAAAAACGATTGAACTCATGAAGATAGAGAGTAGAAGGATGGTTACTAGAGGCTGGGAAGAGCAGTGGGGCGGGGAGAATGGGGATAGTTAGCAGGTACAAAAAATAGATGAATTAGACCTAGTATTTGCTAGCATAATGGGGTGACTATAATCAAAATAATTATATCTTTTTAAATAAATAAGAGAACATAATTATATTGTTTCTAACATAAAAGATAAATGCTTGAAGAGATGAATACCCTATTTACCC
This sequence comes from Mandrillus leucophaeus, assembly GCF_000951045.1. Classification (NCBI taxonomy): domain Eukaryota; kingdom Metazoa; phylum Chordata; class Mammalia; order Primates; family Cercopithecidae; genus Mandrillus; species Mandrillus leucophaeus. The sequence goes on from NW_012107508.1 coordinate 1,287,208, forward strand.
TGATGTGATCATTATGCATTGCATGCCTGTATCAAAATATCTCATGTAACCCATAAATATATACACCTACCATATATCCACAAAAATTAAAAATAAAAGATAAAAAACAAATAAAAGGCAAGGATGCATGTCCTCACCACTTCTATTCAGCACTGCACTAGTTGTTGTAAACACAGCAATTAGGCAAGAAAAGAAATAAAAGGCATTGAGATTATATAGGAAAAAGTAAAACTATCTCTATTTGCAGAAGCCACAAAAAATCAGGGTTAATGAACAGTTCAGGAAAGTGTCCAGATCAATATACAGAAATCAGTTTTATGTCTATAACAGCAATGAACAATCAAAAAACAAAATTAACAACCCAGTTCCATTGAAAAAAGCATGAAAAAGAGTAAAATATTTGGAAATAAACGTAACAAAAAAGTGTAAGACTTGTATAACTGAAAACTACAAGACATCATGGAAAGAAATTAAAGACCTAAATAAATGGAAAGACATCTTGTGTTCATGGATCATGGACAGGAAGACTTAATACTGTTAAGATGACAATACTACCCAAAGTAACCTACAGATTTAATGCAATCCCTATGAAAATTCCATCTACCATGTTTGCAGAAATAAGCAAGATGATCATAAATTCGTATGGAAATGCAAGAGACCCAGAATAGAGAAAACGATCCTGAAAAAGAAGAACAAAGAGGGCTCAAACTTCCTGATTTCAAAACTTACAACAAAGCTACAGTAATCAAGACTGTGTATTTCACATAAGGACAGGCATATACATTAGTGGAATGGAATTGAGAGTCCAGAAATGAACCCATACATCTAAAGTCAACTACTTCTTAAAAATGAGATGGTGTCTGTTTCCCAGGCTGGACTCAAATTCCTCGGTTCAAGCAATCCTCCTGCCTCAGACTCCTGGGCAGCTGGTACTACAGATGCATGCCTGGCTCTATAATCAAATAATTTCTGACAAGGGTGCCAAGACTATTCAATGGGGTGTCAAGAAAATTCAATGGGGAAAGAGTAGTCTTTTTAACAAACAATGTTTGGATAAATGGATATCCGTACGCAGGAGAATGAATATGAACTTGTATATCATATCATGTATAAACTTTTACTTAAAATGGAAAGAGACCCAAATCTAAGAGCTAAAACAATAAAATTCTTACAAGAAAACACACTGTAACTCTTTGTGACTTTGGATTAGGGAATGGTTTCTCAGATGTGACACCTAAGGTACAAGCAACCAAAGACAAAGCAGAAAAAAACACATAAATTGGACTTCGTAAAAATTTAAAATTTTTGTGTTTCAAGAGAGTATAAAGAAAGTTAACAGAAAACCCACAGAATGGGAGAAATTTGCAAATCACATATCCAAGAAGCATGTAATATCTAGCATATATAAAGAACTCTTACAAATCAAGAAAAAAGATAAAAAATCCAATTCAAAAATGAACCAAGGATTTGAATTGACATTTCTCCAAAGATGATATACAGTTAGTAAGTGAGCATGTTGAGCACATGAAAGATGCTCAACATTATTAGTTATTAATAAATTACAAATGAAAATCACAAGGATATTCCACCTCACACCTACTAGGATGACTATCGTCAAAGAGAGGGACAATAACAACTGTTGTGAAGGATGTGGAGAAATTGGACCTTCACACATCGCTGGTACAAAGGTAAAATAGTAATATCCAATTTGGTAGTTCTACAAAAAGCTGAACTTAAGAGTTACCACCATACAACTCAGTAATTTCACTCATATGCATACACCCAAGAGAACTGAAAACATATGTTCACACAAAAACTTTTCCACAGATATTCATAGCAGCATTATTCACTATAGCCCCAATGTGGAAACAACCTCCATGTCTACAAATGGATGAACAGATAGACAAAACGTAGCATTCATACAATGGAATATTACTCAGCCATAAGAAAGGATGAAGTACTGATACAGTTGTCCCTCCGTATCTGTGGAAGATTGCTTCCAGGACCTCCTGTGGCTATCAAAATCCACATACGCTCAAGTCCCTTAAAGAAAATAGTGTAGTATTTGCATACAATCTACACACATACTCCTTATATATTAAATAATCTCTAGATTACTTACAATGCTTGATACAAGGTAAATGCTGTGTAAATAGTTGTCATACTGTGTTGTTTAGGGGAATAAGATTAAAAAGTGTGCACATGTTCAGAGCAGACACAATCATCTTCTTTTTTTTTTTTTGAGAAGGGTTCTCACTCTGTCACCCAGGCTAGAGTGTAGTGGCCGATCTTAGCTCACTGCAACCTCTGCCCCCCACCCAGGCTCAAGCAGTCCTTCCAACTCAGCCTCCTGAATAGCAGGGACTACAGATGCATGCCACCACACCTGGCTAATTTTTATATTTCTGGTAGAGATAGGGTTTTGTCATGTTTTCCAGGCTGGTCTTGAACTTCTGGGCTCAAGTGATCTGCCTGCCTTGGCCTCCCAAAGTGCTGGGACTACAAGCATGAGCCACCGCACTCTGTCTTTTCTGAATGTTTTTGATTCTCAGTTGGTTGAATCCATGGATGTGGAACCCACAGGTACGGAGGGCCAACTGTACATGCTACAACATAGATAAATCTTGAAAATACACAAGTGAAAGAAGTCAGTCATAAAAGTTCATGTATTTTCTGATTCCATTTATATAAAGTGTCTAGAACAGGCAAATCAATAGAGGCAGAAAGTAAACTATGGGTTGCCAGGGCCTGGAGGAGTGACTGCTAATAGGTATGGTGCTTCTTTTTCAGGTGACAAAAATTTTCTAAATTTAGATGGTGGTGTTGGTTATAAAATTTTGTGAAAATACAAAAAACCACTTACTGAATACTTTAAAAGAATGAATTTACTTTATGGTATGTGAATTATATCTCAATAAAATTGTTTATTTTTTTAAAAAAGAAGCAGATAGCACACACAAGTACACCTTTCTAATTTAAAACTTACATTTTCTGTGAGGGTCATGTTTTCTTTGCTGATATTTAACACTGTTGTCATTAAAGCCAGATTTATGATGTTGGTTTACTTGGCTTATTTCTTGAGGTAGCACTGCACCCTGAAAATTAAAATTCTTATAAATTAAACAAAATATTAATATTATAACTACTTATTATCTTTAACTTTTAATAATTACATTATTTTTATAAATTATATAGTTCCTTAGAAAAAAACTTAAGTAATATAGAAAAGTATACAGACTTTGAAAGCCACTTGAACTCTACCACCAGACTCATTAACATAATGATCATCATTCTATTTTTTCTATGCAATCGTTTGCAAGATATAAAGAAAACAATCATTTTATAAAAATGCTACTTTTAAAATTTGAGACAGATTCTTGCTCTGTTACCAAGGCTGGAGTGCAGTGGCGCAATCTCGGCTCACTACAACCTCTGCCTCCCAGGTTCATGTGATTCTCATGGCTCAGCCTTCTGAGTACCTGGGACTACAGGTGAGTACAATCATGCCTGGCTAGTTTTTGTAGTTTTAGTAGAGACGGGGTTTCACCATGTTGGTCAGGGTGGTCTCAAACTCCTGGCCTTAAGCAATTCTCCCAACTTGGCCTCCCATAGTGCTGGGATTACTGGCATGAGCCACCGCACCCAGACAAAAATGCTCCTTTCAATAAAATAATTAAATCTAATTTTGCTTGATGTTAACAAATGCAGAAACCAAACAAAATACTAAACTTTAGGTAAATGTTTCTTCACAACAGAAATACCAGTCTCTAAAGATCCCCCAAGATTTGCTTCAAAATAATCCCATCCAATGGGTAGGTGGAGGTGGGAAATGAGCAGGGGTTATAGAAGAAATAGTACTGGACTAGAGCAAGGTAGGGAATGAGTACTGGTGGGTTCATTCATTCTATTTACTTGATATCATTATGGTTAAACTTTTCCATCAAAAATTTTAAAAAGGTTATCATTTCTGGCTCTATATTATGAAAATTGAGGATGTTAGCCCACTTACATTCCCTTCCATGTTAATTTTATTAATCCCATGTTTTATTGGGATTAATAACAATTCCAATACCTGATTTTTATTAATATTTATATTGTCGAGGTTTTTAAATGATGGAAGACTTCACTACTAGATAGCCAGACTGATTATAAAGTTACAGTAATTGAGACAGTTCATAAATAGACAGAATTAGCAAAACGGCATAAGTTTCATATGAAGATTCTATCAGATCCTTTCATTTTTGCATAGGCCTGAATGCAAAAAGAGACAGACAATTTCCCACAGTTGAAGCAGCAAGAAGCAGCAAAAGTGGAGGCTAGAGAAGGTCAATACAAATGAATTATTTCACAGTTTTGCTTTTGGTAGGCCCTATTTACTTTCTTCTCAGCACAGACAAATGGACACTGGGTACGGAGACACAACATGTCCTCGCTGGTAGTGGGCAAGCTCCAAAATAGTTGTGATATGCATGGGAGTACCAAGGAAGATCTAATGAGGTCACATGGATACAAACACTCAAGGCTCTTCAGTTTTTAAAAAATCTATTTTTTATTTTTTTGTAGAGACAGGGATCTTATTATGTTGCCCAGGCTGGTGTCAAACTCCTGGGCTTAAGTGTTCCTACTGCCTTGGCCTCCCAAAGTGCTGGGATTACACGCATGAACCACTGTGCCCAGCCCAAGGTTCTTCAGTTTTGTTTTTTGTTTTTGAGACAGGGTATTTGCTCTGTCACTCAGGCTGCAGTGCAGTGGCGTGGTCTTGGCTCACTGCAACCTTCGACTTCTGGGCTCAAGCAATCCTTCTGCCTCAGTCTCCTGAGTAGCTGGGGCTATGGGCATGTGCCACCATGTCTGGCTAATTTTCGTATTGTTTTGTAGAGATGGGATTTTGCCATGTTGCCCAGGTTGGTCTCGATCTCTTGGGCTCCACGGACCCACCCACGTTGGCCTTCCAAAGTGCTGGGATTACAGGTGTGAGCCACTGCAACTGGCCAGCTCTTCAGTTATTAAGAGTCAAAATGGCATGAGATTTCTATCATCATGGCACAATGGCTGGTGGGACTTTGGCCTACAGCAGTACATTATGGGTGATTTTGACTCTAAGGAGAGGAATTAGAACATTAGGATAGAACAAGTATTGTCTGAGTGTCTATTATGTGCCAGGTATGGTAAATGAACTGTGTACCCATTATTTTAATATCACTATAGTAATGCTACTGTCATAATAATGCTGTTATTATTTTGATTTTATTTTATAGACAAGTATAAATGAGGCTCAAACTGATAAGGCAATTTATCACAGATCTATGTAACGGGAGAGCTGACATTTGAGCTCTAACTCCAAAATCCATGTTCACAGTACTACTTCAGAGAAAAGGTAAGCCATATGTTTAATCAGAAAGCAAATACTTGGGTATAGTTCTTTAGGGTGTTCTGTTTGATATCTATATAAAGGTATTTGTACACATTGCCATGTTTTGCCAATCAAAGCTTGAATATTTTTTATTACAGTGAGTTCTCTTGAATTTGCTCATCAGGTTAGGCTGCTTATTAATGTATATGTGTTATATTTTGGCTCTCATAATTCTTAGGACATTTAAGAGATAAAACATGAGCGTGTTCAGCTGAAATAAACAATGAAATAGCACCCAGTAAGACGGGTTGCATGCAGGAGATAATGAAAAAATATAACATCAAATGATTCTCAAGGAAATAGATTTTGACTGAGACCTAGAGGGTTATTTGTAGTGAGAGAAAAAAATGGGCATTCTAAGTGGAAGGAACAGAAAGAACACATAACCCCAAAAGGGAATCATCTGTGGGAAAGGGAAAGTAAAGAGACCAGTCTGACAAGAACAGACTATTATGTCCAAACGGTTGGATATACATCATATAATTAGGTGGGGTTAGATTATAGAAGGCCTTAGACATTAGTTTGAGGAGTTGAGGCAGGATTCCAACCCTGGAGCTGTATATATTCTAGCGTACGACAGCAATACTATTTTGTGGCTAGAAAAGACGTTAGAGGCCATCTAAGTGAACTTCATTGTATACATGAGGACACAGAAGCCTAGGGAAATAAGCCTCTCTCTGAGGAGATAGAGTATTCCAGACACATTCAAAGGCCCTGTTGTGGGAATCATCCCTGGCATACTCAAGGAAGAGGAAGAAGACCATTATGGCTGTAGCAAAAAGGTGAGTTAGGCCGGGCGCGGTGGCTCAAGCCTGTAATCCCAGCACTTTGGGAGGCCGAGACGGGCGGATCACGAGGTCAGGAGATCGAGACCATCCTGGCTAACATGGTGAAACCCCATCTCTACTAAAAAATACAAAAAAAAAAACTAGCCGGGTGAGGTGGCGGGCACCTGTAGTCCCAGCTACTCGGGAGGCTGAGGCAGGAGAATGGCGTAAACCCGGGAGGCGGAGCTTGCAGTGAGCTGAGATCCGGCCACTGCACCCCAGCCTGGGCGACAGAGCGAGACTCCGTCTCAAAAAAAAAAAAAAAAAAAAAAAAAAAGGTGAGTTATAGAAAATGTGATTAGAGAGGTGACATATCAATATTGTATGGGACATTCCAGGCCATTATATAAAAACAATGGCTTTTACTCACTGAAATGGGGAATCAGTGGAGGGTTTTGAGCTGCAGAAGGACATGATCTCTGACTTATATGTTAATATCATCACTCTGCCTGCTATCTTGAGAACAGACTGTAGAGGAGCCAGGATGGAAACAGATTACTAGACTACTGCAACCATCAAGGTGAGAGTTGGTATGAATTTGGAGTAGGGTAGTAGGAGCCTGTGAGAAATGGTCCAATTCTAGACATATTTGGAAGAGATTTACAGATGATAATAAATTGGATATGAGGGTAAAAGAGAAAAAAAGGAGTAAAGGATGTGGCTCTCAAGGTCTGAATGAAAGGAGGGAGTGGCTATTAACTGAGATGGGAATGACATCAGGTAACCTAAGTTTGTGAGGGAAGAACGAGAGTTCAATTTTGGATATGGTAGGTTTGAGATGTATATTAAGTATCCAAGTGGAGACACAGAGTTGGACATTTGAGTGGTGATGAAGGGTTGAACATTGAGTCTAAAGATCATAAAGGACTTCCAAGCTGGAGAGAGAAGTTTGGGAGTCACGATGTATGTGTTTTTGTAGGTATATATGTTTGTGTGTGTATCTATATCTATCTTATCTAAATCTATTTTTTTCTCTATCATCTATCTCTCTATAATTATCTATCAATCTATCTATCTATCAATCTATCTATCTATCAATCTATCTATCTATCCATCCATCCATCTATCTATCTAAGGAAACGGGTATAGATAGAGAAAAAAATCCAATAGTTTAGCCCTAGAGGATTCCATCTTGAAAGAGCCCGAGAGATTAGGTAAAACTGACAAAGAAGACTGAGAAACAACAGCCAATGAGACAGGAAGAAAAACAGGGAAGGGTGGTATTCCAATGACAAGTGAAGAATGGATGACAAGGAAAACAGAGGGATCAACTGTATGCAATGCTGCTGATGGCTCAATTCAGATGGAAACTCAGACTTGATCACATGGTTTTGTACACGAAGGTCCTTGGGAACCTTGAAAGGGCAGTTTTAGTAAAGTGATGGGAATGAAAGACTGAGCAGAGTGGGTTTAAGAGGGAAAGGGAGAGAGAGGCACCAGTATAGACAATTTTTTCAAGGAGTTTTGTTCTAAAAGGAAGCACTACTCTAAGTACCTTCTTGCCTTTATCTATTTGTTCAACTTTTTAATTAACTCCTGCTCTTCCAATCTTTTACTGAGGACTGTTCCTACAAATTCAACAACAGTTTTCTTTTCATTTTTTGCCTTACTGCTTGACTAATGACTTTGACTGTCACCTCTCTGCTAAGTATTACTAATCTATATCTCTGATTTGAACCTCAGTCAAGATTTAATCCAGTATCTGCAACTTTCTAGAACAGATATTATAGCTGGATACTCCACCATCACCTCAACCTCAAGGTGTCCCATCTTAGACAAGGCAGCATGAAAGAAGAAGAAAATTTTTTTTTAAGTAAAAAAAAGAAAAAAAGGAAAAGTCCCAGATTTGGCCTCACCTAAAGTCACTTCTCTTACCCTTATTTCTAACACCACCATTCCTCAGGCATATAATCTAAAATGCTTAGACTCAAAAATTTTTGCTTTCTAACATGATTTTTACAATGATATTATAAATCATTCTATCATTCTACTCCTTTTCAGTTCCTGCAACTGGACTTTAGATTGTCATTCTTGACCTAAACTAACTTTCTAACTACGATTCTCGTTTCCTATCTTTTTCGCGTGTAGTCCTTCTTACATACTGCTGACTGATGAATCTTTCTTAAAGACCCTTTCATCTTTTTTTTTTTTTGAGACGGTCTCGCTCTGTCGCCCAGGCTGGAGTGCAGTGGCCAGATCTCAGCTCACTGCAAGCTCCGCCTCCCGGGTTTACACCATTCTCCTGCCTCAGCCTCCGAGTAGTAGCTGGGATTACAGGCGCCCGCCACCTCGCCCGGCTAGTTTTTTGTATTTTTTAGTAGAGACGGGGTTTCACCGTGTTAGCCAGGATGGCCTCGATCTCCTGACCTTGTGATCCACCCGTCTCGGCCTCCCAAAGTGCTGGGATTACAGGGTTGAGCCACCGCGCCCGGCCCCTTTCATCTTTTTTGACCCCAAGGCAAAATTGGGCAAAATATCTCTTGGGTTTGAACCCAGTTTACACCCTGAAGCAGTGTGGTGCAGTAAGTACAGTACCGGACACGGAATCAGGAAATTAGGTTTTGTGATTCAAATAGTTTAAAACAAAATAATTTATGGATAACCTAAAGAAAGCTTATAATAGCACATTGGCTGAGGAGACCTATGTATCTTGTCACCCTAATATTTTTCTTTACTGTTTAGACTAAGTTATGACATATGCACTAATTTTTTATGTTTATTTTACTATTTATATTTATTTTGCCATTTATGTTTATATTTCATTTGTAATTTTCTCTTTTATCTCTGATAATGCCACCATTACTGCAGGATACTAGAATAAATGAGGGTCTGAAGGTACAGGCTACTGGTTTATAAACTTCAACATTCCTTTTTTTTTTTTTCTGAGATGGAGTCTTGTTCTGTCATCCAGGCTGGAGTGCAGTGGCACAATCTCGACTCACTGCAACTTCCACCTCCTGGGTTCAAGTGATTCTCTTGCCTCAGCCTTCTGAGTAGCTGGGACTACACGTGTGTGCCACCACACCTGACTGATTTTTTGTATTTTTAGTAGAGATGGGGTTTCACCATGTTGGTCAGGCTGGTTTTGAACTCCTGACCTCAAGTAATCCTCCAGCCTTGGCCTCCCAAAGTGCTGGGATTACAGGCGTGAGCCACCACGCCTCACCGAACATTCCTTTTTGATCTAAGCTGAGAAGATAGGTAACTAGCAAAACATGTAGTAGGAATTTATTCCTTTCCTCTTCCTTTCTTTGTCTGAGTCTCTACTCTTTTAGCAGCACTTTTTTCCTCTTCTTAATCTCCACCAAGGAATGCTTATTTGTTCATTCATATTTAAGATAACCAACTACCAGCATAAAGTGACATGTTCAAGTGGAAAAAAATAAGTTGTTAAATGCGATAAGGGCCTTTGTTAAATTTAAAATATAGTTACTATGACTTTGTAAATAACTAAAAAAAACTAAAGCTGATTTAAAACAAAAATTATCTATACTCTCAACTCATTGGTCCAGAAACTTTTACAGGTCTGAAAATAATTATGAAAATTCATAATCACATGGAACCAGAAAAGAGCCCAATAGCCAAGGCAATCTTAAGCAAAAAGAACAATGTTGGAGACATCACATTACCTGACTTCATGTTATACTGTAAGTTTATATTACCATGTATCTGCCATGTAACAAAAGTAGCATGGTACTGGTACAAAAACAGACACACAGACCAATGGAACAGAATAGAGAACACAGAAATAAAACGGCACACTTACAACCCCGATTTTTGACAAAGTCAATGAAAACAAGCAATGGGGTGAGGACTCCCTATACATGATGCTGGGATAGTTGGCTAGCCATATGCAGAAGAATGAAACTGGACCCTTACCTTTCAGCATATACAAAAATCAACTCAAGATGGATTAAAGACTTACAACATAAGACCTCAAACTGTAAGAATCCTAGAAGAAAATCCAGGAAATACCACTTGGAGTGTAAGCCTTGAGAAAGAATGCATGACTAAGTCCTCAAAAGCAATCACAACAAAAACAAAAATTTACAATGGGACCTAATTAAACTAGAGTTTCTGCTCACAAAAAAAACTATCAACAGAGTAAACACACAACTACAGAATGGGAGAAAATATTCACATACTGTGCATCTGACAAAGGTCTAATATCAAGAATCTATAAGGAACTTAATTCAACAAGCAAAAAACAAATAATGCCATTTAAAAATGGGCACAAGATGCTTGCTTCAGCAGCACATATACCAAAATTGGAATGGTACAGAGAAGATTAGCAAAATCTTAAGAAAATTTATATTTTAATTAAAAAATTAATTTTTTTAAAAATGGGGAAAAGACATGAATAGACACTTTGCAAAAGACATATAAGTGGCCAAGAAAAATATGAAAAAAAAGTTCAACATCACTAATCATCAGAGAAATGCAAATCAAAACTGCAAGATGATACCATCTCACACCAGTCAGAATGGCTGTCAAAAAATAACAGATGCTGGTGAGGTTGTAGAAAAAAGGGAATGCTTATAAACTCTTGGTGGGAATGTAAATTAGTTCAGCCACTGTAAAAAGCAGTTTGGAGATTTCTCAAAGAACTTAAAACAGAACTACCATTCGACCCAGTAATCACACTGTTGGGTACATACCCCAGGGAAAATAAACCATTCTTCCAAAAAGACACATACCCACATATATTAATTGCATTTGCTATTCACAATAGCAAAGACATGGAATCAACCTAAGTGCTTATCAATGGTGGATAAGATTGATTCACTGATTGATTGATTTAGAGACTAAGTGTTAGTTACTCCGTTGCTCAGGCTGGAGTGAAATGGGGTGATCTCGGCTCACTGCAACCTCTGGCCTCCCAAGTTCAAGCAACTCTTTTGCCTCACCATCATGAGTAGCTGGCTAATTTTTGTATTTTCAGTAGAGATGGGGTTTCACCATATTGGCCAGGCTGGTCTCAAACTCCTGACCTCCAGTGATCCACCCATCTCAGCCTCTCAAGGTGCTGGGATTACAGGCGTGAGCCACAGTGCCCAGCCAGATTTTTTAAAATGTGGTATATATACACCACGGAATATACACTATGGAATACTATGCAGTCATAAAAAAGAATGAAATAATGTCCTTTGCAGCAACATAGGTGGAACTGAAGGCCATTATGCTAAGTGAATGAACACAGGAACAGAAAACCAAATACTATATGGTTCTCACTTATAAGTGGGAGCTAAGCATTGGATACACATGGTCATAAAGATGGGAATAACAGACACTGGGGGTTACTAGATGGGGGAGACAGGGAGGAGGAGGGAAGGGCGGAAAAACCACCTATTGGGTACTATGCTCACTGCCTGGGTGACAGGATCATTTGTACCCTAAACTTCAGTGTCACACAGTATATTCATGTAACAAACCTGTACATGTATCTCCTGAACCTAAAATAATAAAGTTGAAATTATTTTAAAAAAAAAAGAACATTCATGATCAAAATTATGAGATTTCACAGAAAAAATAATCATTGTAGTCTTAAAAGAAAAATATAAAAAAATATTTTCTTTAAATTAATTGTCCATCAAAACAAGGAATACTAACCTTCTCTTGTACAGCTGGCTGAAAGTGTTGCATCTTTCCAGATCCCTGTAAGGACTGCCAAATGTTGCAGAATTCATCATCATCTTTAGTAGATCCCTAGCAAAGTACAAACAATTTCTTAATAGGAAGAAATAAAAATGCATATTAAAAATCAAACAATTTATTTATTAATGTTATTCAGTGGTAGATGGGATATTAAACTAACTTGTTTTTTTTTTGACTCAGGGTCTTACTCATGTGGGGTCTTGCTTATGTTGCCTAGGCTGGGAAGCTGTGGTGGGGTCACAGATGACTGTAACCTCGAATTCCTGTGCTCAATCCTCAGCCTCCTGTGGAGCTAGGACTACAAGCATGTTACCACCATGCCCAACAATTTTTTTTTTTTTCTTCTAGGGATGGGTTACCATGTTTTGCTGTATTGCCCAGGCTGGTCTTGAACTCCTGCCTCAAGCAGTCCTCCTGCTTTAGCCTCCCAGAGTGTTGGGGTTACAGATGTGGGCTACCATGTCGACCCCTAAACTAACTTTCATTATGTGAAATCTCTTAGTTCCTTTTTTTTCTAAAGCTCAGCATAGTAATCACAAAAGGATTCTGTGAGAGTGAAACTGGTGTTCTTTATATGCAACTGGTCTTGGTTTTATTTGTTGAAAAATAAAGCATAACAAACACTATAAAAGATTATACTGAATCAATATCCCCATCAATAGGTTTTTTTTTTTTGTCTTCTAATGTAAAATACATTCTCTCACTCAAATTAACACCTAAAAATTTTATTTTAAAAATCTTCACCTTACACAAAATAATCTAATAAATTTAAAAATCAACAATTAAGATTTAAACTCTGGAAAAATAGGCACCAAATTTTGACAGCGGTTACCTATGAGATTTGAGAGGCCGTTTGCTTGTGTTTCCTTTGTTATCATCTACTTCTGTGTTTTCCAATTGGTTTATAATAAACAGGTACTATTTGGGTTAAAAAATTTACTTAATAAGCATGAGATTTGGGGCCATGGAATTAAATAGTGTCTCAAACAAGATAACTCAATTTTTGTCCCTAGAAAGAAGAAATAAAGGAAATTGCCCATAAACTGTATGGTAGAAACTTGAAAATTGCTTTTGATAAGTGTGATATAATCTTTGCCCTTTATCTTTCAAATTTGTTATTTATAGCAGATAGCACAGGACATTTGGATTATACAAGAAAAAAATTAAATGTTAACTTGAAAAGTAAACATATAAAGAGAAAACATGGACATTCTTAAGTTCCTTATTTAAATACACTTTTTTCCTTTAATACAACTGTTATTTTATAGCAGAGGTAGAATGCTAGCAATAGCATTCTTTACTAGCCTAGTATCTTAAATTTGGAATTGACCTGAACCAAAACTTTTTAAATAAAAAAGGGAAACTAAGTTAAATTAGGTTTACATTTACAAAGTCTGCTGTGATTTCTGATTTGTAAAAGGGGTAGAGGAGAAGTTAAAAGAAGTTAAAGACTAAGAGTCTTACTTGAGTAGGAACAAAAAGTGATTGAGGGGAATGGTTGAGGCCTCCCAAATGCCCACAGGAAACTGATGAATTTGAGCTATAGTGATGCACAGCTGGTTGTGGTTTTACAATAGCTGTCAACTTCTGATTTCCAGTTTCAGAGCGACTCCCATGAGAAAGGTTCACCAAGGCACTTGTTGGCAGTCGATAACCTCTACCAGGCGAGCATCTAAAAGTAAAAAGTTACATCAGTGTCAGAAGGAAAACAATACTAAATGTGTTAGGGAGAAAAGTCAAATAATTTTTGGTGGACAATCCATCATCAGCATTAGTAAACATTACTTTTTAAATTCAGTAGAGGAACCTCAAATCATAGAAATAGCTCAATTTATAAGATGATGTATTTCTACAAAGTTTCCTAAGAGCACATTTAGTATTTACTAAGTAGAGAAAACCCAACTATGTTTTAGGGGTGTGTGTCGATCTGTTGTTAAGAAGCTTGCATCTTAATTGTTGAATACAACTGAAAATTTATGAATTTTGTTGTTGTTGAGAGATGAGATCTCGCTGTTACTCAGGATGGAGTGCAATGGTGCTACATCCTAGCTCACTGCAGTGTCGAACTCCTGGACTCAAGCAGTCTTCCTATCTCAGCCTCCTGAGTAACTGAGACCACAGGTGCAAGGCACCATGCCTGGCATGCTTTTGTATTTTTTTTTAGAGCCAGGGTCTCACTATGTCACCCAGGCTGGTTTTGAACTCCTGGGCTCAAGTGATCCTCCATCCCTGGCCTCCCAAAGTGTTGGGATTACAGGTGTGAGCCACCACGCCTGGCCTCAAACTTCTTAAAAACTGTGGAGCCGGGCATGGTGGTTCACGCCTGTAATCCCAGCACAGCACTTGGGAGGCCGAGGCGGGCGGATCAGTTGAGGTCAGAAGTTCAAGACCAGCCTGGCAAACATGTTGAAACTCTGTCGCTATTAAAAATACAAAAAAATTAGCCAAGCATGGTAGTGCACACCTGTAATCCCAGCTACCCGTAAGGCTGAGGCAAAATTGCTTGAACCCGGGAGATGGAGGCTGCAATGTGTCAAGATCATGCCACTGCACTCCAGACTGGGCAACAGAACAAGAATCTGTCTCAAAAAACAAAACAAGACAAACAAAAACAAAAAACTGAAAACTGTGGTTTGGGCAGTCTAGGTTATGAAAGCTCAGGAGCATGGAACCATTCTCAGTATGGCTCTTCCTAAGCAACAGGGTAAGTGTTAGCTTTGATTTCATTTGTCTATTGGTCAAATGTGGAGTCCGGCCCTTTTTTTCCTCATTTTCCCATCTTAAAGTTCTGGGCCTGTATCTGGAAAGGCTTAAGAGACAAGTATTTGTGATTTCCATCTTTCATGGCCTTGATAAACATGTTAGATATTAAACAAACCTTCTCTTAAGCTTTCAACTCTATGACCTACTTTTTTCTCTTTGAGAGTATAATTTTCTTATATTGAAAGAAAGTGCAAAAGTAGAGTTCTATGAGAAACCTTTGTAAGTTCAAGGTTGCTAGGAAGTATCTATTTTCATGAAAACTAAACTTACTAAAGATTCTGCATTACATAAATGAATATACTGCAAGCAGGTAATCTTTTACCCAGCTCTCTATCAGTCAATAAATTCACTGTCCCTTACTAGGAGACGGGGAAAAAAGACACTGAGGAAAAAAACACCACAAAAATATACTTAAAATATATTTTGAAAAGTTAGTGAATCAAAGGCATTGGTTATCAAACATTTTCATGAACAATAAAATCAGACAGGAGATTCGGATTCTGCCACTGTATGTGAAGAGTGTAGACAGGAGAAGTCTTTGAGTAACAAGCGTATTTAAATTGCAAAACAACAATAATAGCATCCTGAAGGTAACTACTTGGTATAACGGCCGAAGACTGTGATTTCATGCAAGGAGGTTAAAAAAGGGTAATTTTTTATTTTAATTACTCATTCATCAAAATAGAGGAGAAAAAGAAACTAGATAAATTCAGTTGCTTTCCAGCTGATTTTTAGAAAGTAGAAAACTGGAAAGGATTTCGTTTTATTCTTACAATAACCTAGGGAAGTATGTATATACCTTCATTATAGATGAGGAAATTGAGGGTCAGACATTTAATTAACCTACCCAAGGTAATACAATGTTTAAGTGTGAGAGTACACCACGGTGCCTCTCATTTTATCATGATCCTTGTTCCTATAACTTTAAACTTTCTATTGGCACTTTCTCCCAAAATACTCATCTTATCTGTGTTAAATTTAACTCTCTTCCTTTAAACCTCCTAACCTCCAGTTAACTTTCTCCTTTCCTTTATAGTCAAACTTCCCAAGTGTTGCCTCCATTTCCTGTCTCCATTACTACACTTGCCATTCACTTCTCAAATCATGCCAATCTGTCGTGAGTACCTACAACTCCACTAAAATTGGTGACAAAGACATACATGTCACTAGTTTCAAAGGACATTTCTATTCCTCAAGTTATTTAACCCTAATACCATTGTTTATATATGCTATTCCCTCTTCCTGTGCACATGTCATTATTCCCCCCTTTTTTCCCTCGGTAGCTATTATTCATTCTTCAAGTTCTATCTTACATACCACTTCCTCAAGGAGGCCTTTCCGTTACTCGCAGGACGGGTCACACTCTTTATAAAAACTTGCACTTCTTCCTAGCGCTTGCCATGTTTTAATTAAATAATATTGTAATCAGTTGCTTAATTACCTCCCTCACTAAAATGAAAGCTCTATGAGGGTAGAAAGCATGTCTGCCTTATTCAGTGTTACATCTCTAGTAGCAAGTATGTCTTACACATACCATGCATTGAAATTGTAAGCAAATAAAAAATAATGTAAAGCCACTGGCCACATGAACATATTAACAAAGGGCAATTATCATTGGGAAATACAAACCTTATTGTTAACCCTCCAGGAAATTCTTCATCAAATAATACTTCAAACAGTACATCAGCTTCTCTATTAGCTGTTAAAACACAGAGAGAAAGAGACAATAAAAAATCATATGATGAAAAATCAACAGATGTTTTTGGAGTGTTTGGAAGTATTTATTATAAAAATTCTGGATATGATATAAAATATTCAGGATATGAAGAATGGCATAATATTAATAGAAGGAATGTTATATAAGCTAAGAAACAGAATACCAGTGCCTTAGAGGATCATTATTGTCCCAATTCCCAACTAGGTAACCATTATCTTCAATTTGGCAGTTATGATTCCTTATGTTTCTTTATACTTCTACTACATACATATATATCTGTGAATAATATATAGTATTGTTTTGCAAGTTTTGAAACATATACATGGTATCATAGAGAATATATTATTTTGCAACTTATTTTTATTTCTTTCAACATTATATTTGTGAGATTCACCCAGGTAAACGTGTGCATTCAGTTTTCTGGATATATAGTATCCCATCTATGGGTAAACAATAATTTATTCATTCTCCTGCTGATAAACATTTAGGTGATTTCTAACTTTTGCTATTATAAACAATGCTACAATGAACATGCAAATGTGTCCTTTATGCAGGTGATTGTTCCCTAGGTTAAAAGTGAAAACTGCTGGGTCTTAAGGCATGTACTTTTTTTTTTTAAAAAACAGCCTTACTGGGCCTGGCACGGTGGTTCACGCCTGTAATCCCAGTACTTTGGGAGGCTGAGGCGGGTGGATCATGAGGTCAGGAGATCAAGAAGATCCTGGCTAACACAGTGAAACCATGTCTCTACTAAAAATACAAAAAAAAAGTTAGCCAGGTGTGGTGGCGGGCACCTGTTGTCCCAGCTACTTGGGAGGCTGAGGCAGGAGAATGGCGTGAACTCGCGAGGTGGAGCTTGCAGTGAGCCAAGATTGCGTCACTGCACTCCAGCCTGGGCGACAGAGCGAGACTCCATCTCAAAAAAACAAACAAACAAACAACAACAACACAGCTTTACTGAGGTATAACTGACATATGATACACTGCACATATCTGAAATATACAAGTTAATGAGTTTTAACATACATAATTAACCATGAAGCCATGACAAATAGGATAATCACTTCCAAACCTTTCCATGTCCTTTTGTAATCTGAATCCTCCTAAACCAGGCAACAACTAAAACTCTGCTGTCACCATAGGTTACTTTACATTTGTAGAATTTTATGTAAACGAAATAATACAATGTGTATTCCTCATTCGTCTGGCTTCTTTGAGCATAATTATTTTGAGAGTCACCTATGTTGTGTGTATCAGTAGTTTCTTTTTTATAGCTGAGAAGTATTCCACTGCATATGTATCCAAGAATTTGTTTAACCATTCACCTATCAATGGGAATTTAGATTATTTCTAGGCTTTGGTTATTACATATAAGGCTGCTATGAAGATTCATGAACAAGGTTTAATGTGGATTTAAGCCCATTTCTCTTGGGTAAATATCCACCTATGAATGGGATGGTTGGGCCCTATGCTATGATGTATGTTTAACTTTTTAAGGACTTACCTTCATCATGATAGCCCACCAATGGGGGGAGAAAAAAAAGAACCCACTAAACTACTTTCCAAAGTGGTTTTATCTTTTACATTACGACTGGCAATATAGGAGAGTTCTAGTTGCCCTATATCGTTGTCAACACTTGGTATAACCACTCTCTTAAATTTCAGTCTTTCTAGTCTGTACATGGTAATATCTTATTTGGTTTTAATCTGTATTTCCCTAACAACGAATGATGTTGAGCATTTTTTCATATGCTTATTTGCTATCCATATATCTTCTGTGGTAAAGTATCTGTTCAGCTATTTTGATCATTTTAAAAACTGGGTTGTTTATTAAACTGTAAAAAACTTTTATATAGTCTAAATAAAAGCATTTGTTGGATTTATGTTTTGCTAATATGTGCCTTTTCATTTCTGTAATACGGTCTTTTGAAGAGTGAGAGTTTTTTTTTTTTTTTAAATTTTGATGAAGTCTAAAGCAGCAATTTTCTTTTTCTTTCTGTCTTGTCTTTTTTTTTTTTTTTTGAGACAGAGTCTTGCTCTGTTGCCCAGGCTAGAGTGCAGTGGTGTGATCTCAGCTCACTGCAACCTCTACTCTCTGTGTTCAACAGATTCTGCTGCCTCAGCCTCCCGAGTAGCTGGGATTAC
Organism: Mandrillus leucophaeus; assembly: GCF_000951045.1. NCBI lineage: Eukaryota > Metazoa > Chordata > Mammalia > Primates > Cercopithecidae > Mandrillus > Mandrillus leucophaeus. Next base: position 1,305,728 of record NW_012107508.1, read on the forward strand.
AGGCACCTGTCACCATTCCTGGCTAATTTTTGTTTTGTTTTTTTTTTTTTGAGACAGAGTCTCGCTCTGTCACTCAGGCTAGAGTGTAGTGGCATGATCTTGGCTCACTGCAACCTCTGTCTCCCAGGTTCAAGTGATTCTTCTGCCTCAGCCTCCCAAGTAGTTGGGACTACAGGCATGCACCACCATGCCTGGCTAATTTTTGTATTTTTAGTAGAGATGGGGTTTCACCATATTGGCCAGGCTCGAACTCCTGACCTTGTGAGCCACCTGCCTTGGCCTCCTAAAGTGCTGGGATTACAGGCTGAGCCACCGCGCCCGACCCTAATTTTTGTATTTTTAGTAGAGACAGGGTTTCATCACGTTGGCCAGGCTGGTCTCGAACTCCTGACTTCAAGTGATCCACCCGCCTTGGTCTCCCAAAGTACTGGGATTACAGGCGTGAGGGCCCGGCCTTTTCTTCTTCTTTTCTCCTCCTACCCCCACCGACCCTCCCCTGGCCTTTTTCTTTTTCTTTTCTTTTTCCCTCCCTACCTCCCTCCTGCTCCACCCTTTTCTTTTCTTTTTCTCTCCCTCCTTTCTTTTCTTTATTTCTTCCCTTCTTCCCCTCCTTCCCTCCCTTTCTTCTTTTTCTCTCTCTCTCTTTTTTTGACAGGGTCTCGGTCTGTCATCCAGGCAGGAGTGCAGTGGTGCAATCAGGGCTCACTACATCTCTGATCTCCTGGGCTCAAGTGATTCTCCCACCTCAGCCTCCTGATTAGCTGGGAGCACAGGTGCACAACACCATGACTGGCTAATTTAAAAACATTTTTTAGTAAAGACAGAGTTTCACTTTGTTACCCAGGCTTGTCTCAAACTCCTGGGCTCAAGCAATCCTCCTGCCTTGGCCTCCCAAAGTGTTGGGATTACAAGTGTGAGCCACGGCACCTGGCTGGCAATTTTCTTTCAGACTCTCTGTGTGTTATTTAAGACATCTTTACCTAATTCTAGGTTACTAAGATTTTCTCCTTAAAGTTCTATACTTTTAGCTCTTACATTTAGGTCTTTGATTCATTTTGAGCTAATTTCTATAGAAGATGTAAGGAGTTGTGGATTTTTTTTTTTTTTTGCATATGGTGTCTAATTGTTCCAACACCATTTTTTCTTTTACATTAAACAAGTCCTCAATATATACAGCACGATTTTTAAATTAAATTACATTTTTTTTCCTCACCACTATACTAATGAGGACAACAGCACTTGTTAAAGACATTATCCCTTCTTCATCAAATTATCCTGGCACATTGTTGTAAAATCAATTGACCATATAGGTCTGGGTCTATTTCAGGACTCTAATTATATTCCACTGATCTATATGCCATCTTTACATTAATTCACACTGTTTTTCATTACTCCAGCTTTGTAAAGTTTTGAAATCAGGTGGGTAAATTCTCCAACTTTGTCCTTCTTTTTCAATTTTTTCTGGTTAGTCTAAAGCCTTTGCTTTTAAAATAAATTTTACAACCAGCTTATCAATTTCTACAAAACAGGCTGCTGGGATCTTGATCAGGATTCTTTGACTCTACAAATCAAAGCAACTGATTTCACTGACATCTTAACAATAGTGAGTCTTCCAAAAAAGTAAAAAACAAAATTAGGGAAGAAAATTCTTTTAGTTATATGGGCAGGAAGATATTCAAAGAGGATCTACAAATGGAAAATGTACAGAACCACTGTTCAAATTTAGGTACGAATTAGGGGAAGGAGCTCAAATCCCAGCTCTGCCACTTATCTATGTAAACACAGGAAGGTTACTTAACTTCTCAGGTGAGACCACCCCTTGGGTGATAGTGAAGGTTAAAAGCAAAATGTGTTAGTGCCTGGCACATTGCTGGCACTAATTAAGCAGTTCTCTTCAGCTAGTGGCCTGCCTGTTCTTCCTACTTTTGGGATAGTGAGACCAAGAAGTCTGATGCCTGGGATATATATAGAGGAACAGTGCTGCCAGAACACTGACCCCTGGGTGCATGATACTGCTTCATGCTGGCACTAACTTTTTTTTGAATCTATGCTATAAAGCTGGTTATTCCTGGAATATCTTTGGGGGCACATTCAGCTATTTAGCTGCTGCTTCCTTTTTTTTCCCCTTCTCTGATTTTTTTTCCGCCATCTTAGCCACTTTTAAGTGTATGGTACAGTAATGTGAACTGTATGCACACTGTTGTGCAACAGATTGATAGGTCTGTTTTATATATGTAATTTAGTTGTATTCATAAAGTCCAAATTAAAATACACATTTAATTTTCAAATCTTTTAACTGTAACTAACGTAATATGTATTTAATCTCAGAAACTTAGTGATTACTAAGCTCTGAGCAAGATTAGACAAATGTTTAACTCGGGAGAAGCAATGAAAATTCTTTATCAGTTTCATGAAAACATAGGTATGCTCACCAAGATCTTGCATAATTTTAATGTGATATAAAACTACTAAATTCTCAGCAGCCCCTTCTCAGTTTCTCCTCCTTTTAATCTCTTTACAGATTATACAATAAAAAACAGAAGAGTTTTTTTCTCTGAAAAGTATAACCTAAGAAAATTTTAACTAAAACATAAAAAGATCTAGTTTGTTCCTGATTTATAGTCACTTTCTGGTTAGATATAAAAAACAAATAAGCCTGTGTATTACTTTACAATATAAACTAAGTTGAAGACATTTCAAGTATTAGGATATTACCTCCTTTTATTCCTATGATGGTGCCTCGAAGGCCAACTGGAACTGAGAAGTTTTCTCTCACATTTACAACACGGTCAAAAAGACAAAATTCTGCATCCCGATCAGGAATGACTCCATGTTGCTGTTCTAAAGGCTGAAGAGAAGAAAGCTATTAATTCTAATAAAAAAAAAAAAGTTTTCCTACTGATATACTGAAAACATTTTTGTTCCTTCCATGAATTCAAAGTGAAAGCAACAACTCTAAATTCTTTGATAGGAAACTTACTCTGTATAGCAAATGGGGCTTCACTGTTACTCGTACCTTCTTATTATTCTTTCTTTGCTGAGGAAAAGGAAAAATTGTTAAATATTTTTAAAATATAAAATTATAAAATCACTAAACTACTCACTACTTCTACATGTCTGAATTTAAAAAAGCCAAATGAAGTGATTAATTTTAAAAATATTTAAATTTCTGCAGCTGCAGCAAGAAAAAATAAAATAAACACATATAAAATGCCTGTAGCCTAAATTATCATTTTAAAACTTTAAAGTAAAATTTTTTGTTGAAGTATAAGACAGCATGGGGAGGAAAATGCAAAATTATGCGTATATAGGCCAATGAAGTTTTATAGTGTATCTATGTATAACTATACCTGGTTCAAGAAACAACATTGCTAAGTACAACAAAAGAAATTCTTTCCATCTCCTCCCAGTTACTACCCTTTCCGGAAGTAACCTTACTTTTAACACAAAATATTACATTTGTCTGTTTTGGACTTTATATAAATGCTATCCTATTCAAATGTCTTTTTTATAACTATAAAAAGAATTACATACAATGGCCAACAAAGATTTATATATTTTTAAAAAGTATCAAGTACTGACCTATGACAATACCATGAATTTTGTGGCCACTTATAAAAATTATGGTGGCATTCATTTGACAAAACTCTTTGCTTTGAATTTATTGTAAAATTCGATATTAGAATCTTTTCATTATCTAAAAAATGCTGGAAGAAGACTTTTCTCCTATCTTTGATACTTCCTAGTTCTGTGAACTCACACTTAACTACCTTAGGCATCAGCTTCCTTCCATCTGTAAGATGGAAATATTCCCTGTTCTATCTAATCAAAACATGAGAAAAATTTATATCCTTTACAATTCATAAACTACTATTCATACTAAAAAAATTTAAAGTTAATTCTTACCTAATTTTAAAAATTACAGCGGTTTAATTATATGGCAGCCACCTCTCTTTAGAACATAGCTTATGGGAATAAGTACAAAAGGACACAGAACAGATCCAGGCTATAGAGTCCACAAACTATAGGGTTCATGTATTTACATACTATAAAATGCTCAAGCCTTTAAACAGTGTCTACTTTCTTTTGTTAAGAGACATTTCATTTATTCTTTCAATAAATATTTACCGAGATCTATTTGTGTGCTATATATTGATTAATCTAGGTGCTGGAGATAAAGCAGTGAACTGTTCTTTTACTCTAGTTGAGGGAGATATACAAGAAACAAAATAAGGAAGATATATAGCATGTTAGAAGGTAAAAAGCCTAGAGAAAAATGAAGCAGTTAAGGAGGATAGCAGTAGGGGGAGACATTACAATTTTAACACAGTGAACAGTGAAGGCCTTAATGACAAAGTATCTATGCTGTCAGCCCACAGCAGACTAGATGCACTAAAAGACACACAACAGCCAAAGGAAAGACTATGAAGAGATTTAAGGGAACTTTAAAGAGCAGGCACAGTGGGGTATTGCATATCAAAAAACAACCCATATGCTCTAAGACATTCATAGGCATTATCACACTATGGCATTGATTAGAGAACATGGATCAAAACCGATTCATCAGGAAAATGAATAAGCTGGGTAATGTTCACAATAGGCCCAACCCATATCTAATGTATGAGAAGTTTGCGGACTGGCTACTCAAAATGTGATCACCTAAGAGCTTATTAGAAATGCAGAATCTTGGCCAGGTGCAGAGGCTTACGCCTGTAATCCCAGCACTTTGGGAGGCCGAGGTGGGTGGATCACCTGAGGTCAGGAGTTCAAGACAAGCCTGACCAACATGGAGAAACCCCGTCTCCACTAAAAATACAAAATTAGTCGAGCATGGTGGTGCATGCATGTAGTCCCAGCTACTCAGGAGGCTGAGGCAGGAGAATCGCTTGAACCCGGGAGGCACAGGTTGCAGTGAGTCGAGATCATGCCATTGCACTCCAGCCTGGGCAACAAGAGTGAAACTTTGTTTAAAAAAAAAAAAAAAAGAAAAAGAAATGCAGAATCTCAAGTCACACCCTAGACCTACCAAACGAGAACTGTATTTTAACAAGATTCACTGGTGATTTGTTTGTATCTGAAAGTTTGAGAAGCACTGCTCTAGAGGTGGAACCCAGAATTGCTCTAGAAATGGACCCCAGAATTTTATTCTAATTTTACTAATGAGGAAATAGAGGTATAGAAGCAAAGTTCTGCCAGTAATTTTGATAATTAGCTGAGTTTGGAAACCATGTTCCAACAAGAAAACTGATTTTTTTTTTTTTTTTTTTTTTTTTTTTTGTGAGACAAAGTCTTGCTCTGTCGCCCAGGCCAGAGCGCAGTGATGTGATCATGGCTCACTGTAGCCACAAACTCCCTGGCTCAAGTGATCCTTCTGCCTTGGCCTCCCGAGCAGCTGGGACTATAGGCGTGTGCCACCACGCCTGGCTAATTTTTTAATTTTTTGTGGAGCTGTTGCTCAGACTGGTCTCAAACTCCTGACTTCAAGTGATCCTCCCATCTCCCAAAGTGTTGGGATTACAGCTGTGAGTCACCGTACCCAGCCAACTACTGATACTTTTAATGAAGATCCTGCATTACTTAGAAAAGTTTAAATTATCTTCAGAATTGTTGTATTTATTTTTTAGTTTTTTTCTCCTTCTTTTATTGCCCTAGTAACATAATCCTGAAAGAAAAAAAAAACCTCATAACTGTACCTCCCTGACACATTAACAGGTTTAAGAAAACTCCTGTCTTATCTATATGCACATATATGATTATACATATAATATATATGATTACATATTACATATATTAAAGGACATGAAGTTAATATATATTAAATATTTAA
>NW_012107508.1:1312134-1350328 GCF_000951045.1 Mandrillus leucophaeus
GGAGCTTGCAGTGAGCCGAGATGGCGCCACTGCACTCCAGTCTGGGAGACACAGTGAGACTCCATCTCAAAAAGATAAAATAAAATAAAATAAAATAAAATAATAAATGTAATCAAAATAATAGACTAAAACGTTGTATATGTATCTTCCATTTGTAAAGTAAAGGGAAAATGTGTGAAACATTTTAGAAAGCTCTGAATCCAAATGGCTTAAAACTGGGGGTGGGAGGGCTTAAGGTTTTAAAGATTTGTTAACTGGAAAACTTACCTCAAAAATGATGCTGAACAAACTGATTTCACTCTACACTGAAAGGCAATTAAAAAGAAATACAGGCTTTCTATCCTCAGCTGAATATCAATGACCTTTCAAAAATTAAACTCTTGGCTCTGAGCCTTATATTTTTTCCTAAAGAGAAAAAGAGTCATCTAGTGTTGATTTTCTAGACTATAATCACGGCTCTTCAGTGTGTGATAGGATAATTTAAAAAATAATAAAAGCATCTAAGCATTATTAGGCATTAATAATAGCTAGGCATTATTAGAAGTAGTTTACTCAGTATTAACTCGGTTAATCTTTTTGAGGACACTCTAAGGCAGGTACTATTTTATTCTCATTTTACCTATGAGGAAACAGAGGTATGGAAGGAGAGGTTAAGTATCTTGCCAAAGGTTATTAATATTAAAAAACCGATTCAAACTCAGGGTGTTAGGGGAGACAGCTCCAGAGCCCAGTTCTTAACTTATTCTGCAATTAGTTCAAACAACAGAATGCCGTATTGGCAAAGCAACAGCATTTTAATACAAAGGGCAAATGTGTGAAAAATGAAATAAAAAGTTGAAAAAGGCAAAATAATCAATTCATTTTCTATAGATAAAATGCACAACTCTACTATAAAAGTTTACTCCATAAAAGAAAGCAAGACATAAGAAATAGGAGAGATCAAGGGATTTCAAAAATTTTTAGTAACTCAATGAGTGTATGAGTAAAAAAAGTACATTTTAGGCTGGGCACGGTGGCTCACGGCTGTAATCCCAGCACTTTGGGAGGCTGAGGCGGGTGGATCACCTGAGGTCAGGAGTTCAAGACCAGTCTGGTCAACATGGCAAAACTCCATCTCTACTAAAAAACACAAAAATTAGCTGGGCATGGGAGCAGGCACCTGTAATCCCAGCTACTCGGGAGGCTGAGGCAGGAGAATCGCTTGAATATGGGAGGCGGAGGTTGCAGTGAGCCAAGATCGCGCCACTTCACTCCAGCCTGGGTGACAGAGTGAGACTCTGTCTCAAAAAACAAAAACAAAAACAAAAACAAGAGTACATTTTAGAATTGATTGTCAAAAGTCAATTAAATTTTTTTGTGCTACAAAAAGATGAACTGTGTCCTTAAAGAATGTAGTCAGAGGCCAGGCGTGGCGACTCAAGCCTGTAATCCCAGCACTTTGTGAGGCTGAGGCGAGAGGATCACCTGAGGTCAGGAGTTCAAGACCAGCCTGGCCAACATGGCGAAACACCATCTCTACTAAAAAATACAAAAATTAGCTGGGCATGGTGGCAGGCACCTGTAATCCCAGCTACTCGGGAGGCTGAGGCAGGAGAATTTGCTTGAACCTGGGAGGTGGAGGTTGCAGTGAGCCGAGATCGTGCCACTGCACTCCAGCCTGGGCAACAGAGAGAGACTCTGTCTCAAAGAAAAAAAAAAAGATTGTAGTTAGAACAGGAAGAAATAGGGGATTATTAACTTTATTCTCAAACTTTCTATTGTAACTAAAATCACAAAATATTAATTCTCAATATTGGAAACACTACAAGGGCATAAAATTTAAATGCTATGGCTTTTGTACGTTGAAAATATAATTTTATAAGTTTATCATTAGTTATAATGGCTAATGGAGCCATTAACATATTAGTGTTATACAATATAAATTTGGTATAACACTATTGGCTACTAATAGCTACTGTAAACGGTTAGAACTTTTTAAAATTGTGGGATTATCTGATACTAATTAGAATCACTAAGTATATGTTTTATTTGGTTGAAATACAAATGACTTATTTGTAAAGTATAGTCCATTTAATTCCAAATCTCATCAATAATCTTGGTTACTGAAAGTTAGTACCTTGCACTTTTCGACTTCTTCCTCAATTTTCTCAACAATAGCTGCATCCAGAATTTGTAAATCACAAGAAGAACGAGATAAAGTACTGACAGGATGTCCTTTTAGCCAAGTAATAATTTCTTGAACTTTCTCAGCACTAAAGCAAAAACAATAATTTTTAAAATTTGATTAAAACTTTCTCGGGGCTATAAATTATAAAAGACATCAAACTTATATCACTAATAATTAGTACTGAACTTAATTGGGACTAAGTATAAATCTAATATAAATATGGACATATTACCTCTTAGTAATTAAAAGACACACAAAAAGATTGGTTTAAAAGTATTTGTTGATAGAAACGAAAGAAAATTTGTTAAGCTCTTAAAGCAAAAATGAAACAATGCAAAAACAAAACAAAACAAAACAAAAACCAAAAAGAAGTAACAGGACACGCCTGTAATCCCAGCACTTTGGGAGGCCAAGGAGCATGGCCTAAGCCCAGGAGTTTGAGACCAGCCTGGGCAACATGATGAGACCCCGTCTCTACAAAAAATTAAAACAAAAATTAGTCAAATGTGGAGGCATACGCCTACAGACCCAGCTACTCAGGAGGAGGCTGAGGCAGAAGGATTGTTTGAGTCCAGGTAACCAAGGCTGAAGTGAGCTGTGTTTGAGCCACTGCATTCTAGCCTGGGCAACAGAGTAAGAATCTGTCTCAAAAAGAAAAAAAAAGTAATATGAAATTCTTGACAAACCAGCTGGCTGCACCTGTCATTGAAAACACTCAACCGAACTACGAGGTAATAAATACCATAAATCTTGCTTACCCATTCTCATTTTCTCCAGGCCAAATGTCATCTTCATAGAACACATCCTCTTGGCTATTTTTGGCTATATAACTAAATAGTTCCGGAGCTCTGGTCAAACAAACAAAAATATTGTCTTAAAATACATATGGTTAACTTCAGATAAACTTCCTACGTAATAATTTCAGATCCTAAAGAGACATATAAAGCTTATTGAGGACTATTATAATACTAATAAGGGATATTATTAAAAGCGATAGAAAGTGTAAGACTGGTAAGTCAGAGTACTCCTAAGCCCTCAAAAAACTCCCACTGGCTAAGGTTCAAGTCATAAACTTACAATAAACTTCAATTACTGTCTCTACCCTCTTTCATTATAATGACAGCTGATAGACAAAAATGGTATCTATAGATTTTCTAATTTTCACAACAAAACTAGAGCACTCCACAATACAATAAATTAAAATAGATTAAAAGCGTTTTCTGATAATCCTCAAAACTCCATTTTTTTCTGAAGAGTGCAAGACTTTTGGATACACATAGCAAATTGAACAAATGTGCTTATCTTCCATCCCTCTCCAATCCATTAAAATGACAATATAGTAAAAAAAAAAAAGAGCATAGACCTAGAGAGACAGATGAAAAACGAAGCACAGCATCTGGTGGCATATATAACCTGTTAAAATTTTAGAAATTGGAAATTGGATGAATGAATGTTATCTGATTTGACAGACAGGAATAAGTTGAATCCTGAACTACCAGTGGGAAAGTCAATAAGCAGCAAGTTGATTTAAAACACAGAACACTCTGAAAAAGTTCAGGAATTATACGTTCCAGGTACATTTGAAAGTGTGGGGTGAGGTTTAGTAAGATTTAAAGTTTGTATAACAAGCAGTTATACTGTCATGTGGTTGCCTGCCTACCACCCCAGCATATGACCTGCAGTGTATATTTTAGAGAGGTCAAATTGATACTCTAGCCTTGTGTATACCAGTCACAGGGACTTGGGGGTGAGGAAGGCATAAGGAGGAGAGGACAGGTGTTATACTGAAAACAGGGAATTAATGAAAGCATAAATACTATACCATGTGTCACTAGGAAGCATAAGGTCTCTAGGAATGGACTCTGGGATGGAGATAAGCATGCAGAAAGTTTAGTAGGGAGTGCTTGTGTGATCAACACCTGTGAAAGGGAAGGGAGAGGAAGAAAGCACAATTGGGCATGGGAAGAGGTTGGGTTGTGACTAATTCTCAATGAATTCCTTGGCCAGCCGCACAAAGATCTCAAACTGGGATGGCCCTTCAGACTTGCCATGAATTGGGGCAATCAGAATGTCTGGGCTTCTACACCTCCTTACAGATCAGGCATTGATTTGTGGCGGTTGTGGGAAGGGAAAGTAACTTTAGGTGAGGCAGTTCTCTTCATCCAGGCAATTACTGACGAGGGCTCACAGCTCAGGGCTGTCAGAAAGCAGCATTCCTGCTGCAAGGGGATAGGTCTTTCAGTCTTGAAAAGTGATCTGGAAGGTGCATCACAGTATCCACTTGGTAATGAAACCTTCTTTCCCTGGTTAACTTCCAGAACACTGGCAATCAGTTTAATCCACTACATTTATATCCACTGCCAAGGAAAAGGCTGGAGGCCACCTCTCAGAGAAAGAAAAGATAAACATGCAGGTAGTGATACTAGGAGGTCCTCTGTAGAAATAGGCAAAGTCCCTCCTGATCCACCTGATAAGCCCCACCTAAGTACACTAAATTTCCAATCAGTTATTTAGTGCCTCATTCTTAAATATAATTGGATATCAAAGAATCACCAGACAAGAACAACAACAACAAAACTTTAACATTGAAAGACAGACTAAATCAAACAGGAAGAAAAAAAGCAATTAGAGAAAACAGAAAACACAAAAAATAGAAGGAAAAATCCTAGAATTATCTTCAGAGAAATAAATGAAGATATTCCATTCACTGTGAGAACAAGATGCTATATATAGCCAGAGAATAAGGACAGACTTTTAAAAATTAAAATGATTAAATCAAATATAAATTTTAAATGATAAACAATAAAGTTGAATGAATTTCCCAGAGTAGAACAGAAGTATAACAATATAGGAAATGGATGAGGAGAGATAAAACTAAGAGGATCAATCCAGACGGTCTAAGATTTAACTAAAAGGATTCTCAGAAATAGAAAGCAGGAAAAAAATAGTGAGGAGAAAATTATCAAAGAAATAATACAAGAAAGTTTCTCAGAATGGAAGGGCATCGGTTTCAAGCCTGAAAGAGCTGAACAGGAGAAGGGAAGAAAAAAGATCCATACCAAGGCACACTTCCTCACATTATTAAAAAGCACCAATAAATGAAAGGTGCTAAAAAGATTTCAGAAAATGAAAACAGATCACATACAGAAATTCAGAATCAGAATGGCACAGGATTTATCAACAGCAATATGGAAATGAGAAGCGAATCGAACAGTGGCTTCAAAATTCTGAGGGAAGGCCAGGTATGGCGGCTCACACCTGTAATCCCAGTACTTTGGGAGGCCAAGGCGGACAGATCACTTGAGGTCAGGTGTTTGAAACTAACATGGTAAAACCCCATCTCTACTAGAAAAAAATACAAAATTTAGCCGGGCATGGTGGCAGGTGCCTGTAATCCCAGCTACTCAGGAGGCTGAGGCAGGAGAATCACTTGAACTGTAGAGGCAGAGGTTGCAGTGAGCCGAGATTGTGCCAGTGCACTCCAGCCTGGGTGACAGAGTGAGACTCTGTCTCAAACAAAACAAAACAAAAACAAAAGCAAAAACAAAACTGAGGGAAAATAATCTCCAATTTAGGATTCTACACCTAGGCAAACTATTAATCAAGTGAAGGAGAAGAATAAAGACATCTCCAGACATGCAAGTTTTCTCAGGAAGCTATTGGAGTAAGTGCTCTATCAAAATGGAGATATAAATCAGAAAGAGTGAGGCATGAGAGTCAGAAAATGAAGGAATCCTATATGGCAGACTGGTGAAGAGAATTGAATTCCTAGGATAACAGCACCGGGAAACTGCAGAAGGAGAGCTGCACAACAGCCGTAGAGAGCAATCAGTTCAAACTGAAGCAGGAAGACAGAGGTTTTAAAAGAAGTCTCCAAGAGGAAAATGGAACTGAGCGATCACCTGATCTGTTTGACCACACTGTAAACAGCTATGGCAAAGAATTTGTTATGTGAATATAGATAAGAAGCAAATGAAAAAAACAGCAGAGAAAATAAAAATGTGTACAAGAAATAAACTGTAATCTTAATACTCCATAACGTCCAGCTGTGAACATTTACTTCATCTTAAGGAAGTAAACTTTTAATACATATTTAATAAAAAATCTTGATAAAACTTTCGTGAGAGAGGAAATATGTGTGTGAGGGAATCCAGAGTGGTAGAAGTCAAAGAAAACTGAAGCTCAGGGTAGGAAAGCCACTCACAGTAGGAAATCCATAAATATGTCAAGTTAAAATATTAAGAAAAAGTAGTTTAAACACGACCTTTTAAAGAAATAAGTGAACAGAAGAAACAATCTAAATTTCCAGATGGTAATATGGGATTGAATTGTGTCCTGCCCCACTCAGAAGTTATGGAATGTGACTTTATTTGGAAATAGGGTTTTTAGTAGAGGCAGTCAAACAAAATGTGGTCATTAGCATGGGCTCTGATCTGACTCGTATTCTTATAAAAAGGGGAAATTAAGACACAGAGACAGACATACAGAGATGAAAGATGATGTGAGACACCCAGCAAGAACATCACATGAACACGGAGGACTGGAGAGATGCATCTACAAGCCAAATAATATATAAGGCTATGAGAAGGTAGAACAGAGGTGCTTCCCTAGTGCCTTCAGAGAGACCATCATTGTCCTGCAATATCTTGATTTTGGACTTTTGGTCACCAGAACTGGTTGAGACAATAAATTTCTGTTGTTTAAGCCACCCAGTTTGTGGTACTTTGTTATAGGAGCCCTAGGAAACTAATAAAGATATCTTCAAATATAAGGTTAGAAACCAGTGAAATAATAGAAAGAACATTAAATTATGAATCAGATGAAAACATACTTCCTGTAAGTCTTTGTCAGTAGTAACTTAGTGAATCTTGGTACTTGGCTTTCTCACTTTTGGTATGAGTTGACTTGCTGATTTCCTTGATAATTTCAGCAATAAAATTCAATAATTCTAAAATAGTAACCTGTGCAGCTACAAAGTTCTAAGAATCAGAAAAAATCCACTATGCTAAGAGCTTTGTTTATCCGTATCAGTCCTCTCAGTGCTGACACAGGTATGCAAAGTAGTGAACAATTTATGATAGTAAGTTAAGAAAAATTTTAACTAAGGAGGCCAATTCTCATTACATACTTTCTTTTTAATAACATGGTATTTTTCTACTCAATTTTAGCTAGTGGCTATGATAATCCATGATGCAAAATTAAGTTTACATGTAACATATGCCAGATTTTACTAATGGAAATATTTGTCCACTAAAACTAATGTAAGCAAAAAAATAAACAGTATTTTCCTAAGATTCTGGATGACTACTAGGATCTTATTAGGTACTTACCTCTCTAAGTACTCTGCCAGAAGTTGTTCTGCTGCAGATGAATACATCCATTCACTTCCAACTTTCTTGGTATATCCAGGTACCTCCTCATTTTTCTTGTTGAATTTGAGATTTAAACCCACATTTGCTTTATGGTCTCCATGAGGGCTGAATTTAAACCACACATGCACGCACGTGCACACACACACACACACACACACACACACACACGTTTTAAAATATTGTTCAAGGAATAAAAAGTTTTGCTTTCAATTCTTAGAAAAGCTCAGTTTTGATTATTCTTCTATATTTTAGTTATTATGGTTATTTCCAAAGTAGCAGTAATTGAAAAACTAGAAGAAAAGCTTCAAAACCCAAGTTAACAAAGCATGTAAATAAATTATGTAACTATAGAGGAAAATGAAATAACAAGATGCAAGGAAATATACTACTGAGGTTCACACACACCCTCTGATACCTTTTTTCAAGGTTCAATTTATTAGCTGCTAAAAAATAAGAACTGTCTTTTCCAACCACCTAAAACATGTGCCATTCAGATGAAAGATTACCATCAGAGAAATTTATGCACAATTTTAAGACAATTCAGAGCAATTAATAAGAAAATAAATACTGAAATATTAAGCATTTAATCTTTATCATTTAATTTTTCTGCCACTTTAAGTAAATTTCTCTAACATAAACTTACTTTCTCCTAGATCCTCTTCCAATAAAAATACTTCCTGTAAACCTTGAAACAAGGTATCCACTCACTCCAAGGCGACTGGCCAACACATATCCTGGGTTGTACTTTATAGAATATTTCTTTAAATATAAAAACAAAAAGGTCAATTATGGAAACACAAGTTTACATTAAATGTTATTTCTTTACCTTTAAAATCTGGAGATAATCAAGACATCACTAACCATTGGATTGTGGCAATATAAGGATTTTCACTTAGATCCATTTCCCCTTTTTTTTGAAAGGATCTGTTGGCAGAATTTTTCTGCTCCTCTCTCTTTCTCCTTAAAGGACAGAATTCCCAAGGATGGATAAAAGGGGGGAGGAAATATACAGTTTGTGAAACTGTCTTAAGAAATAAACTCTACTGTAAGTACTAAATGGCAAACTCCACAGGCAACTTTTTTGTTTGTTTTTGTTTCTACTAATTTTCATATTCCAAGCAGGGCCTAGCAAAGTACTTGGGACAAAATGAGGCCTCAATAATTACTAGACTGAATTAAAAAATAGGTACGTCATCAAAATAGTTGCTACTGAGAAAAACTAAAAGTGTCCTTCATATATGGATATAAGTAATATTCTTTTCCCCTAATATTTACTATCATATGAAAATATACAAGCATGTATAGACCCATAATTAATACAGTCAATGAAATGTAACCTTAATTTATATACTTAAGGGAAGAAAACATATTGTCACATTAAAAAAAGTAAGTAACAGATCATATAATATTTAAACAGGAAGCAAATGACTGATGAATCCAATACTAACTAGGATAAACTACCATATACTCCTAACATCATGTACATAACAATAAAACATACTTAAGAACATAATCAGATTGAACAATAATCTAATACAAATCAAGTATGCTTTCCAGAAGAGTTCAAAGAATTATGGTAGTAGGTCTCAAACATAAGTAGCAACACTTTTCTAACAAGCATTTAGAAATGTGTAGAGGCACATTTAATTACCATAACTGGCATGGGCTACTAGTACTTAATGCCCTTGAGCCAAAGATGCCAACTGTCCTGCCATATACAAAACAGTTTTATTTAATACATAACTGTCCTGCGCAAATGGCCAATAGTACTCCTTTTGAGAAATAATGGGTTTTGCTATAATTTAAAATTCATTAAAACCATCACAAACATTCTAGAAAATATAAAATAAGTAGCTGAGAATGTTGTGGTAGAAAAAGAAGGCAGCTGGAGTGAAAGTTAAATGTATGTAAAGAGACAGAAACCAAACTGAAGAAGGCATGCCCATCAACACTGTATACTACTATACAAGAGGACAGGCTCTTCGAGATCTAAAAAAAGCCAGGGATGAAGGAACACAAGTTCTTTAACCTTCACTGATTCCCAGTACAAATCTCCAGCTACTTTATTTAATGAGCCACTCTCCTGGTTTCCTGACTATGCTGTCTAAGTTTGTTCTTCAAATGGCACCAGATGGTAAGATTTTAGGGATGACTGTCTTCCATACATAAAGTTTCCTCATGGGTGTGCTGATATGTAATGCCTTAAATTCATTTCACAGGATATAAAGCTTTACATTTTACTATTAGTGTGAGAAAAAAAACCCTAAGTAGCAATAGTTGGTTGATTGTGAATTAATTTTAGCTAATTATCCAACCAATCAATAAGAACAAATGACAGATATCAGAACCTTCCCTCTGTTTTAACAGGAGAAAAGAAAGCCAGTGGAATTTTTTGGTGAGAAAGTCCTGAAAAAGATGCTGTCAACTTAAATGCATTTTTCCGATATTTTTTAGGATTGAGACCGTTCATTCTTAGCTGAGTGGATACATACAGCCTTTGCAGAAAGGCCATTTGTCACTTGCAACTAAAAATGCAGGCTCTGAATTATTATGAAAGGTTTAAAACACCTAAATCTATTCCCAGAGAGTGTGCTAATCAATGTGCATCTTATAAGCTTGAACACAATAATCCCTAACAATCACTATGGATTAATAATTGGATATCAGTGATTTCCGCCCACAAAGATCTACATGAAGTTTTGAGCACAGATTCCACACTGATTTTTAAACAGTAGCTGCAACTGGGAGAGAGAATCTAATCAGTATTAAATAAAATATCTGAAATAAATTCAAAGGAGGTGGCAAAAATATCCTAATATTTTAAGATTATCAATTCAAAATGCAATGATACAAACTACTGTACTCACATGCTGGTTCTGTATTAAAGCATCAAGATTGGGTTCACATGGAATGCTGAAAATCACACGAATCCTACCTTCTGTAATCACATCACCTGAATCCTGCACCTTAGAAGAAAAAAAAATCACAGTATAGTCTCTTTCAGTATATTTTAGTTTTTAACTTATTTGAACACTATTATTTTTGAAATACAGTATGAGAAGTTGGATAGTGGAAATTCTCTTGAAATTTGTTAACTGGGTATGAAAATACTGTAAATTTGAGTCACTGTATCATTGCTTTAATGGTTAACTTCTTTTGAGACAGGATCTACAATACTGTAAATTTGAGTCACTGTATCATTGCTTTAATGGTTGTTAATTTCTTTTTTCTTCTTTTGTTTTCTTTCTGACAGGATCTCACTCTGTTAGACGAGAACAGGTGCGTTCAGGGTGGTATGACCGCAGACAGGATCTCACTGTCATTCAGGCTAAAGTGGCAGATCACAGTTCATTGCAACCTCGAACTCTTGGGCTCAAGTAATATTCCTGCCTTGGTCTCCCCAAAGTGGTAAGATAATAGGTGGAAGCCACTGCACCTGGCCATTTTTTTTTTTTTTTTTTTTGGCAACAGGGTCTTGCTCTGTCATCTAGGCTGGAGTGCAGTGGCACTATCACGGCTTGCCGACTTGCTGCAGCCTTGGCTTCCTGGGCTCAAACAATCTTCCCATCTCAGCCTCTCAAGTAGCTGGAGCTACAGGTGTGCACCACTAAGCTCAATTATTTGCAGAGATGGGATTTTGCCATGTTGCCCAGGCTGGTCTCAAACTCCTGGGCTCAACCAATCCCTGCCCCCCGCCTTGGCCTCCCAATGTGCTGGGATTACGGGTGCATACCACTGTGCTTGGCCCAATCATTCTTTTTTAAATTAAGTTTTTACTTGCAAATAATTTCAAAGTACCAAAAAGTTGCAAAAAAAAAAAAAAAAAAAAAAGTGGAGGCTGCAGTGAGCCCAGATTGTGCCACTGCATTCTATCCTGGGTAATAGAGCAAGACTGTCTCGAAAAAAAAAAGAAAGAAAATTTATCCAGATTCACCTTTTGTTATTAGCATTGTAAAACAAATGACTTTAACATTTGTGTACTGTGTATTTACCTATACATAGTTATCTTTCTGAACCCCTTGAGTATATATTACATATATCATGTCCCTGACCTCTAAATATTTCAGTGTATATTTCCTAAGATAGATATTTTACTATATAATCACAGTACAGTTATTAAGTATATAAATTTACATTGACATAATACTTTTATCTAAGCTGCCATCCATATTCCACTTTTGTCAGTTGACCTAATAATGTCCTTTATAGAACTATTTTCTTCCTTTATTACAAGATCCAGACTAGGATCAGATACTGCATTTAATTGTCATATCTCTTTAGCATCCTTTAATCTAAAATGTATCCACTGCCTTTCTTTGCTTTTATGATACTGATCTTTTAAGTTATTGCTTTTTTTTTTTTTTTTAACAGAGTCTTGCTGTGTCATCCAGGCTGGAGTGTAGCGGTATCATCTCGGCTCACTACAACCTGTCTCCCAGGTTCAAGCAATTCTCATTTTCAGCCTCCCAAGTAGCTGGGATTACATGCATATGCCACCATACCCGGCTAATTTTTAAAATTTTAGCGGAGATGAGGTGTCGCTGTGTTGGTCAGCCTGGTCTTGAACTCCTGGCCTCAAGTGATTGCCTATCTTGGCCTCCCAAAGTGCTGGGATTACAGGAGCGAGCCACCATACCCAGCCAACATTTACATTTTGAAGAATATAATTTGTCCCTCCTTTTTCAACCTACTTTTGTAAAAAAAAACAAAAACAAAAAACCAGTTCCTCATTTTGGGTTTGTTTAATGCTTCCACATAATTAGGTTATGGTAATACATTCACAGCCAGAATACCGCATAGGTGATGTGTCCTCCGAAGGGTATTACATCTGGAGGTACACAATGTTTGTCTGTCCTTTAATGCAATGTTAACTTTGATTATACCATCAAGATGTTGCTCAATTTTTTTCCTTCATAATTACAGTTTTTGTTTCCCTTGCAGCTAATAGTCTGTAGGAGACATTCTAAGACCATGCAAATATCCTGCTCCTGATTAAAAAAAAAAAAAAATTCACCCTAGATTTAGTTCCCAAAGATGATTCTTACATGATTCAATCTTTATCATAATGGTTGCACAACAGTTTTTCAACTGCAGCACTCTCTCCAAATTTACTTCTTACATGCTACTACAGACAAGAGCCCATCCTTTCCCTATTTATATTTTCACTGTCACTATGGAATCATGAATTTCTGTTTTTCCCCCAATGGTTTATAATTCATTACTGAATTTAATTATTTTATCTCTCAAACTATCCAAGATTTGGGCAGTGGTAGTACCCTCCACCTGGTTCTTACGTTTACATGACATACTCCCACCATTCTTCTGAGCACCTCCTTACTTTCTGGCATAACAAGATGTTCCAAGTTCATCTTGTATCTTCCCTGCCTCAGATCCAGAATCAGCAATTTCTCTGAGATGCCCTGTTCCTTTTAGTGAGGTATGAAATTAGAGGTCAAGATCTGGGTGGTGCATGTGGTCATTGTGCTAAGCTGTCTTTGCTTCTTCTCCCTTTCAGCAAATAGAGCTAGAAAATACATGTATGTATAGAAACATATTCATATGTGTATATATACATACACATATACATGTGCCCATATACATAGATATACAAACATATATACATATTTTAGAAACCGTAAGTTCACACTAATACTTCCAAATTTGTCCCTATAGGTTCTTTCTTGCTTTCTCCCCTTCCATATTTGCATGTACCTTTTTCCATTTAAGAACCGAAGTTCCTTAAATATGAATGCATTTACAATTTCACTCAAGCCTATTACATGTCTAAAATAGTTTCAAAATTGCTTCATCCATACCATTACAATAAACAAAACTGATAAAAAAAAAAAAAAAGAGATCAGGATTTGAACACACCACCTCTTGATCCTAATCTGCTCAAGACTAAAAGTATAGAGTCTTTAGTTTTATAGTCTTTAGATATATAAGTCAAATACTGTGTTCATAAGTTTCATGGATAAATTCTTTATTTTTTCCCCTCATTATTATATTTTAATTTAAACCTAAATGAAGAGAAGTTAAATAACTGCTTTAAACTAGAGAAAAATGTATCAGTAACAATAATGGAAACTAACTTCTCCAGTGCAGCCATAATAGGGAGTTCCCAGCATAAAGACCATACTTCTCAGAGGAAACAAATCATCCAATGTTTTGATATTGGAGAAACGGGAGTCGAAAGCTCGGATGTCCTACATAAAATAAAAGTAAATCATCTTAGTCACAATTTCTATAGATTGCATATCAAGTTTTTTTCCTATGGGATTATGACTATGCTGTTTGCAAATGTCAATGTGAAGATTTTTCTACATAGTGCTAACAGCTAAAATTTGCTGACTGGTTATATGGCAGGCACTCTTCTATGTGCTTCACACATTTACTGAGTTCATTTAATCCTCATGACAAACCTCTGTGGCAGAGACCATTATTAGCCTCACTTTATGGATGAGAAAACTGGGGCACAGAAAGGGGATGAATCTTGTCCAAGGTCATGCAGCTAAGAAGTCAACTCAGGCAGCCAGTGCTCTTAGTCACTTAGTCCCTACACTGCACTATAACGCCCCAAATTATAGGATAACTACATACTTAAAACATGTTTTGTCCTCTTATCATATCTAAGATTATAAAGGCAAAAGTAAATGCCTTTTACATTTATGAGATTACTTAAGGCAAATATTTTTGAAGGATAAAAATATAAAATTCAAGGGTATAAGTTAATGCTGGGATTTTTTCTTTTAGAGACTAAGTCCTTAAAAAAAGCACAAAAGACAAGTTTCCTAACTACATATAGTGAGTGTCTGAGCATGTAATACTTCTTACAAATAAGTTATTTTGTAAATTATATTAAATGATAATCTCTATTATACATTGCTGAATTAGTCTACATATCTTCTCATTATACAGTGTATAATAGTGTACATTAAGATAGAATTGAAATTTGATATAGACTTACCTTGACAATAGTTTGATAAACAAAAGGAACAACTTGTTTTGACCACTGTTTCTCTAGACGAACTTCACCATTTTGATTTATTTGATATTTACGACCTGTGAGTAACTGAGCATACACAACTGCAGATGTTTCATTTATTATTATTCCTTTTCTTCTCAGGTAACTAAAAGAAAGAGTAAAAAGGAAACATACATATGAATGAGTAGGCAGACATTCTAGGACAATAATCATTAACTACCATAAACTATCAACTCATAATCAAATGTGTAAATAAGCTTTAAATAAATATGCCAGCAGTTCTAGGTACCTAACTTGAGACTTTTTGCATTATTTATTTCTCCAACTGTCTATGCGATTAAATAAGAACTCATAGAGCTATAAGAAATTCCTGTTCTCGAATCCACTAGGATCATTACAATTAAAAAACAGGGAAAAAATGAATTTTGGTGATGACATGGAGAAAGTGGAACATCTGTACATTGCTGGTGGGACTGTAAAATGGTGCAGCTGCTGTCGAAAGCAGTTTGGCAGTTCCTCAAAAAGCAACATATAATTAATACATGAGCCAACAATTCTAAGCATTCCAACCCTCCCAGATTGGAAACAGGTACTCAAACAAATATTGATACACAAATGTTCATAGCACCACTACTCAAATAGCCAAAAAGTAAAATAATCGAAATGTTCATAAATGAACAAATGGATAAACAAACGGTGGCATATCCATACAATGGAATCTTATTCAGCCATAAAGAGGAATAAGCACTGACACATGCTACAATGTGTGTGAACTTCAAAAGCACGCTAAATGAAAGAAGCCTGATACAAAAGGCCATATACCATATGATTCCATTTATATGAAACATCTAGAATAGGTATATCCATGAAGACAGAAAATAGATTAGGGGTTGCCAGGAGTATGCGATGGCTTTCCCAATCTAAAGTAATTCAGACAGGCTCCTGGTTTTTTAGATAAAAGTTTACTGGAACATAGTCATCCATTCATTTCCTGTCTATGGCTGCTTTTGTGCCACATGGTAAAGTTGAGTAGTTGTGACAGACACTGTAAAGTCTACAAAGCCTAAAATATTTATTATCTGCCCTTTACAGAAGAAGTTTGCTGACCCTTGATCTAAATATATAATCATTCTTCATTTAAGGAATATTTTCTTATCTCCTTTCCATTTTCTCTTTCTAGAACTCCTATTAGATAGACATTAAAATTCTGACTATATTATTTTCATCTCTTTGTGCTTTTGTACTGCTTACTGAAGGAATTCCTAAGGTTGATCATTTAGCTCACTGATTCAATTTTTAGTATGCCCATATTACCACTCAGTCCATACACCAAGCTCACTTTACCAATCACACTTTGAAAGTTTTATGTTTATACAAATATATTTCATAAAAAAGTATATAATACAGACTATATTTTAAAATAGCATATAATATAGTATATAATTATACAACATATTATATATTTTTTCATATCAGCTCATACTTTAATGATGTTGTCTATACCAAAGTTGGTCTGAAAAAAGCCAAGTCACTTTAGCCAGAAACAAGTTTTCCAACAAATTTCTGACACACACTATTTTCTAAAAATGTATTAGAATTTTTTTCTACCACTTTTACTTAAAAGTCATTTAGGCAGTAATCTTGATATCAATAGCTGACCAAGACATTTCAAGAAATCTTTATCTTGTAATTATGGGCCAGTATTTCTCATGAAAGTAGATGCAATAATCTTAAACTTTAATGGATAAAATCCAATTATGTATAAAATAATAATATATCATAAATAAATGGGATTTATTCCAGAAATTTAGGGGTAGATTAATATTTGAAATTCAATCAATGTAATTCATCAGATTAACAGGACAAAAATAATATAATCAGTTTGACAGCTGTGGAAAAAACATTTTACAAATCAGCACCAATTAATGATAAAAACTGTTAATCAGAAAAGAAGGAAATTTCATTAATCTGATAAAGAACAGTAATTAGAAACAAGCCACAGTGATAATTCTATTTAAAGATAAATTACTTAGTTTTCCCCTGAAATTGAGAATGACACAATAAGCCAGTAAAAAAAACTATAAAGCAATGAGAAAAAGATAATCAACCCAACTTTAAAAAGGGCAAAAGACTTGAACAGGCATTTCACAAAAGAGCATGCATATTCAAATGGCCAACAAACAGGAAAGGATGTTCAATTTTATTAGTCATCAGGGAAATGCAAATTAAAGCAAAATGAGATACTACTACTATACTAAAATGGCTAAAATGAAAAAGCAATAGTAAGTACTTATGAAAACAGAAATCAACAAAAGTTCTTATAAACTGCTGGTAGACTGTAAACTGCTGGTAGAGTGTAAACTGATACAAACAGTTTGCAAACCTTTTTGGTAGTATCTGTTAAAGTTGAACGTAGGCATATGCTGTGAAGTAGTAATTCTACTCTTAGATATATACCCAAAAGGAATGCATACATACACGTTCACCAAAAGCCCCAAATGAGAAACAACTCAAATGTTCATCCACTGTAGAATAGAAAAATTGTGCTGTATTCATACAATGTAATAGTATCATTAGTGAAAATGAACAAACTATGATTACATGTAACAATATGGATATGAGACTCACAATACTGACCCAAAGAAATCAGGTTCAAGAAGAATACACTCTGTGTGAATGAACTTATACTGCATAAAGTTCAAAAATAGAAAATACAAATGTATGTGGTTTTAAGTCAAAATAGTTATCCTCGTCACTGGGGGTGGGGAGGGAGCAGCAGATGGTAATGGATAAAAGGGTGTGTAGGGAGACTCCTTGAAACTATTGCTATGGAGTAAAAGATGAAATGCTTCTGATTACTGTAAATAGAAAATTGCATGCAGGATTGTGTAAAGACAATGCCAGGTTGGACTGCCAGAATGAGCCAACAGCGCATGATGTGCTTCCCCGTGCAGAGAGCCTATGAATGGACGTGCAGTCAGGGAGGTTTCACATCACCAAGATTCCTATTCCAGAAAAGCAGATGTTCATAGCTCTGGGAATGGAATGCGACCCTCGTGAAGAGCCTATAAACAGATGCATGGGGGAGGGGGGAGGCGCCTGTCCATATGGATAAGATAAACGCCCTCATCTTGCCACGGCTCTTCTAGGCCTCTTTAGGGTTAAGGCATACTCCCTTCTGAGAAACTCTGGTCTAACCGGTTGTCTAACTTCATGCCCTATTTCTATGTACTGTTTGTAACCAGCTTTTGCTGTAACTGTTACTGCTGATTAATAGCTTGCTAATCATAGGTTATGGAAAGACTGTGTTCCTGTTTTAAGGCTCTTGTTAGAAATTACTGACGCACACACTATATTGTAAATTCTTAACTCTGTATACTGTACTTCTGTGTACAGATGTTATGTTAAAGAATTACTTCATCCCCATGTGACCATCTCACCTCATAATCGAATGACCCTAAATCCCTCACTAACCTACCCCCAGCCTCACTAAACTTAATAATAAATGCTGGCATATCCAGTGCATTGTTGGCACCATGGGACCAGAAGGCGGTGACCCCCCTGGACCCAACTTTCACTATCTTGTGTGTGTCTATTATTTCTCGACCTGCTGATCTGCCTGGGAATAAAGAGAGAACCCTGCTGCATTGTGGGCTGCTGGCCAGATCCCGCAATAAGGGTGTACAAGGGACTTCCTTGGATTATGGCAATTTTCCTGTTATTGTTTCTTGACTTGTATTCTTGTTCCACATATGAAAATTCATCAAATATACTTATGATTTCCCTTATGATTAATATACTTATAATTTGTACATATTTTTTGTTCCATATGTATACAGCCATACTTTGGGAGACATTTCAGGTTCAGTTCCCGACCACCAAAATAAAGTGAGTCACATGAATTTTTTTGTTTCCCAATACATACAAAAGTTATGTTCACACTGAGTCTATTAAGTGTATAACAGCATTATGTCTTTAAAAAATTGTATATATCTACTATGGTTTGGATATAGTTTGTTTGGTCCTACCAAGTCTCAAGTTGAAATCCAATCCCCAGTGTTGGAGATGGAGCCTGGTGGGAGATGTCTGGGTCATGGGGTGGATCCCTCATAAATGGCTTGCTGCTGTCTTCCTTGTAATGAGGAGGATACGGGGGTTTATCACTCTACTAGTTCCCATGAGAACTGATTGTTAAAAAGAACCTGGCATCTCCCTCCCTACTCGTCTCTTGCTTCTTTTTCTTGCCATGTGATCTGTACACGTCTGCTCCTCTTTGTCTTCTGCTATGAGTGGAAGCTTCCTAAGGCCCTCACCAGAAGTATATTCTGATGCCATACTTCTTGTGCAGTCTGCAGAACTTTGAGTCAAACATACCTCTTTTCTTTATGAACTACCCAGTCTCAGACTAGGCTAGGACAATACTCTCATTTTCAACTACAGTTGACACTTGAAAAACACAGGTTTGAACAACATAGGTCCACTTACTTGCAGATTTTCTTCCGCCTCTAACACCTCCAAGACAGCAGATGAATCCCCCCTCTGCCTACTCAACATGAAGACAAGGATGAAAACTGTTATGATCAACCACTACCACTTAATGAATAGTAAATATATTCTCTCTTCTTTATGATCTTCTTAATAACATTTTCTTCTATCTTACTTTATTGCAAGAACACACTATATAATACATATACAAAATATGCGTTATCAACTACTTATGTTATCGATAAGGCTTCTGATGAACAGTAGGCTTTTAGTAGTTAAGTTTTTGGGAGTCAAAAGTTGTATGTGAATTTTTTTTACTGTACTGGGGGTCAGCACCCCTACCTCCCACACTGTTCAAGGATCAACTGTACTTTATTGCTCAAAAATGCTAACAGTAGGCTATTAGTAGTTAAGTTTTTGCTAGTGGAGGGTCTCACCTTGATGTTGATGGCTGTTGATTAGTCAGGGCAGTGGCTGATGAAGGTTGGGATGGCTGAGGCAATTTTTGAAAATAAGACAATAATAAAGTTTGTTGGATCAGCTGACTTCTTCATGAAAGATTTCCCTGTAGAATGCAATGCCATTTTATAGCATTTTACCCACAAGAGAAGTTCTTTCCAACTTGGAGTCAATGCTCTCAAAGTCTGCCATTGCTTTTCAACTAAATTTATGTAATATCCTAAATCCTTTGCTGTCATTTCAACAATGTTCATAGCATCTTCACTATGAGTAGGTTCTATCTCAAGAAACCACTTTCTTGGTTCATCTATAAGAAGCTATTCTTGGCTGGGTGCGTTGGCTCATGCCTATAATCTAAGTACTTTGGCATGTTGGGATGCCAAGGCAGGCGGACGCTTGAGGGCATGAGTTTGAGACCAACCTGGCCAGAATGGCAAAACTCTGTCTCTACTAAAAATAAAAAAAATTAGCTGCGCATGGTGGCGCATGCCCATAATTCCAGCTACTCAGGAGGCTGAGGCACAAGGATCGCTTGAACCCAAGAAGTGGAGGTTGCAGTGAGCCAAGACTGCACCACTGCACTCCAGCCTGCGTGACAGAGCGAGACTCTGTCTCAAAACAAAACAAAACAAAACAAAGAAGCAATTCCTCATCCATTCAAGTTTTATCACGAGAAAGCAGCAATTCAGTTCTATCTTCAGGCTCCACTTCTAATCCTAGTTCTTTTGCTATTTCCACCACATCTGCAGTTACTTCCTCCACTGAAGTTTTGAACCTCTCAAAGTCATACAGGAGGGTCGGAATCAACTTCTTTCAAATTCCTGCTAATGTTGATAGATACTTTGAAATCCCATGAATCATGAATATTCTTAATGGCATCTATAATGGTGAATCCTTTCCAGAAGGTTTTCAATTTACCTTGCTCAGATCCATCACAGCAATCACTCAGAGTCTCACTCTGTCGCCCAGGCTGGAGTGCAGTGGTGTGATCTCGGCTCACTGCAACCTCTGCCTCCCAGGTTCAAGCGATTCTACTGCCTCAGCCTCCCAAGTAGCTGGGATTACAGGTGCCCACCACCACGCCCAGCTAATTTTTGTATTTTTAGTAGACAGAGGGTTTCATCATGTTGGCCAGGCTGGCCTAGAACTCCTGACCCCAGGTGATCCGCCCACCTCAGCCTCCCAAAGTGCTGGGATTACAGGCGTGTGCCACTGTGCCTGGCCAAAATGTATTTCTTGACTACTAAAACTTGAAAGTTCAAATTACTCCTTGATCCACTGCAGAATGGATGTTGTGTTTGCACACGTGAAAACATTATCTCCTTGTACATCTCCATCAGAGCTCTCAGTTGATCAGGTGAACTGTCAATGAGCAGTAATATTTGGAAAGGATCTTTTACTATGACCAGTAGGTCTCAACAGTGGACTTAACATATTCAGTAAACCACACTGTTGACAGATGTGCTGTCACTCAGACTTTGCCGTTCCATTTATAGAGCACAGGCATAGATTTAGCAGAATTCTTAAGGGCCCCAGGATTTTCAGAATGGTCAATGAGCACCGGGTTCAACTTAAAAGTGACCAGTTGCACTTGCCCCTAACAAGAGAGTTAGCCTGATTTTCGAAGCTTTGAAGTCAGGCATTGGCTTCTCCTCTTTACCTATGAAAGTCCAGGATGGCATCTTATTCCAATTGAAGGCTGTTTTGTCTATGTTTGTTGTTTAGTATAGCCACCTTTATCAGTGATCTTAGCTAGATCAGGATGACTCACCACAGCTTCTATATTAGCATTTGTTGCTTTAGCTCATTCTTTATATTATGGAGACGGCTTCCTTCCTTAAACTTTATGAAGCAATCTCTGCTCACTTCAAACTTTTCTTCTGCAGCTTCCTCACCTCTCTCAGCCTTTATAGAATTGAAGAAGGGGAGGGCCTTGCTATGGATTAACCTTTTTGGCTTAAGGGAATGCTGTGACTAGTGTCATCTTCTATCCAGACCACTAAAACTTTCTCCATATTAGCAACAAGGTTGTTTCACTTGCTTATCATTGGTGTATTCACTGGAGTAGCATTTTTAATTTCCTTTAAGAATTTTTATTTTGTATTCACAACTGTTTGGTGCAAGAAGCCAAGTTTTTGGCCTATATCAGCTTTTGGTATGCCTTCTTCACTAAGCTTAATCATTTCCAGCTTTTGATATAAACCTAGAAACATGTGATTCTTCCTTTCACTTGACTACTTAAGAGGCCATTGTAGGGCTATTAACTGGCCTAATTTCACTATTGCTATGTCTCACGGAATAGGTATAGAGAAAAAGACCGGGGAAAGAGAAAGAAATTAGGGGACCATTGGTTGGTGGAGCAGTCAGCACACACACAACATTTATTAATTCACCATCTCAAATGGGCATGGTTTATGGTGCCCAAAAACAATTACAATAGTAACATTAAAAAATCACTGATCATAGATGACCATGACAGATATAAAAATAAAAATAATAAAGTTTGAAATATTGTGACAATTACCAAAATGTGACACACAGGCATGAAGTGAGCGCATACTGTTGGAAAAAATGGCACTGATAGAGTTGTGACACGGTTGTCACAAGCCTCTAATTTGTAAAAAACGCAACTATCTGTGAAGCACAAAAAAGAGAAGCACAATAAAACAAGGTATGGCTGTATTTCAATGTTTCCATTAAAATAAAATCCCCCAAATAGTTATTTAGCTCAAAACTTTTAAATTCCCAAGAGGTTGGAAGATTTTCGTCCATTTACTTTTTCTTTTACTATATACTTTTATTGCTTTGGGGTCAGTGTTGTTGTCTGTTTTAAAATTTCTTAGCCAGACTTGGTGGCTCACCATTGTAATTCCAAGTACTCCAGAGGCTAAGGCAGGAGGATCACTTGAGGCTAGGTGTTCAACGAGATTAGCCTGAGCAACACAGTGATACCCTATCTCTACAAAAAATTAAAATAGTAGCCTGGCATGGTGGTGTGCAACTATAGTCCCAGCTATTGCACAGGCAGAGGCAGGAAGACTGCTTGAGCTCAGGAATTCCAGGTTGTGGTGAGGTATGACATGAATGTGCCACTGTACTCCACCCTGAGTGACATAATAAGACCCCCATCTCCCTAAAAAAAAATATATATATATATATAAAAATGAAATAAAATTTATTGTATTTTCTTACTATCCTGCATGAAAGGGTTTTTAATGTATGGTGCATAATCTGATCTATAACTTTTACAACAATGAATTGTATTATTTTGATTATATTTTTACATATTTGTTTTTTGATTACTAGATCTGTCAGGAGCCGGGCATGGTGGCTCATGCCTGTAATCCCAGCACTTTAGGAGGCTGAGGCGGGAGGATTGCTTGAGCTCAGGAGTTTGAGACCAGCCTAGGCAATATAGTGAGATCTCGTCTCTATTTAAAAAAAAGAAAGAAAAAAAGATCTGTCAGGGATAGAATGGTCAGACTCCCAAACTTATAGTGATCCTTAATTTGCTTCAGTTTTTCCTGTAGTTTGCAAGACACTATTTTAAGACATATCATTATTTGATGTACCACTGAACAAGAAAAAGAATCCTCCAATTAAACTTTGACACTGCAAAATACATTATAAGTTCATAAATGACAAAAAGTAAAAAAACGTGTTTTAGAATCCACCAAATACAAGTATATGTCAATTATGTTCTTCAGTGTATACAGGTTTTTTAAAAATCTTTTCCCTTTTTAGTGTATACAGGTTTATGTTCGTTTTATCTACAGTGTGAAATAAACTTTTCGTAAATAATTATCTTTTCTCCTATTTATTCTTTTGGCCTTCAATTAAGCTTTGTCTGATTTTTAATACTGCAATTCTCACTTTCTTTTTACCTGTATTTCACAGGTATATATTTGAAAATGCGTAATTTACAGAGACGAAATCAAACCAAAAGTTTGTTTAATAATTTTTGGAATATAAATATAAAACTATACTTTCTAAAAACTGTAGATGGTGAGGGGTTACTGTGCTTTAGACTTCTAACTTTGGCTTTAGGTGTACTTCTTGTAGTTGGTCAACAGTTGAATGATGATCTTGGTGATGTAACCTAAGTGCTTTTGTATTTTAATAAAAGAACTATACAGCCTCTTAAATTTATTGACACAATTCTTAGTTTGGTCATTTCTGTCATCTTATTTTAGTTCTCTTTTTCAGCTTCCTAAATGATGTTTTATGTTGCCTTTCTATATTCTAGTCGTCTTTTATTTGATTTTTTTTAATCAGTCATTTGCAAGTCAGAAATCTTGTATTCCAATTTCTATTAATGGTTATTTTTTAATTAAATTTTTAAAATATTCATACTCTTGGCTGGGTGTGGTGGCTCATGCCCGTAATCCCAGCAATTTGGGAAGCTGAGGCAGGTGGATCACTTGAAGTCAGGAGTTCAAGACCAGCTTGGCCAACATGGCAAAATCCTGTCTCTACTAAAAATACAAAAAAATACAAAAATTAGCCAGGCATAATGGCCCGCGCCTGTAGTCCCAGCTACTCGGAAGGCTGAAGTGGGATAATAGCTTGAACTCAGGAGGTAGAGGTTTCAGTAAACCAAGATGACGCCACTGCACTCCAGTCCAGGTGATAGAGTGAGAGTCTGTCTCAGGGGAAAAAAAAAAATTCATACTTCTCTAATTTTCTAAATTATAAATGAAATTATCTGAACTTTCTCCTATGTAAAAAGTGTTAGCACTAAAACATTAATTCTATATTTCAATAGTTCCAGTGTTTATTACCTGTCATTTAATAACCACATTTTTTTTTTTTTTTGGTTAGTGGGGAGATGGAGTCTTGCTCTGTTGCCCAGGCTGGAACGCAGTGGCACAATCTCAGCTCACTGCAACCTCCGCCTCCCGGTTCCAGCAATCCTCCTGCCTCAGCCTCCTGAGTAGCTAGGACTACAGGCGCACACTACCATACCTGGCTAATTATTATTATTATTATTTTTTGAGATGAAGTCTCACTCTTTCACCCAGGCTGGAGTGCAGTAGCGTGATCTTGGCTCACTGCAACCTCTGCCTCCCAGGTTCAAGTGATTCTCCAGCAATCCTCCTGCCTCAGCCTCCTGAGTAGCTAGGACTACAGGCGCACACTACCATACCTGGCTAATTATTATTATTATTATTTTTTGAGATGAAGTCTCACTCTTTCACCCAGGCTGGAGTGCAGTAGCGTGATCTTGGCTCACTGCAACCTCCCCCTCCCAGGTTCAACCAATCTTCCTGTCTCAGCTACTGAGTAGCTGGGATTACAGGAGCCCACCATCATGCTTGGCTAATTTTTGTATTTTTAGTAGAGATGGGGTTTCACCATGTTGGCCAGGCTGGTCTTGAACTCCTGACCTCGTGATCGGCCTCCCAAAGTGCTGGGATTACTAGGATGAGCCATCACACCCGGACCCATCTAATCTTTGTATTTTTAGTAGAGACAGGGTTTTGTCGTGTTGGCCAGGCTGGTCTTGAACTCCTTACCTCAGGTGAACCACCCGAATTGGCCTCCTAAAGTGCTGGGATTACAAGTGTGAGCCACTGTGTCCAGCCAATAACCATACTTTTAATGCTGATCAATCTCTTGCTTGATAGAGGTGTAGGGTGTTGGAACTGTCCTCCAAATTATCCTCTATGTGCATCACTTCCTCCATGATGCCCATAAAGTACTTCCTTCACGAACCCTTTTCCATGTCTTCTCCCATTCCTAAATCTTTTCACTCCATTTTATCCTCAATTTCTACCTCCTTATCTGAAGGTTCCACCACTTCCCTATCAAATGGTAGTTGTTTGTTTTCATACCATGCACCCTCAGGGGTAGGAGAGTGTTTTGGTGTTCTCCTTACAGCCCATTGAGACCTCAAAATCTCTAGTAGTAAACTACCCTCCACTTCCCATTCTATTCTTATGTCAATGTCTACATGTATGATCTACCCATCACCACAGTAATTCATTTTCATAACCTCTTTATCTCCAATAACCTCCTTCATTTCACCTAAGCCAGCAATTTCCAATGGCTATGACTTGGTTTTTGACATTATCTATAACTATCCAACCTCTGAAATCACTAACACAAATATCTTACTGTCTGATAACTTCCTCTTCATCCAACTTGCACGTTCAACTACTTTGTTCAATTTTATCTGGGATTTCCAAACCACTGAACTTTCTATCTTCTCCCAGACTTTCTTTTTTTTTTTTTTTGAGACAGAGTGTTGCTCTGTTGCCCAGGCTGGAGTGCAGTGGTGTGATCTTGGCTCACTGCAACCTCTGCCTCCCAGGTTCAAGTGATTCTCCAGCCTCAGCCTCCAAAGTAGTTGGGACTACAGGCGGGCGCTGCCATGCCCAACTAATTTTTGTATTTTTAGAAGAGATGGTGTTTCGCCATGTTGGGCAGGCTGGTCTTGAACTCCTGACCTCAAGAGATCTGCCCATCTTGGCCTCCCCAAGTGCTGAGATTACAGGCATGAGCCACTGTGCCCGGCTTCCCAGACTATTAACCCTCTACTTTCTTCACTTCTCCCTCTATCCCACTTAGATTCCACCATCCACCACTTCAGTAACATTCTTGCCAGTATTCTAAACTTCCTTGCCTCTTTGTCTCTTCATTGTGCTCATGTGGCAAAATCCAGTGCTGAGTAAATCCAGCCATCTGTTTTTTCTAAGGCTGTGACTGGTGAACTCACTTCTATCCCAAAACACAAGATAGAATGTTTTGTTATAAATCATGACTCCAACTTCAAAAAGGATCCTCAATACTGCTTACCATTCTACCACATTTTCCTGATCAACTGATACTCTTCTATTTCCCTGAATAACTATTTTCAAACCTCCTTCACTCTACTCCCAACTTATGACCAACCTTCCTTTTCCTCCAGCCATCCTCAATAGCTAAACTCGGCATCTACTTTACAAAGAAAATAGAATCAAATGAGAGCTCCTCAGCTTTCCCCATGCCAAACACACAAACCAACTTATATTTGCTTCCCATACTGTTAAAACAGAGGAGTTATCTTATGTCCTGTTTAAGAATCCATCTCCTTCCATCTTAGAATTTATTGTTTTATCTCTGCTCCTTCTCATTGTTTTTACACACGATTAAATCTCTCTGAATAAACCAAAACCCAGCTCTACTCAATTATATATCCTTCTTTAGCTATTTCCTACTGGTGATTTTCATCAGAAAAAAAATTTGTTACACAAGTATACAGAAATTTATTAGGTACGTCATATGTGCTT
This sequence comes from Mandrillus leucophaeus, assembly GCF_000951045.1. NCBI lineage: Eukaryota > Metazoa > Chordata > Mammalia > Primates > Cercopithecidae > Mandrillus > Mandrillus leucophaeus. The sequence continues at coordinate 1,338,874 of NW_012107508.1, forward strand.
AGAGGTTTCTAAAAATAAAACTACATGATTTGGTACTTATGGAAATATTTCATGTGTATGTTTATAGGAAAAGAATATACTCAACTTGGTAGAATGTATCTTAGTTAAGATACATGGAGATACGAGATAATAGGTTCTACATTCTTGCTGTAAAAGTCATAGAGCCAAATGGTTTGCATAAGGATCACTCCTATTGTTAGAGACATGGAATCCTCATCTTATGCTACTAACATTCTAATGTGCAAAGATCACAAATAAGTAAACACTCAGGGGCAGAGCAACAGTGATCTTGTGAATTTCACCTTGGAAGATGGAAGAGCTAGGGAGGCATGAAAGGGAGGGACAAAAAGTGAGATGATATTGGGGGGAATATGGTAGCAAAGAAAAGCAGTCTAAGAAAATGGTGACCAGAATAAAATAAAAATAAATCTAAGTGCTCAGGAATCCACATAGCCTTGTCTACCCAAGTTGGTTGACAAAAGTTAAACAAGACAGGCTGAATTGGTAGGCACTAGAAACTATTCTCGAGTGAACGTGTATACATTGTTATCATCTCTAGCAGTCTTCTGCATTGATGGTTCTCTCTGTCTTTTGCTGAACCTCATAGAAGTTCAAGCTCATTCAGAAGGGGAACAACAGATAAAAGGTCAAGATCTCTTGGTCTCTCCCTCATAGCTAAACTTTTTGAAGAAGTTGTCAATTTCTACTGTGTCTCCACTTCTGCAACTCTCAATCATTCCTTTACCCAATCCAGTTTGGCTTTCAGCTCCATGGCTTAATCAACATAGCTCTTGCTAAATCTCTTCAAAATATATGGCGTGGTTTATTACCTTATTCTTGAAATAATCTTTTCCTTTGGTTTACATGATACAACCCTCTTCTAGCTGTTCTCCTACTTCTGAGGTTGCCACTTTCTTTTGTCTTTGTTGCCAAATCTTCCTCAATACACGCTGCTTTTCCTCCTGCCATAGGGCTTTTCATGTAAGTCTTCCCTCATCATGAAACACTTCCTTTTCATTCCTTGCCTAACTCCCAGTCAGCATTCAGATATCAATTTAATCAACACTTCCTTGGGAAACTGTCCCTGACTAACTAAGACAAATTCCTCCCTAGCTAAGTCAAATGGTCTCAGAGCACTACTCCTTCAAGAACAATTATCATAGTTGTCTCCCACGCAGCAGTTGTAAATATCATAAGAATAGGAACTGTGTGTTTTTATTCATTATTATTCATTATGTGTTTTTATTCATTACAATGCATACTACTGTATTATAGTAGGTATCAATACATTGACACTCACATATCAATGTTACATATATAAACAAATGACTAAACACTTTATCTGAAGTACTTTGAATGATTTTTTTTCCAATTAAAGGAGTCTTGACTAAAACATTATCTATTCATTCAAATTAACAATTACTGAGTACACAGGCACTAACCAATAAATTAGAATAAAGAGGTAACAAAAACAGATATGCTCTCTACCCTTATGATGCATAGTATCTAAAGAAAGAGTTATTAAATTAATCATACAAGTAAGTTTATTATTATGGTTTTATTTATATGCTACAAAAGACAGTTTAGAATGATGTAAACTATGATGGGGTATCTAATTTACACCGTTGGGAGGCAAAAATATGTTCTACCTCTCAAGAGCTGTTTATCTCCTTTGGTGTTGATGGTTTTTCATGGTCTTTGAACATTTTCCCGGTTTACTCATCTTTGAATAAGGATACTGTGGCCTGGTATTAGCCCCAAAATTAGATGGAGTATCCTTGAATTCTCCAAAAGCTTATCCATGGATAGGAAGGCTATGGATAAACATTTAAAACAACATTTCACGTGCCAATGCCAGCCTCTCATATTCTGCTTTTGTTTTGGGAATTCTTGTGTTTGGATGGCAAAAGAGAGATGCTGCTGGTGTGGGATCATGGGACATAAAACATTCTGATGATACTGAAAACCAGCATTCCAAGGTGGGTTAGCATCTCAGTTTGGCTGCATTCTAAGCCCTGGGGAATACAGGGCTTGGGTGGAAGAGAGTAAAGGGAATGGGGAACGGGAGATGAGGAAAAAAAGAGGGTTTTTCTTCCAATTTTCATGACTTACAGGTGGCCAAACAATTCAATGGCCTTATACAGTTAGTGAAAATCGCTCTCAAAATCAGTCAATACATTAAGTGTTATTCCTAGTATTACATGAGTTTGTCATTTTTTTCTATACTTCATTAAGTATGTCAGTGACAAACTGGGCAAGGCTGTAACTACGGCTAATCAGACATCATTTTAAACTAGAACTCATTACTTTCTTTCAAACACAGGATGAAGGTGTAATTAGTATTCCGAGTAACTACTATGTTAAGTGGAAAATAAGTTAGAGAATAAGTACATTAAAGTGGATTTTAGTTCTATGATATTAAATACTTTTAACGATACTCACTGTTCTGAAATTCCTTGCACTTCCTTTGCCCAGTTAGATTGTTCTTTATCTCCAAGATGAACCACTTTAGATGGTGGGGCAGTTCTTCCTGAATAAAGCTTCTGTGTTCCTGGAGGTTCTTCCAAGTAAAACCTTAAAAGTTAAAATAAAAACTATATAACCAAAATGTTCTGGTTTAATATAGAGTTCTAGCAGTGTGAGTCTTCCAAATGAAATTTTTTTTTTTCACATGGTATAATAGCAAAAAATCCCACAACTGTTATGTAAATTACAGAACTAAAATAATTATAATTCTTTTTATAAACTATAATATAAATTGCAGAACGAGGGCTTAATTTCATTCAAATTTTAAAAGCATGGGAAGTATAGAGGAAGAAGATAAGCTGGTTAGTACAAAGTTAGATAGAAGGAATAAGTTCCAGTGTCCTGTAGCAACAGTAGGTTGACTATAGTTAACAATTTAATGTCCTATATTTGAAAATAGCTAGAAGAGATTGAAAATGTTCCCAACACAAAGAAATGATAAGTGTTTGAGGTAATGGATAATTTGAAAATTACATGTTATATACATGATCAAAATATCACATGTATTCTACAAATATGTACAATTATTATGTATCAAAAAGTGTTAAGGTTGGGTGCGGGGGCTCATGCAGATCATAGCATTTTGGGAGGCCGAGATGTGAGGATTGCTTGAGGCCAGAAATTCAAGACCAACCTGGCAACATATTGAGACAGTGTCTCTACAGAGAAAAATAAAAAACTATGCCAGGTACGGTAACACATATCTGTAGTCTCAGATACTCGGGAAGCTAAGATGAGAGGATCACTAGAGCCCAGAAGTTTGAGGTTGCAGTGAGCTATGATTGCCACTGCACTCGGGCCAACAGAGCAAGACCCTGTCTCTCCCAGTCAGTCAGTCAGTCAATAAAATTTAAAAGCATATTATTAGGCCGGGCGCGGTGGCTCACGCCTGTAATCACAGCACTTTGGGAGGCCGAGGCAGGCGGATCACAAGGTCAGGAGATTGAGACCATCCTGGCTAACATGGTGAAACCCCGTCTCTGCTAAAAATACAAAAAAAATTGCCAGACGTGGTGGCGGCACAGTCCCAGCTACTCGGGAGGCTGAGGCAGGAGAATGGCGTGAACCTGGGAGGTGGAGCTTGCAGTGAGCCGAGATCGCGCCACTGTACTCCAGCCTGGGCGACAGAGCGAGACTCCACCTCAATTAAATTAAAAAAAAAAAAGCATATTATTTTTTTCTCTTTAAGAAACTAAACATATAATAAAAATAAACATTTTTAAAGAGTTAAAAAATACAAATTCAATAAGAAGTATGCATTATTATCTATAAAGTTTTTTTGTTTTTTTGTTTTTTTTAAAGAGACGGGGTCTCATTCTGTCACCCAAGCTGGAATACAATGGAGTGATCATAGCTCGCTACAGCCTCAAACTTCTGGGCTCAAACAATCCTCTTGCCTCAGTCTCTTGAGCAGCTAGGACTACAGGTGCACACCACTATGCCTAGCTAATGTTTTTATTTTTTCATAGAGACAGAGTCTCACTATGATGCCCAGGCTGGTCTTGAACTCCTGGCCTCAAGAGATCCTCCCACCTTGGCCTCCCGAAGTGCTGCGATTACAGGTGTGAGCCATCACACCTGGCCCCTATAAAGTATTTTCCCCAAAAAAGTTTAACCTGAATCTAATTAAGCTACTAACCCTAACTTCCAACTTACAGGAAATATGTGGGATAGAGGACAAAGTTAAATGACACTAAAAGGAAACAACAGGGTAAATCTAGAATTCTACAAAATAACTGGCTGTCCTGAACTCTAAAAATAAAATAGAAAAGAAAAAAATATTCTAAGATATAAAATCAACATAAGAAATCAACTGTATTTTTATATACTAGCAGGGGAAACAAATTTAAAACATAATACCATTCATACTCACTCCAAGAAAAATTACATACTCAGGTATAAGTCTAACAAAACATGTACCTGATCAGTATGACAAAAAAAAAACCAAACACTGAGAGAGAAATCAAAGATTTCTTTGATTGTTCATGGATCAATTGTGTTCATGGATCAGAATATTCAACTTAGTTAAATCTCCCCAAATTGATCTATAGGTTTAATACAATTCCTATAAAAATCCCTCCAAGATTTTTTGGAGATAGAGGAGAATTATAAAATTTATATGGAAAGGGAAAGGACCTAAAATAGCTAAAACAATTCTGGAAAAAAAAAAAAAAGTAAAGTTGAAGGAATCACACTACCTGATGTTAATTAAGACTTACAACATGGTAATCAAGCCAATGTGTTAATGTGTCATTGGCATAAAAAAAGACATGGAGGAAGCACAGTCTTTTCAACAAATGATGTTGGAGCAACTGAATATTCATACACAAATATATGAAAGTAGATCTACCCCTTATACCTTATACAAAAATTAATTCAAAATGGATTACTGATTTCATGTAAAATGAGGTAAACCTATAAAACTTTTCAAAGAAACTCTTCAGGATCTAGGGCTGGAATAAGAGCTCTTAGACATGAAATCAAAAGCATAAAAAAATTAATAAATTGGACTACATCAGAAAGGTAGAGGAATTAAATTCCGATTAAAAAAACCCTCAAGATTTCATATACAAAAGCAGATGCCAATAAAGGAAAAAACCATACTGGCACTGACTTCTCATCAACACTACATAAATGGAGAGATGTATGCAGAGCTCTAAGAGAAAAGGAAAAGAAACTGGGCCTCCAAAATTCGAAACCTATGTGTGAATTAAAAAAAAACAAAACATTTTTGATGTGTAATAACTCAAAATAAAAAACCATAATATCTACCCATCTTCTCTGAAAAAAAATTATTTCAGAAAATTCTAGCCATATGAAAAATAAAATATAAGAAATCAAGATAAAATTTATATGAATGACTAAAAGAGAAATATACTTGCTAAGTGATATAATGATAACCACTTCCAGAAAAGAATTAGGATACAAAACTTCCAAGCAATTAAAAGGGGAAAAAATAACATAGGCATCTAAAACGTTTCAAGAGAGGTACAATAAACTGTCAATAGTGTTTGAACTTCAAGTGGTGTCATTAGACTTTCATTTTTGGTATAGCGTGTAAATGTTCTTAATATAATTTTGTCAGTTAAAAAAATGAATCAATAAAAGCCATCAAAGTAACAAAGCAAATATATGTTAGAAAAATTATAAATCAAATCTTACTTACTTAGTTTCTCCATCTGATACAGCCACAACTCTAGCTTCCTCAAGGTGAGGCCAATTAACAAAGACAGATTTTCCGAGCACTGATGAAGCTACATTTTCTATGGTCTTAAAGTAAAAGCAAAAAAGTTCATTCATGATTTCGGGTCTAAGAGAAAACTTTACATAGGCAAAATTTTCCAATCTCCATTTAAGTTTTTTAAATTCTAAAATAAACAAGCTGGGGCTGGGTGCAGTGACTCACACCTGTAATCCCAGATGGTCAAGACCAGCTTGGCAAACATGATGAAATCCTGTCTCTACTAAAATTACAAAAATTAGCCAGGCGAGGTGGCATACGCCATAGTCCCAGCTACCCGGAGGCTGAGACAGCAGAATCGCTTGAATCTGGGAGGTGGAGGTTGCAGTGAGGTGAGATTGCGCCACTGTACTCCAGGCTAGGCAACAGAGCAAGACTCCATCTCAAAAATAAATAAATAAAATGAACAAGTTGGATGAGTTGCTTTACAAAATTCCATCTTTCATCCAGGTGTAAAACTCTATCATTCTAATTATCTTGCTTATTTTTTTATGGTAACTGGGAAAAGTAAAAAGAACAGCAGAAATATCTAGAAAAGAACTATTCACTGTTTCATATTACGTAGTCAATTATTTAAAACAGGATCTAAGAAATACAATCTCATTTCAGTTTATAGCTGGTGTGATGAAAAAAGAATATTAGACTTAAAATCAGGAGACACAGGTCCAAATTTGGGTTCTACCACTTTTTCAGCTATAGAATAATCTTTGGCATATCATTTAATCCCACTGAGTCTCAGTTTTCTTTTATGAGGAATAGGAATAACATCTACCTTACAACGTTGAGGATAAAAGAAAATCATATACATGAAAGCTTTCATAAACCATAAAATACTCTACAAATATACTGTAGGAAATAATATTTTAAGTAAAAAATTTTAGTTTTAAGAAACTGTAGGCCGGGGGCGCTGCAGCTCACGCCGGTACTCCCAGTACTTTGGGAGGCCAAGGCAGGTGGATCACAAAGTTAGAAGTTCAAGACCAGCCTGGCCAAGACGGTGAAACCCGGTCTCTACTAAAAACACACACACACACACACACACACACACACACAAAATTAGCCAGGCAGGGTAACTGACAGGTGCTTATAATTCCAGCTAGTCAGGAGGCTGAGGCAGGAGAATCGCTCCTGGGCAGCAGAGGTTGCAGTGAGCCAAGATCGTGCCACTGCACTTCAGCCTGGGTGAAAGAGTGAGACTCTGCCTCAAAAAAAAAAAAAAAAAAAGAAAAAAGAAAAAAAGAAACTATATTATCCAATTCAATTTAACCATATTGGCTGGACAGCAATAATTTTGCAATAGAAACTGAAGTTTAAATACAAATGTTCATTCATCTTTTTTCTGTTTATTATCCTTAATCATTATTAATAATTTATTTTAATAATTACAGATAACTATTTTTAGGCTTTTTTGGGGTAACTTTTATTTTGATATTTAGACATTTCTAACTTTGAACATACAAAACAATAGAACACATATTCTGATAAACAAAACAGTTTTAACATTAAAACTAGACTCCCTCAGTTATCCTTTTCCCTTCTATATATCTAATTCTAATTTCATTCTCCCACTCTTTCCTTTAGTTTTTGAAGAAACAGTTGTCTTCCTTTCCCAGATTAATCCTTTTATTTAAGCCCCAGGTGAAATTCCTTATTAAGTCACATGGGGTCCTGTCATGATAAACATCCTTTCCCTCTACACTGCCTTTAAAACCTCCTTTCTCCATTAGCTCTCCCTCATTTCTTTGGTAGGGATTTTGATTCATCGGATTCATCGGCTGCATCTTCTCTTATTTATAGTTATGCTTCTGGCATCCCTTTCAATGATAAACTTCTTGGTCAGGCATGGTGGCTCACACCTGTCATCCCAGCACTTTGGGAGGCCCAGGCAGGTGGATTACCTGAGGTTGGGAGCTCGAGACCAGCTTGGCCAACGTTGTGAAACCCTGACTCTACTAAAACTACAAAAATTAGTCAGGCGTGGTGGGGGGGTGCCTGTAATCCCAGCTACTCGGGAGGCTGATGCAGGAGAATAGCTTGAACCCGGGAGGCGGAGGTTGCAGTGAGCCAAGATTGTGCCACTGCACTCTAGCCTAGGCAACAGAGTGAGACTCCATCAAACAAACAAACAAACAAACAAACAAATAAATAAATAACTTATTGACCAAGGGCTTAATACTTGATACCTTTACTTCCCGTCTACCCAATCTTAGCCTAGTTCTCAGGAACTGAAATTCTGCTTCCACCAATCTACTGAAATGGAATTTTCAAAGATCAACATTGATGTTCTAATAGACAAATTCACAGATCTTATTTGAGTTTTTATTCTTCTTCAGATTTATGCAGCCTACATCCTCTGCTCTATGTTTCTGTGGTACTATTTAACTTTGGAATCATTCTTTCTTACCTCTGTATTTCTATCAGCTCCCTCACCACCATTTATAACTGTGGGTATTTCTTTATGCTGAGACCATGAACACTCAATGTACCTTGTCTTCAGGGAAATGAACCTCAAAGTGATCAATTCTCTGTCGACAACTTGAATATCCTTATCTCTCTCTAAGCTCTATCTCCAGGTATTTAACTGTACATAAACAGCCTTTCTTTTTTCTTTTTTGAGATGGAGTTTTGCTCTCGTCACCCAGGCTGGAGTGCAATGGCGCAATTTTGGCTCACTGCAACCTCCACCTCCTGGGTTCAAGCAATTCTCCTGCCTCAGCCTCCCAAGAAGCTGGGATTACAGGCGCCCACCACCACGCCCGGCTAATTTTTGTATTTTCAGTAGAGACGGGGTTTCACCATGTTGGTCAGGCTTGTCTTCAATTCCTCATCTCAGATGATCTGCCCGCCTCAGCCTCCCAAAGTGCTGGGATTACAGACATAAGCCACCGTGTCCAGCCGTAAACAGCCTTTCTAAACAGGTTTTTCACCTGAATCAGAGAACACAAAATATGTCTACTTTCTCTATTCTCTCAAGGATGGTACATAGCTCCTACTGTTCTACAAGCACAGAAGTTAATGTATTGCTTGCAATGAATGACTTAGGGCATTAAGGCTTATACATCTTGTGGAACACTGGTTAAGAAAGGCTGGCAAGGCAGTTCCAGTTAAACATCCTAGTGTCACCTTAAAATTCCATCATTATTCATCGTTTCGTCCCCCTAAACCATCAACTCCCCTGTTTTAACTTTTAACTAGTCCAGTAAACTACAGTTTTTTGTTTTTTAAGTTAATTAGCAGGGATATCTCAGTCACATTTACTATTAATAGTTTCTCTTTTCACCCCCTGTATTTGATCAAATAATGAAACCTATCAGTTTTACTTCATATTGTTCATCTAGATCTATCGCTACTTCCACAGTTTATGTCTCTATCACCTGATGCTATATCTACAAGCTTTCCCGCTTTCTTCAATTTCTCTTTTGTGCAATTTAGTTTATTATACTGCCACCAAATTAATCTTTATGAAAATACCAATTTCAAGATAATGGTCATGGGAAAATAAGTCCAAACGCCTTAGCTTGGTACTCAAGGTTCTCCATAATCTAGCCTCAATCTGATTTTTCACCCTTATCTTCTACTATTTCCAAACACAAATCCTCGGCTTCAATAAGGCTTATTTATTCCTTCTACTCAAATACATCACATTTATTCTAAAGAAAAAAATAAGTGTTAAGAAATAGTTCAGACACACAAAAAGGTTAAAAACAATAATATATCACATTTTTTACTGAAATGACTGGCTCATGGTATTTCTTTCTACTAGAATGCCTTCCCCTCCTTTTCTTTGTCCTAACCTGTTTTTTCACCACTCAGCTCAAGCCTATTCTCATTTACAAGTCTATACTTAACTTTTGGTTTACATAGCTTGTCTCCTTTTTAAAATTTCTAGAAAATTTGCATATTCATTGTGTCACAATGATACAGGTTCTTGAACTATTATCTAATTTGTATGAATGTTTCTTTGCTTTATCCTTATTTAGGCTCCAAATTTCTAGAGTTATAACATATAATACCTCCTTGATAAACATCTCAGCAGTTATAGTTTAATACATTATAAGCATCTAATAAATGAATGATAAATAAAATACTTACAAGTTCATCTGATTCTGCATCCACTAAGATTTCCAACATCATGTTTTCTCCACGACTGCTTTGCTGGAATACTTGAACGCCACTTTTCTTCAAAAAAAACTTTAAAAAAATTCAAAGAATTTAATTTTAATTCTTTCTCCACAATCACTTCACACTTCATAGAAGTGAAAAAATTCTGAATTAAATAGCCACTGACTTTGTGTTTGATGTGTTTCAGAGTAGGAAATCCACAGAAATATAATGCCTTCTGGTCAACTCTGGTTATTTTGTTTTTGTTTATGTCTACACGCCAAGCATCTAACGATATTATTTTATACCTAGAAAATAAATCAAGGTATTTAATTTAAAATTAATACATTACAAACAATTACAGTTTTTAAACTTTCCCTTGAATATTTCATAAGGTTCATCCTTGTTTTTAAAGAAGAGAATGACAATAAGTTCCAGATGAAGAAAACACAAGCAGATAACCAGCCTCTCCACTGTTATTGGTCTAGACACAATCATCCCTGTAGATTACTAAGTTGAGATCTTCCCCATTAATCTAAAACAAAACTGTATATATAAGTTTTAAGAGAAAATATGACACGTAACACAAATCTCTATATCCTCCATGTTCCAAAACCCAGGATGGAAAATAAACATTTTATAATGCCTATTTTATCCTTCTCTTTCCTTTAACAAAAGGAAAAGTTGTAACTGAGAGATGTTTACTTTATTTGCCACTGAATTGCCATCTAGGTAGATTATCTGCAGGGAAGGTGAGAGATAAGAAAAAACAAGGAAGTAATGAAGAGAAAAAAATGGAGCTCTTTATTTCTTATTTCCGTCTTTCTAGTTGGGTGGCTGGGGGGTATAATCATCAATGTCACAGCATTATCAAATAATGCTGGGAGCAGAGACATTGACAATGAAAACAAAAATTCACATATCCATTCGAGGGAGACAAAATGCAGGGATATACATTAGAGAGAAAAAATTCAAACGCTTTTAATAGAAGAAGGAAAGAGAAATGCAGAATCTGACCAAAGTAGAGAATTATAGACACAAGTGTGAGAGATCCTTAGATCCTTGGCAAGTTAGATGTGACTCACTGATTATCAATTGACTATAACTGTCATAGACTATTTGCTAATTCTCCAAACAGATATTCAAAGCTCCCTCTCCCCTACTTCTCGCACCCTTGTGTTAGGAGGACTCTTTTGTTGTTGAAAAATTACCAAGTAACATTACCTTGTACAACACCGTTCTATGGCAGGGAACTTTTCCGGCCATGGAGAAGGATAGATAAACTCTGTGTCTCTATCATACCAGCACATTAGGCACTCACTATGTTGGTTTCTTTTCCTCTCTTCTTTTTTGAGGGAGTGGTTACATGTCTCCATGGCTTCCAATAATCGCTTCTGAATATAAGGATTGACGAGAAGGGTTAAAAGTATAAAAATTCTGTAATCTCAACAAACAGAGTAAGTCTTTTTCCTCCATATACAGTATAACCATTTGTGCTCTTGAAAAACAAAATCTTAACTAATGAAACTCTTCCATTTTATTACATGAAAAATATGCTATTTGTTGTTTCAAAGGGCCCTAGAATAC
>NW_012107509.1:0-1231 GCF_000951045.1 Mandrillus leucophaeus
GGGTTTCACCATGTTGGCCAGGCTGGTATTGAACTCCTGACCTCAGGTGATCCACCCACCTCGGCCTCCCAAAGTGCTGGGATTACAGGCGTGAGCCACCGTGCCTGGCCAGATCTTACACAATTCTTGTTAGGTTTACTCCTAGGTATTTGATATTTTTTGATGCTATTATAAATAGCATTCTGTTTTAAATTTAATTTTGCAATTGTTTGTTGCTAGTGTATATATACCTTATTTTTATTTATGACTTTGAGTCCTTTCACCTTAACTTCTTTTTTTTTTTTGAGATAGCATTTCACTCTTGTCCCCTAGGCTGGAGTGCAATGGCACAATCTTGGCTCACTGCAACCTCTGCCTCTGGGTTCAAGCAATTCTCCTGTCTCAGCCTCCTGAGTAGCACGCACCACCATGCCCAGATAATTTTGGTATTTTTAGTAGAGACAGGGGGGTTCTCCATGTTGGTCAGGCTGGTCTCAAACTCCCAACCTCAGGTGATCTGCCCACCTTAGCCACCCAAGGTGCTGGGATTACAGGCGTGAGTCACCGTGCCTGGCCTAATTTTTTGTATTTTTAGTAGAGATGAAGTTTCACTATGTTGGTCAGGCTGGTCTTGAACTCCTGACCTCAGGTATTCCACCCACCTCAGCCTCCCAAAGGCTAGGATTACAAAGCCTGTAATCCCAGCACTTTGGAAGGCCAAGGTGGACAGATCACCTGAGGTCAGAAGTTCAACACCAGCCGGGCCAACTTAGTGAAACTCCGTCTCTACTAAAAATACAAAAATTAGCCACATATGGTGATGGGCACCTGTAATCCCAGCTACTCGAGAGGCCGAGGCAGGAGAATTGCTTGGACCTGAGAGGCAGAGATTGCAGTGAGCCGAGACCATGCCATTGCACTCCAGCCTAGGCAACAAAAGCAAAACTAACTCAAAAAAAAAAATTAGAAACGCTCAGCACTTTGGGAGGCCGAGGCAGGCGCATCACGAGGTCAGGATATCGAGACCATCTTGGCTAACGTGGTGAAACCCCATCTCTACTAAAAACACACACAAAAAAGTAGCTGGGCGTGGTGGCTGGCACCTGTAGTCTCAGTTACTAGGGAGGCTGAGGCAAGAGAATGACGTGAACCCGGGAGGCAGAGCTTGCAGCAAGCCGAGATCGCGCTACTGCATTCCAGCCTGGGCAACAGAGCAAGACTCTGTCTCAAAAAAAAAAAAAAAATTAGCCAG
>NW_012107510.1:0-1228 GCF_000951045.1 Mandrillus leucophaeus
GTACAGATCAGACCCACCATTAGACCTCTGTTTTTGACTTAAGTTTATCCATCGTTAGCTTCTCTTTCCCTGCCTCTTATCTGGAAGTTTCTTACTTGATTCTTTGAAGAATTATTTATTGAATGCCAAATATGCTAAGACTCAGCGAGGAGACAGAGAGAAAGAATAAACCATAGTCCTAGCCTTGAAGACTAACTATCCTGCTGATATAAATTTCATATAATTAGCAAAATGAATATGCATTATTAATAGTGAGTGCTAACGTCACTCTACATTTTGTATTTTATACTACAAGAAGCATATTATACATTTATCTATTGGTTTTAGCCTTGAATGTAAGAAGTCAAAAGAAATGTTACTGGCCAGGCATGGTGGTCACGTGTATAATCCTAGAACTTTGGGAAGCCAAGGAGGGGGGACGACAAGCGTCTAGTAGTTTGAGACCAGCCTGGGTAACACAATGAAACCAGGTCTCTACAAAAACATACAAAAATTAGCTGGGCGTGGTGGTGTCTGTCTGTAGTGCCAGGTACTCAGGAGGCTGAGGTGAAAGCATCAATTCTGCCCTGGAGATCAAGGCTGCTGTGAGCTATGATCACCCCACTGCGCTCCAGCCTAAGCAACAGAGTGAGACCCTATTTCAGAAAGAAAGAAAGGAATTTCTAAACATCTATTTGATTTTAGAAAAAAGTCACCTCTTCTAAATATATTTTGATAGCATTCGTAGGGTCCTTTTATAGTCTTCTGTGATTACAAAGTAAATTACTCATAAAATATGCATCTGTAATGGGACACAAACAAGTTTAAAAATAAAACCATTTATATCAAAATGTTGATGTGATCTTGTTATTAAAAATTAGGAAATAGTACTAAATGAGATGTCAACGATGCCTGGAGGATTTATGTGATTTTTGAGAAGTCACAAAATACTCCATGAGATTCTTTTAGCACTTAGTGCAATTTATAAGCTTTCAGGAACTCTTAAACATTCACAAGCGATTTTAGCATTAAAAAAGGACCCCTTTTCTTAACAATGTATTCATAGTTACCTCATTTGATGATTTGATCTAGCAACTCCATCATTCTATGTAGATAAACATAAGAATTCTAAAGATTTGTGCACCAAGTTTACCTGATACTTTGATGGGTGTAAAATACACTCCTTGTGATTAGATGTGTCCATTTATATATGCTACTCTTAAAATATACCTTAAATTTGTGCTGATAA
>NW_012107511.1:0-1258 GCF_000951045.1 Mandrillus leucophaeus
AAGGTCCAAGAACAAAATTCTAATACCCACGCCCCACTATTTACATCAGTCAAGGGACACAGGAGCTCCCTGAACTCCAGACTCATAAATCAAAAGTGCCCAAGAGTTTAAGATCAGCCTAAGCAACATGGCAAAACCCTGTCTCTACAAAAAAATTATAACATTAGCCAGGTGTGGTGGCGGGCACCTGTAATCCCAGCTACTCGGGAGGCTGAGGCAGGAGAATTGCTTGAACCCGGGAAGCAGAGGTTGCAGTGAGCCGAGATAGCGTCACTGCACTCCAGCCTGGGGGACAGAGTTAGACTCCGTCTCAAAAAAAGAAAAGAAAAGAAAAGAAAACAGTAGGAGAGGAAAAAAAAAAGAAAATTACCAGTTCAGGACCAGTTCAGAAAATCCAAAAATCCAACAACAGTTTCAGAAAGAATGAACAAAGGAATCTGATTAGACAAACTCCAGGCTGTAATTCAAGAAAAACTCCCACACTGAAGGACTTGAGTTGTCATACTGAAAGGGCCCAACAAAAACCCAGGCCTGAGAAACAGACCACACAGAGGCACACAAAAAGTGAATTTTAGAACACCGTAGACGAAGAAAGATTCTACTAATTGCCAGAAGAATAGGGGGAAAACAAGCCATATAGAAAAGATAAGACTTAGAAAAGCTTCAGATATCTCAACAGGATAGAAAAAGAAAATGGAGAAATGTATTCAAAAACTCTAAAGGAAAAAGTCTGGCTGGGTTTGCCAACCATCGCTTTGCTAATGGTAGAACACACTGACGTTACAACATATCCTATGATGTATTTCCCACAAGTATTTAATATGAATCTAATCAATCCAATAAACTTAAGGTCAATACCCTATCTATGTAAGAAAATATATATATAAAGAGACCTAAATATACTTCCAACCAGGAACCCACTAGGGTTTTTGGGGGAAAGAAATTATGTTAAAGGTCCTGTGAACAATTTTTTTTTAAAAAAAAGAACACATAGCTTACCAGATGGTAAAGGTTACTATAAAATTATTATAATCGGTCGGGCATGGTGGTGCATGCCTGTAATCCCAACACTTTGGGAGGTCAAGGAGGGCAGATCACCTGAGGTCAGGAGTTCGAGACCAGCCTGGCCAACATGGTGAAACCCCATCTCTACTAAAAATACAAAAATTAGCTGGGAGTGGTGGTGCATGCCTGTAATCCCAACTACTTGGGAGGCTGAGCCGGGAGAATTGCTTGAACCTGGGAGGAGGAGGTTGCA
>NW_012107512.1:0-2493 GCF_000951045.1 Mandrillus leucophaeus
CTCAGGACACTTACCGGTGTGTGATTTACCCCTCAGGACACTCACCGGTGTGTGATTTACCCCTGAGGACACTCACCGGTGTGTGATTTACCCCTCAGGACACTCTCCAGTGTTTGGAGCGTTTTTGGATTGTCCCATTATTGAAAGGATTGTCCCTGGAATGTACTGGGGAGAGGCCAGTGATGCTGCCACACCATCTAGGATGGACGGGATCACACCCCACAAAGAACGGTCCGGACCCAAACGTTGGCAGAAGCAAGGCTGAGGGACTCTGCACTAAACCAAGGGCACGCTGGGTTTGGTTTCAATGTTGTTAGTTGAGGATGGGTGCGGGGAGTGAGTCCGAGGGGACTGTGAGCGCCTAATCTTGGATGCAGTCACTGGCGCACTTGAGTCTTTCTTGATGTAAGGTTTGTGTTTTTGTGGCAGTTGTCAGGTGTCTGATTTTTATTGGTCACCGTGTGCTGTAGTCACCCATCTGTTTCCTGGTGGGATTGAGATGTCCTCAGACCTGTGCCTGTCTGCGTGGCAAGTGCCAGAATTAAGGAGTTGGTATGGAACACACTGGGAGGCCTACCCTGGAGGCCCTGGGCTTTCTCTGCTTTTTGTTTCATTCTTTTTGAGACAGAGTCTTGCCCTGTGTCACCAGGCTGGAGTGCAGTGGTATGATCTCGGCTCGCTGCAACCTCTACCTCCCAGGTTCAAGTGATTCTCCTGCCTCAGTCTCCTGAGTAGCTGGGATTACAGGCATCCGCCACCACGCCTGGCTAATTTTTGTATTTTTGGTAGAGACGGGGTTTCATTCTGTTGGCCAGGCTAGTCTTGAACAGCTGACCCCAAGTGATCCACCTGCCTTGGCCTCCCAAAGTGCTGGGATTACAGGTGTGGGCCACCTCACCCGGCTCGTAGGCCCTGGGCTTTCTTTGGAGGTAAACCCCATCTGTTCTCTCTGTCTCAACTGGGGGGGCTGGGGCTCTAAGGCCCATCCATGTGACTCCATGGCCGCAGGTGCTATCTGGACGAGGTCTGGACAACCTCGTCCGGCGGGGATCGTGCCTCTTCCTGCCCCTGCCCTCGGTGGCGAAGGCGGGGTTCTGACTCTGAGATCTCATTTCCTTTAGAGAAATTCAAGGAATTTCTGCAATTCCTTTGCTGAGATGTGGCCGAAATGAATCCTCGTGTGCAAATGGTGTTTTAGGGAAATTCTCATTTTTATGATAACTTTTCTAGTAACTGGCACTTTCGAAGCTGTCTAGGGAGCAGAGCCGAATGGACTATTTATTAATTTTGGCACAAAGAACGATCAGGCTTTTGGAATTATCTTACTGAGGGAGATAGGAGCAGCCTGGGGATTGGCTCGTCTGAGCCCAAATTGCCTCTCTGACACCCTCCCCACCCGCCCCAGAAGGTGGGAAATCCTCGTGAACGGGTCCTGTTCCTCACCTCCCTCCAGAGGTAGCCCAGGTGTCAGCCTAACTCTGGGTGCCTTGGGAACATAAATTCTCATGGACCCTCAGACTGCCAGGACTTTGTATGAGTGGTGGGTTCTTTACCCAGTTGTAGCAGTAAGTGTTGAATCCATTTAGGGTATCATCATTTTGGTGTTACAGATGTAAAAATCCTGTATCTTTAATTCTAAGGTAGAAAACACGCTAAAATCTGCGAGTGTTTTCCTAACTGGGCTGACCTGGAGCGTGTTACATGGGGGTGATCCCATCCCCCAGCCGAGGTGGCGCCTCCCACCTCTCTCTGCAGGGATGGGTTTGATGCTGAGCACATTCCCAAGGGCCCAGAGTACAGGTGCGGTAACACACACTGCTTTTTAAAACATTTTTGATTTTTAATTATTATGAATACATAATAGTTGTACCTATTTATGGGGTACGCGTGATTTTCAAAATTTTTTTATTGAAGTAAAATATGCATATATCATTTAACATCTTTACCATTTGTGGGCATAGAGTTCAGTAATAGTAAATACATTTACAGTCTTTTCTTCCCTTTTATCCTTTCTTTTCCCCACCCCTCCCTTTCCATACCTCTGATAATTGCAGTTCTCTTCTCTATGAGATCAACTCCGTTGGCTCCCATGTGTGAGTGAGAACACACAATGTTTTTCTTTTTATGCCTGGCTTATTTCTTATTTCTTTTTCTTTTTTTTGATACAGAGTTTTGCTCTGTTGCCCAGGCTGCAGTGCAGTGGCACCGTCTCAGCTCACTGCAACCTCTTCCTCCTGGGTTCAGGCAATCCTCCTGCCTCAGCCTCCTGAGTAGCTGGGATTCCAGGCACCCGCCCCCATGCCTGGCTAGTTTTTTGTATTTTTAGTAGAGACGGGGTTTCACCGTGTTGGCCAGGCTGGTCCCAAACTCCTGACCTCAGGTGATCCTGCCCGCCTGTGCCTCCCAAAGTGCCGGGATTACAAGCATGAACCACCATGCCCATATGCCTGGCTTATTTCACTTAACGGTAAAGCACTTTCATCCCCATTGCCA
>NW_012107513.1:0-1654 GCF_000951045.1 Mandrillus leucophaeus
TCTGGGCAACATGGTGAGACCCTGTCTGTCCTAAAAAATAAATAAATAAATAAATATATTAGCCTGATATGGTGGTGCATGCTTATAGTTTTAGCTATTCAGGAGGCTGAAATATGAACGTCACTTAAGCCCAGAACTTCAAGGTGGCAGTGAACTATGATGGTGCCACTGCATACCAGCCTGGGTGACAGAGTGAGACCCTGTCTCTAAAAAAAAAAAAAAAGAAAAGAAAAAGAAAGGTGAAAACCTTTTACTCACATGATTGGTCGGTCTTAGCACAGCCATGCCAGCCCTCATATGAAACTATCTGGGGTCCACCATGAATCACCTTGTTAACATAAACTCAACTGTGGTCCCAGGTGTCCACCATTAATAACAAAGACACTCCTATAACTAGGGAAATTACAGGAACCAGGGACAAATGTCGGCAAAATACTTTAGTATTCAACATTGGCATTAACTAAAATTCTCCAACATACCTTTGAAAGGCATTTAAATAGAGTAAATTATTGACATCTTAAGTAGTATAATTTCCTAACCATCAACAAATTTAGATTTTTAAAATGTGTAATATTATATGTCCATGAGCCAACTGTTACTGAGATTACTATCAGTCGTAAATCTAACCATTAACGTGAGAGTAATGAGTCTCTACCAATTTTAAGGTTTTTGTCTTTCCTGTCAGATATAAAAGAAAGGCAGATATCTTTGACTGAAATTTAGGCTCAATTTTAAAAGTTAGACATATTACTTTAAAGACAAAAAGCTCCAAATCTAAGCACCACTGGGTGGTTAACCCTCAGTCTAGTGATACATTTGGCATGACTCCTGGAAGAAAACTAATCAGCCAGTGCGAAGGGCTAATAACTAGACACCGTATTGTACGATGTTGGCCTGTTTTCCAGCTGTGCCAGCTTACTCACCCTCTTGCCTGAGTCTGAATGAGATCCTTGTTTATCAGATACAGACTTTGGTAAAGTTCATGTGACAATGTTCCCAGGAATCCTTCCAAGAAATCAAATCTGCCTGGTCTTAAAACTGCTTTCAGCATTACTGCTGAGACGGACCCAGGAAACAAAGAATGGAAGCTATTAAAGCCACAGTGAAATTGGGAGGTCACAACCACAGTTCTTCAGCTGTCGTGAAAATAGCAGTGAACCCAAATAATTCCAAGTAAAGCAAATTTAATTTTGTGAACAAAAACAAAGAAAAAGAAAACAATGTAGGCCTTGAAAACCAGTTTGTCAATGAACAAGATCAAAGCATCAGGAATTTCTTTTAGACTAGCCCTCTTTAGTTGTAGAAAATAAAAATGAAAAGGAATGCTTTTACCACATTAAGTCTTCAAAGAGAAAAATCCCAGTCTTATCTAGGGCATGAGCAGCATTACTCCCATTTCACAGATTAAAAAGAAAAAGAAACAAAGTCCTTAAGGCAAAACCATGAGCTGATAGAAATAGAGTGGAAACCTTAATATTTATTTAACAAATCACACCACACTGCTTCTACAGGAATCTTCGAGGAGATTGCACAAAAATGGTGCTGATTTCCAACTGTGGATACAGATCTTCCCTGTGGATGATGTACACTGATCTGAAAGAACTTCTGAGAGAGAAAACAAACTCATTGGTGAATCCCAAAGGAAAGAATCTAC
>NW_012107514.1:0-1510 GCF_000951045.1 Mandrillus leucophaeus
TATACGAAGATGCTCAACATCCTTAATTATTAGTAAATTTGAAAATCAAGACTACAATATTTGTCCCTTTTTAAGGTCCCAGTGTGTGTTGTGAAGGCATAAGAGCTTTGTTTTCAAACATTAATTTTAATAATAATTTTTATAAATTTATAATAATTTAATAAATATATTTAATAAGTAATAATAAAATCTATAATAAATTTCATAATTTATTAAAATATTCTATAGTTTTATAATTTTTCTTGACAGTCTTTGTCATACTAACGTATCACAAATACTACTCCTTACCTCATCCCTTTGCATTTATAAACGTTTCTTAGGTACTCATCGTGTGATACCTATTTTAATTGCCTTATTTAATTAATCATCATAAAACTCCAGACATAGTTGCTATCATTATCTGCATTTTCAGATGTCAAAATTAAGGCTCAGAGTGCTTTCTTAGCTACCTCATGATGACAAAGCTAAAAGGTGGCAGAATTAGAATTTTATTCTGACTCTAGGGCCCAAGCAGTCACCATATCTTGACATTTGATAATGATGTTGAATTTACAAAGTTGTCACTGTTGTTCTTTTACTAAACGTAACTATGACAAGATAATATGATTGGGTTAGAACAACTTAAAAATCACTTTCCCAATTTATCTTAGAGAAATTAAATAACAATTGCATTTAAGAGGTAGAAGTGGCATTCTCTGCCAAAAGGCCAAATTTAAAAATAAGTTCCCAGTATAAAGTTTTCTGTGTATCCTACTTTTAAAACATTTCACATTTTGTGAATTTACATTTATTGAGTTCATCAAGCACTCAGCTATGCATTATGAGTTATGCCATTTAGCCCTGATTGCTATCCAAACTCCAGATGTATACTTTTAGCTACCTATTTGACAATAACACTTGGATGCCCAGTATTCACTTCTAATTATACATATCTAATTGAAGAGATTGACATCCTCTCCAACAACCTGTTTTTTCTCTACTTTTCTCCATCTCAGAATGGTGCACAAGCAAGTGCCTAATTATTCAGGACAATACCCTAGGGGTCAGACTTGTGTATCTTTTGCATGTCTCCCACATCCAATTTATTGTTTAGCCCTGTCACTATAAATCTCCAAAATGTATCCTAAATCCGAGTACTTCCCTCCATATTTATTACCACCACCATAACCCACATCCCATTATCTCTTGCCTTATCTGCTGTTATTTTGGCATTATCAGTTTTCCTTCTTCTAATCTTGACTCCCTAATCTTGAGGTAATGTAAGTGTATTCTTTTGAAAACATCTATCATTTTCTATTTATTGCTTTAATATCTTCTCATTTATTTTAAATTGAACCCTATGGTCTTTACAAAAACCCCTAACTCTCTAATCTTATTTCTCAAAACTATTTGCCCTTGTTCATTTCCTTCCCCCACAATGTCCATGTTTCATGTTTCAGTTCCTTGAATGTTCCAAGGTGTTTCTCAGCACCGGAATTTTTTTTTTTCTTCTTTTTTTTTTTTTTTTTTT
>NW_012107515.1:0-1159 GCF_000951045.1 Mandrillus leucophaeus
GGAGGCCGAGGCGGGCGGATCACAAGGTCAAGAGATCAAGACCATCCTGGCCAACATGGTGAAACCCTGTCTCTACTAAAAATACAAAAATTAGCCAGGCGTGGTGGCACTCGCCTATATTTAAAAAAAAAAAAAAAGATAATTGTGTCTTTTCTGAAAAATGTTTAAAAAAAGAAAAAATTCTTTTTTTACCCTTTTCATTTATTCTTGGCAAATAATGCCACATAGCAATTTTCCTTTCACATCTTCACCAGTGCATCATTTTAAAAAAGCAATAATCAGCCTCTCAAAATAATGGCATAAATAAACATTTATAGGCATAGTGCAAATCCCAAAACTTTAACCCAACTACTTCCTCTATATTTATGGGAACAAAACTAAATGATAATTTACAAAGCCCAACAATGAGAAGATAACCATTTGGGTGGCTTGATTCTCTTGCTGTCGGAGAACACAGCACGGACGTTGAAACAGTATGGACTCTGGATTCCAATTCTGATTTGCCACTCACTAGCTGTGACATCCTGAATAAGTTCTCTATACCTGTTTTCTTAACATGGGAAGAAAATATATATTTCGTACAATTCTTAGGGAGACTGAAGAAGAAAATGTACATAAAAGTACCTAGCGCATGCCAGTTACTCAGTATTAAGTTTCCTGTTCTTTTCTCATTTGGCACTGTTCTTTCTCTTCTCCAGTTCCTTCCGATATCAAATTCAAAAAAGTATTCCTCTCACTTTTTTACCACTAGTTTTCTTCTTCTTCTTCTTCTTTTTTAAATTTGAGATGGAGTGTCACTCTGTTGCCCAGGCTGGAGTGCAGTGGCACAATCTTGGCTCACCACAATCTCTGCCTCCCAGGTTCGAGCCATTCTCCTGCCTCAGCCTCTGAGTAGCTGGGATTACAGGTGCCTGTCATCACACCCGGGTAATTTTTGTATTTTTAGTAGAGATGGGGTTTCTCCATGTTGGTCAGGCTGGTCTCGAACTCCTGACCTCAGGTGATCTGCCCACCTCGGCCTCCCAAAGTGCTGGGATTACAGGCGTGAGCCACCGTGCCCGGCCTGAATTAAGAAATTCTTAATGCTAGGTTAGTGATTGGTTCATATAGGAAGGATTTTTTATTCATTAGTTATTTGGTTTTTATTCAACAAGTATTC
>NW_012107516.1:0-1327 GCF_000951045.1 Mandrillus leucophaeus
CAATATGGAACAATGAAATTGAAAAATAATGACAGTGGATATTGGATGGGGCGGAGGCATTTGGGGGTAAGAGAAGTGACAGAATTGAGGGTTCTCAATGAATCAACTATGAGTGGTTAGTGAAAGTTAAGTGTGTGGACTGGGCGCTGTGGCTCACACCTGTAATCCCAGCACTTTGAGGGGCCGGGGCGTGAGAATTGCCTGACCTCAGGAGTTGGAGACCAGCCTGGGCAACACAGAGACACATCATCTCTATTTTAAAAAAAAGTTGGCCGGGTGTGGTGGCTCATGCCTGTAATCCCAGCACTCTGGGAGGCCGAGGCGGGTGGATCACCTGAGGTTGGGAGTTCGAGACCAGTCTGACCAACATGGAGAAACCCTCTCTCTACTAAAAAATACAAAAATTAGCTGGGTGGTGGTGGGTGTCTGTAATTCCACCTACTCAGGAGGCTGAGGCAGGAGAATCGCTTGAATCGGGGAGGCAGAGGTTGTGGTGAGTAGAGATCATGCCATTACACTCCAGCCTGGGCAACAAGAGTGAAACTCTGTCTCAAAAGTAAATAAATTTTTAAAAGTTAAGTGTGGACATAATGGTCAACTGGTGACAGGGAAGGAGGGGGCAGTTGGGAATGCCTGTGGATAGGAAGGTGAGCAGGGAGGTCAGTTGCATATAGCTAAAATGAGAGACAGCCAAAGATGACCTGAAGGCCAGTTGGGGTGGGGAGAAAGGGCAGTTAAGGCTGGGGACAGTGGCTCACGCCTGTAATCCCAGCGATTTGGGAGGTGGAAGTGGGTGGATCACTTGAGCCCAGGAGTTTGAGAACAGCCTGGGTAACATGGCAAAACCCCCCTCTCTACAAAAATACAAAAAAATTTAGCCAAGTGTGGTGGTGTGCGCTTGTATCTGGGAGGCTGAGGTGGGAGTATCATCTGAGCCCCGGGAGGTCAAGGCTGCAGTGAGGTGAGATCGCACCACTGCACTCCAGCCTGGGCGTCAGAGTGAGACCCTGTCTCTAAGAAGAAGAAGAAGAAGAAGAAAAAAGCCAGGCGCGGTGGCTCAAGACTGTAATCCCAGTACTTTGGGAGGCCAAGGTGGGCGGATCACTTGAGGTCAGGAGTTTGAGACCAGCCTGACCAACACAGTGAAACCCTGTCTGTACTAAAATTACAAAAATTAGCCGGGTGTGGTGGTGTGCACCTGTAATCCCAGCTATTCAGAAGGCTGAGTCAGGATAATTGCTTGAACCCAGGAGGCGGAGGTTGCCATGAGCCAAGGTCGCGCCACTGAACTCCAGCCTGGGCGACAAAGCAAAACTCCGTCTCAAAA
>NW_012107517.1:0-1104 GCF_000951045.1 Mandrillus leucophaeus
CCGGGAGGCGGAGCTCGTAGTGAGCTGAGATCGCGCCACTGCACTCCAGCCTGGGCGGCAGAGCAAGACTCTGTCTCAAAAAAAAAAAAAAAAAAAGAAAAGAAAAAGAAAACGGAGAAGTTGCCAGACTCCCTTTGGGGTAGATAGAAACTTGTTTTTCCTTATAGAGCCTCAAAAGTGTAAACAGACAAGTTCATCTCAGCCTTTACACTGCTTGCTTTTCTATTGTGTTACCTGATATATTGACTATAATAATTATTGCAACACAGGGTACTCTGGGTTTTTAAAGAAGGATATAGTTTAGACACTTAGAAATATTTTTGTTTAAAAAAAAATTTTTTAAGTGCACTGTAAAAACATCAGATAGTCTAACCTCAGAAAAATTCTCCCAGTTTGGAAACACAGGATTCAGTGTGGGCTCTGCCCAGAGCTCAGAGAGCCAGTTAAAAGATAGGCCGTCTGGCTGGCGCGGTGGCTCACACCTGTAATCCCAGTACTTTGGGAGGCCAAGGCGGGTGGATCACCTGACGTCAGGAGTTCGTGACCAGCCTGACTAAAATGGTGTAAACCCCATCTCTACTTAATACAAAAAAATCAGCCGGGCATGGTGCTGCATGCCTGTAATCTGAGCTACTTGGACTGAGACAGGAGAATCACTTGTACTTGGGAAGTGGAGGTTGCAGTGAGCTGAGATTTTGCCATTGCACTCCAGCCTGGGCAACAAGAGTGAAACTCCATCAAAAAAAAAAGGTAGTCCATATCTAAATAAAATTGGTCTTCTTATACAATCCTATGATAGATTTTTATAATTTTTTTTTTTTTCCCACACAAAGCCACCAAACAGACTTTGTGTGAGCAATAAAGCTTTTTAATCACCTGGGTGCAGGTGGACTGAGTCCCAAAAAGAAGTCAGCAGAGAGAGTTAGGGGTGGGGCAGTTTTACAGGATTTGGGTAGGTAGTGGAAAATTACAGCCAAAGGGGGTTGTTCTCTGGCGGGCAGGGGCGGGAGTCACAAGGTGCTCGGTGGGGGAGCTTCTGAGACTCATTGTCCAGGAGAAGGAATTTCACAAGGTAATGTCATCAGTTAAGGCAGGAACTGGACG
>NW_012107518.1:0-1733 GCF_000951045.1 Mandrillus leucophaeus
CAAAAATTCAATGCATGGTATGTAGGTGCCTTAATATATTTATTGACTGAACAGATGAACTATATGCAGATATTTTCCCCATACAAATGCCTGTTTTGTAAGGCCTGTCCTTTTATGTTGTAACTTACTCATTTTGCCTTCCTCTGTATTTAACATCTTAGCAAATCAAATTCAGTGGTACAAGGAATGTTGTGTTCAGATCAAGCATGTCGAATAGCAGATCTCAGTAATGTTTCCATTAAACCAACCACTCCCTATCCCTATCACTACCACTACGACTACCACCACCACCACCACCACCACCACCCACCACCAAAAAAGGGACAGAATTCTCATTTCCTGCTTACTTGTAAATTTATCATTCCTTACCTTCTTCAGGGGCAGCTGAAGCTCCTTCAGGTAGTACAGGCTGTAACTCTCCAGTTTCAGAATTATTTTCCGAATCAGTCATCTGCAGTCCTTCCAGATGACCTCCTTTAGCATTAGCCCTCAAAGAAGAAAACAACTTGGTATTTTTATGTAACTAGTGACACAATAATCTGTATTTTCTTTTTGAACTGAGCACCAAACTAAGTAGGGTACGTGCTCTGGTGTTTAATAATAAATTTCAAATTTTGTCTTAAAATATTTCATTAAGGGCCGGGCGCAGTGGCTCATGCCTGTAATCCCAGCACCTTGGGAGGCCAAGGCGGGTGGATCACCTGAGGTAAGAGTTCAAGACCAGCCTGGACAAGATGATGAAGCTCTGTCTCTACTAAAAATACAACAATTAGCCAGGTGTGGTGGTGGGCGCCTGTAATCCCAGCTACTTGGGAGGCTGAGGCAGAGAACTGCTTGAACCCAGGAGGCAGAGGTTGCAGTGAGCCGAGATTGCACTGCTGCACTGCAGCCTGGGCGACAGAGCAAGACTCTGTCTCAAAAAAAGAAAAAAAAAAGTAAAATCTCTGATATTTTAAAAAGTTAAAATTTAGGGCAGGTGCAGTGGCTCAGGCCTGTAATCCCAACACTCTGGGAGGCCAAGGTGGGCATATCACTTGAGGTCTCAGGAGTTCAAGACCAGCTTGGCCAACATGGCAAAACTTTGTCTCTACTAAAAGTACAAAAATTAGCAAGGTGTGGTGGTGGGCACCTGTAATCCCAGCTACTTGGGAGACTGATGCAGGAGAATCACTCAAACCCGAGAGGCAGAGGTTGCAGTGAGCTGAGATCACGCCACTGCACTTCAGCCTGGGTGACAGAGCGAGGCTCTGTTAAAAAAAAAAAAAAAAAGTTAAAATTTAGCGCAATAAATGTATTTTCTGTCCACTAAAAAATTAACAAGGTAGAAATTAATTTGTTCATCATGATGCAAACTTAAAGTTCCAAACAAAGCTATTAGCTATTATACCATTACATATACAAAACAACTTAATTTACCCCAAGGTGACCATTTTTCTCCTTTTCTCAAGAGCAGGCAAGCCACTGAAAACTGCAACCACAACAGCATCTGAATCCAAAGCTTTACACTGCCGGTCTTCAGTTTTTGGCAGAATATCACCAATACTGCCATGTATCAAGGCTCGGGGAGAACTGTGCCTGCTCCCAGACTGAGAGCTTCCTGGGGAGCCTTCAAAAAAAGGAAGAGGGAATACAAAAATTAACTGGGTATGATGGTGTGCACCTGTAATCTCAGCTATTTGGGAGGCTGAGACACGAGGATCACTTGAACCTGGGAGGCGGAGGTTGCGGTGAGC
>NW_012107519.1:0-1246 GCF_000951045.1 Mandrillus leucophaeus
TTTAATATCAAGTATAAAATCAGTGCTCAAATGTTTCCAGTTGTGTAAGAAAAGTTAGGCTTTTACAATTGGTGCATTTGAATTCAGATCTAAACAATGTACTCATTTTTATTTTATTTATTTATTTTTGCTATGGAGTTTCACTCTTGTAACCCAGGCTGGAGTGCAATGATACGACCTCGGCTCACTGCAAACTCTGCCTCCCAGTTTCAAATGATTCTCGTGCCTCAGTGTCCCAAGTAGCTGGGATTACAGGTGTGAGCCACCATGCCTGGCTAATTTTTGTATTTTTAGTAGAGACTGGGTTTCACCATGTTGGCCAGGCTGGTCTCGAACTCCCGACCTCAAGTGATCTACCCACCTCAGCCTCCCAAAGTGCTGGAATTACAGGCATGAGCCACCACACCTGGCCCAATGTGCCCATTTTTAGTTGGAATATGTCATATATTTCTTATTTTTTACTCTATAAGTTCCTCTTCCCTCCTTTTATTTTCATTTATTTGTTGAAGAAATTAGAATTCCCCACATTCTATATTTGTCATATTGCAATCAATTGCTGTTTAACACATTCCACCACCCCTATATTCCTGTAAAAACAAAAATAAATGTTGAGGCTTTCTTAGAATCAGGTTCTGATTTGGGAACGGCAATTCACAGTTGCTCTGTGGTTTTTATTTTATCACTTTAGAAAGCACATTCGGTCCTGTTTTCTCTCTGTGCTCTAGCTGAACTCTACTGGATGCACAAAGAAGAGCTGGTGCTATTCCTACTGAAAGTACTCCAAAAAAATTGGGAGGAGGAGCTCCTCCCTAACTCATTGTATGAGGCCAGCATCATCCTGATACAAAAACCTGGCAGAGACACGACAACAACAACAAAGAAACTTCAGGCCAATATTCTTGATGAAAATTGATGCAAAAATCCTCAACAAAATACTGGCAAACTGAATCCAGCAGCACATCCAAAAGCGTATCCACCATGATCAAGTAGGCTTTATCCATGGATGCAAGCTTGGTTCAACATATGCAAACCAATAAATGTGATTCATCACATAAACAGAACTATAGACAAAAACCACATGATTATCTCCATAGATGTAGAAAAGGCCTTCAATAAAACTCAACACTCCTTCATGTTAAAAACTCTCAATAAACTAGGTATTGAAGGAACAGACCTCAAAATAACAAGAGCCATCTATGACAAACCCACAGCCAACAGGTGCACCAGCAAAGCAATGTGGGGAGTT
>NW_012107519.1:2066-8073 GCF_000951045.1 Mandrillus leucophaeus
TTCTGTGTTTTTCCTCTGCGCACTCTCAGTGCCTTCTCTCTGCAGATCTGTTAGGAGCATGCCAGTCATCTCTGTCTCTTCCATGGGAGCAGTCCCATCTGGCTTTGTCTAATCAGCCATCTTGCCCTCCCCACGTCTGTTTTTGAATAGCATATTTGATGCTGTTAATACTTTGCAATTATTAATATTTCAGTGCTCAAATTATCTCCCATGTGGGAAATGACAGCGTCTTTAAGTTGGCTCTTTTGCACTTTGGACATGACACAAATGTCATGATAGGTTGTTCTAAGTTATAATAAGGTTTTTCTGTCTTATCTTCCTTATGTCCTGCCCAAGACCCAAACCCAGGCATTATCCAAAACTTCCTGGCTAGTTTCAGTGAGGCATTATTCTTAGAACCTACCATCTGCGGGAAAGGCGCACTCATTTTGAGTTGATTGAACAATGTCTCCCGGAGCTGTCCAACAGAGTGTTCTGCAATGATGAAAATATTCTATAACTGTACTGTCCAAGATGGTAGTCACAAGCCATGTGTGGTACTTGAACTCTTGAACTATGGTTAGTGAGAGCGATCTGAATTTTTCATTTTATCACATTTACCTTTAATTATTTTAAATATAAATAGCCATGTGTGACTAGTGGATACCTTATTGGACAGTTCAGATATACACCCTGGGGATGGTTTTTTAAAGTGCCACTGAATTTCTCTGATACTTTTCCCATGAAGAGTTAGGGTCGATTCTTCCCCTCTTCCATTTATCTAGGTGGGCCTGTGACTGCTTCTACAATCACAGAAAGGTAAAAGGGATGCTATGTAATTTACAAGTCTAGGTCATAAAAGTCCTTTTGGCTTCTGACTGGCTGTTTTGAAACCTTCACTCTCCTATGCCCACTCTGAGAATGCTCACTCTGTGGGGAGCTAATTGCCAAGTAGGAAGCCCCGCTACACTGAGCTGCCACACTGGAGAGGCGATGTGAAGGCACTTTAGTTGACATGTCATGTCCACCTAATCCTCAGCAAGTCACTGGGTTTGTGAGTAAAGCCTATTTAGATCCTGCAGACCAGCCCTTTGGCCAGATGAGTGGTTCAGATGAGAGCAAGAACGTAAGAATCATAAAGCCCAAATTCCTGACCCACAGAACTTATAAGAATAGCAAAATGGTTGTTCTTTTATACCACTAAGTTTGATACACTGCCTAGATTAATAACAAGCACTTGGTTAAATATATTATGGTATAAACCAATTAGACTATTAGACAACCAATAAAATAGTCCTTATGGAAAGTAATTATATAGAAAATTATTATCAATAATGTTAAATATTAAAATATATATGTGAATTGATGATAACTATTAAAAACACTTAGAGGAAAACACAGTTGAAGGAAATGCACCAAAATATTAACATATATTATGTCAAAGTGGTAGGAACATCAATTTTTCTTTCTTTATTTTCTAAGTTTTCTATATATGGCACATATTTTACAACGAAAAAAATAAATAGCTTAATACACAATTTCTTAAGCGACAGAAGAGAAAGGAAAATTCCTGCTTACCAGCTGCCTGAGATACCTTCCTATCCAAAGGCCCTCCATCACTAGGCAAAAGTGATGGTCAAAGCTTTGCTCATCCACCTTCTACCACCCTCTATCTGGTGCCTGGAGACTCAATCTTCCTCTCTGGTCCCCCATCCACCCTAAAAATGGATAAAAAGAGACCTGGGCACTCTTGCCATATGAATGCAGGGATTTCTAAAGGGCGGCTTCCTACTTGTTTCTCTCTTGTTCCAGGCTGCCCCAAAGAAATGCAGGGCTCCCCATAGTAGTGTTAATTACCTTGAAAGCATGACCTTATAGATATCACCAGCAGCTAGAACCCAGAGGTGAATCTAGGTTTTATGAGGCTCATCCAAAGCTTTTAGAATTTGAAGGGGAGCCTCTTTTAGAAATCCAAATAGCACATTTGCCTACAGACACCAACTCCACAGGCACCAACTCCCAGGATGGGGAAAAAAGGGATGCTCTGATCCTGTTGCATCAGCAACTGTACTGTGCAACTGGACTCCTTGAATATTCCAGAGCAAATGCAGGATCCATGTGGCCTTGCTCCCCTCAATTTCTCAACAGCACTTCCCCTCACTAGGCTCTCTGATGGTGTTGCTCAGTGTCCCAGTGAAGGACTGCAGAGCCTTGGGCAGCGGGCAGTGGACAATGAGGGTGGCTGCCTCTCAGAGGGGCGCCAGTGGCGTTCCCAAGGGCCACCTTCTCACCTGCTCGCTTACGGAGTGTGGGGCTCCCGAGTTCTCCAGAGAGCAGCTTGCTCTTTCTGTGCATATTTCTTGCTTTAGGGCATCTGATGAAAACTTGCCTCTCTCCTTATTTAGAAGAGTCCGTTAGGGCTCAAACTCATGACAATAAATATTAATCAACATTTCCAAACCAAAGGTGCAAGTATAGTTTTCTGTTTAAGTATACATTTCCCCCTCCTTTTGTTTGATAGTTGGTCTACAATTTCTTTTTTCTTAATGAACACACCAAGAGAAAAATCTTCAAGTGGACTCCAGGGGGATCCTACCCCATGAGATCTGGTTACTTTCACATGAAATCTAGTCTCTTCCTTACATCCAAGGCCTCTCCAGCATGTGAACAAGGAAACAACATTGGGACTGCTATCTGCCGAAGTCTCTGCTGCAGCAAATGGTACTGTGGCCACCAGTGGGAGGGGCATACTCTACAATCTCCTCCAAAAATGTGAGCGTTTTCAAAAGCACCCTTCATGCCATTCGGTATAAATGAAGAGAAAGGAAGAATATAGATCCCATAGTGCTTGAAATTTCCTGGAAGCTGTTAATTCATGTTTATTACATAATCACCATATGACCTTTTATCAATTGTTTGCAGGCCATTTCTCCAACTAAATTTTAAGCTCTGGTCATAAAGGGGCAGGGTCCTGCCATTTTATTTTTATATCCTGCATCCTTGCAAAATTCCAGGCTCATAAAGGAGCTTACTAAAGCTTGCCAGAATATTTGAATTAACTAACATAACTAACTTCATAATTAACCACAAATTCGTATTAATCATGCTAAATGAGGGAAGATGGCATTGAGCCATACTGACAGCTAGCCTACACAGAGCGTCACTGTGTGACACAGAGTTTCTATGGGGTCTCCAAGGAGGAGGCTGGGAGCTCTGAAAACCCCTTTCAGAGGCAGAATACTTGAAGGAGGAAAATATGTTTAAATTGGGAAAAGGGAGATTGTCAAGGCAAAATAATACCCCGTCTTTAAAAGCCCTGTCCTAAACCACTCAGGCTGCCCAAGAATGGAGCAGGGCGTCTCACAAAACCACAGCTGTCCTTGCTGGGCAGATGAAAGCTGAGTCTGAAGGATCATCTGCAGGAGGAGCTGTGAGTCCTCTATGGCCATGTCTAAATTTAGGTGTCCCTGATTCAAGGTGGCAAGCCCAACAGACCCCTCACACCATCCCCTCCTTGGAATAAAGAACAGCAGGAGACCAAGCTACAAGGAAATTACACATGATGGTGAAAGTATAAATTGGCCACTTGGCTCACCTCAGGGAGCATCCTTCCCAGGCCCCTTCCAAGTCTCTCTTTGGTTCAGTTTCCAAGGAGTGTGGCTTAAGCACTGACCTCCCTGCTACCCTCCTGCCTCACTTATAGTAACAGTTCCTGAACAGAAAAACATTCCAGTGTCTACCTAAGGCATCAAACATGTGAATATATTAGTTTCCAATTGCTACCTAACAAGTTACCACAAACTAAGTGGCTTAAAACATTTATGTATTATCTCATGGTTTCATGAGTTAGAAGTCCAGGCAAGTGGAGCTGAGCTGCTTAGGGCCTCACAAAGCTAACATCATGGTGTCAGCTGGGGCATCAGTCTCATGTGGAGCTCAGAGTGTTCTCAGATTCAGTCAGATTGATGACAGAATTTTGATCCCTGCAGTTGTAGAACTGAGGTCACATCTTCTGGCTGGATGTCAGTTAGGGACTGCTTTCAGCTCCCAAAGGCCACCCTAAGGTCCTATCCACATGGCCCCCTCCACTGGAAGTTCTCCGTGTGACTGTTGGTTTCTTTCAGGCTAGCAGGAGAGTGCCCGCTTTGTTTCCTGTCCCTTTTAAGGACTCACCTAATTAGACCAGGCCCAGCCTGGATAATAAGATAATCTTCCTTTGCCCATAAAGACCAGCATAATCGCCAGGAGTGATATTCATCATATTCACAGGTCATGCCTATCCTTAAGGGGAGAGGGATGATACAGGGTATCTATACCAAGGAGCAGGACTCTTGGGGACCATCTTAGAATTCTACCTGCCACAGTGAGTACAGTATATCTAAAATGTACTTTGCATTTTATCTTCCTTAAACTCTTTCTTATATACTAGCCCATGTTAGCAAGTTAAGTTTAAAAAAAAAAAAAAAAAAAGCTAAGTAAAAACTATAAATAGCACTTAAAGGAAAAAAAAAAAAAAAAAAAGCTAAGTAAAAACTATAAATAGCACTTAAAGGAGAAGGAAAGAGGCAGAGG
This sequence comes from Mandrillus leucophaeus, assembly GCF_000951045.1. Lineage (NCBI taxonomy): Eukaryota > Metazoa > Chordata > Mammalia > Primates > Cercopithecidae > Mandrillus > Mandrillus leucophaeus. The sequence goes on from NW_012107519.1 coordinate 6,618, forward strand.
TCCAGAACTCTAGTTTGCCATTTGCCCCCTCCTCCCCATATCAGCCAACCTCAGTTGTTTGCAGTAGAGAAATGCACATGTCTGAGATCCCGCTGATCAAAATGTGACCCAGCACTTCTGTTTATTATTCATTGGGCGTTGTTGAGTTACACTGGTCATTTCACCCATTAAATGATGCGCTAAATCTGGAGCACAGGGAGAGAACAGGGAAGCCCTGGGGGAAGATTGCTTTGGGATAGGCTAACCTGGCCGCCCTTGGCTGCATGTCTGGGTTCAGGCCATCCTCCCACCTCTCCTTCCGAACCCTGCAGAGAGTATCTGCACTTTGGGTTAGTGCTGGCAGCTGTAGCATTTCCTGTACATGGGAATATAGAGAATTCACCTCTCTGTGTAAGGGTTCTTCCACTCAGCGTGAAGTTTTGTGGCTCCTCTCTGTTGTTGCCTGTTCTCAAGACTCGTTCCCTTTATTACCCAAGTAATGTGGTCGTACCACAGTTTGTTTTCCATTCTCTCGTGGATGGACACCTGAGATATTTCCAAGTTGTGCCTATCATGAATAAAGCTGCTGTGAACATTCTAGTATAGGACAAAAGGATGAAAAGAAGTTTGAAGTCTGTCTTCTGTCTTTTAATCTTATTTATGATTTTTAAATAAAAGGTTTCTAATTTCAATGGAGTCTTATTTCTTGGCATAAGTTTCATGGTTTTTTAATTTTAAGAAATCCTTGGTATCCCAAGATTATAAACAGCATCTCTTACACTTTTTTCCTAACCCATCATAATTTTGTTTTTAATAGCTAGTATCTGAAATTCATTTTTGAGATGGCTTGAGTTGAGGATCTTAGTATTTCCTGCAGACATACAGCCAAGACCTCAACTACATGTATTGAGGAGTCTGTTATCTCCCGACTTTGCATTCTTTTCTCCTCTTCTGAACTCTCCTTCAACCATCTGCCTCCATGGTTCCAATAACCAAGTAAGCATTGATAATGCCAAAGTCTTTCTCTAGCCAAGGATGGCAACTCCATGGACTTCTCTTCTCAACTATGCATGCTCCTGTCATTCAATCTAATGGCAAATATTTCTAAACATGCACAAAATCTGACCACTTCTTACCAGTTATACCACTTGCACTGTGTCCAAGTCATTATGACCCATAATTTGGACTCCTGCCTTAGCCTCCTGACTGGTTTCCCTGCTTCTGTTATCACCACAGCAAATTAGAATAATCCTGTTAAAACTTACATCAGATCATGTCATCCTTTGCCATAAACTCTCCAAACATTCCCATCTCCAGTAAAAAGCAATTGTCTTAAAGCAGCCTCAAAGGCCCTACCTGGCCTAGGTGCCCCTGCCCTTTCTGTCCCCTTTACTCCCACTCTCCCACTTGCTGACCCCATTCCAGACCCATTAACTCACTACCTGCTCCTGAGAACACCAGGTGTTCTTCCTATGGG
>NW_012107519.1:11048-11659 GCF_000951045.1 Mandrillus leucophaeus
ACCCTTCATGCCATTCGGTATAAATGAAGAGAAAGGAAGAATATAGATCCCATAGTGCTTGAAATTTCCTGGAAGCTGTTAATTCATGTTTATTACATAATCACCATATGACCTTTTATCAATTGTTTGCAGGCCATTTCTCCAACTAAATTTTAAGCTCTGGTCATAAAGGGGCAGGGTCCTGCCATTTTATTTTTATATCCTGCATCCTTGCAAAATTCCAGGCTCATAAAGGAGCTTACTAAAGCTTGCCAGAATATTTGAATTAACTAACATAACTAACTTCATAATTAACCACAAATTCGTATTAATCATGCTAAATGAGGGAAGATGGCATTGAGCCATACTGACAGCTAGCCTACACAGAGCGTCACTGTGTGACACAGAGTTTCTATGGGGTCTCCAAGGAGGAGGCTGGGAGCTCTGAAAACCCCTTTCAGAGGCAGAATACTTGAAGGAGGAAAATATGTTTAAATTGGGAAAAGGGAGATTGTCAAGGCAAAATAATACCCCGTCTTTAAAAGCCCTGTCCTAAACCACTCAGGCTGCCCAAGAATGGAGCAGGGCGTCTCACAAAACCACAGCTGTCCTTGCTGGGCAGATGAAAGCTG
>NW_012107519.1:15929-19473 GCF_000951045.1 Mandrillus leucophaeus
CAGCAAATTAGAATAATCCTGTTAAAACTTACATCAGATCATGTCATCCTTTGCCATAAACTCTCCAAACATTCCCATCTCCAGTAAAAAGCAATTGTCTTAAAGCAGCCTCAAAGGCCCTACCTGGCCTAGGTGCCCCTGCCCTTTCTGTCCCCTTTACTCCCACTCTCCCACTTGCTGACCCCATTCCAGACCCATTAACTCACTACCTGCTCCTGAGAACACCAGGTGTTCTTCCTATGGGCTTTGCAGGAGCAACTCCTGATACCTAAAATGCTTTTCCCTCCAACACCTGTGTGACTCACTTGATTACCTCCTTTTGAACGTGGCTCAAATCTCGCCATCTCAGGAAGCCTTGCCTTGCCCACCCTGTTTAAATTGAAACCTGTGCTTTTCCCTACCCCCATCCCAATCCCCATGTACTGCTCTGTTCTCCATAGCATTTGTTACTGGTTAATACATGACATCACTTATTTATTCTATTTCTTTTTTTATTTCCTCCCCTCCAACTAGAATATAAGCTCTATAAAGACAGGATTTTTACCTTTTTGTGGTTGATTCTACTACCACAGAGTGGTCCTTAGCATGTCCCAGATGTTCAATAATGTGTTAAATAATGAGTAAATGAACTTCCTTCTGAATGTTACCTAGATCTTCCACAGGCACCTCACACTATCAACACTGAACTTACTGTATTTTTGCCAGAACTACCCGTGTCCACCTTACCCACACAAGCTTACTAGAATAGTCCCAGTCTCATTACAGTTACCTATGTCACCTTCCTCCACTATGACCTCCTTGCCATCTCACTGTCAGCTCCTGAAGACCAGGAGCTCATTTCCTCATCTTTCCTTGGGTCATTGCAGTTTCCCACAAGCCTCTTTGCCTCTGTTCTGGCTCCCATTTAATTCTCGCTCCTCAAGCAGCCACCAGCATGTTGCTAAAATCTACATATAGTCTTGTCCTTTGTTTGCTTACAATTCTTTCATGACTCCCCTTACTTTCAGGATAATGAACAAATGGTATTGTTATTATGGTATTGTTACCATATGTTATTATGGTATCATGGTATTGTCACTAGTGGTGAATCTGTACGGGTCTTCAGCAAATTTGATCCTTGCCTCCTTGGAGAAAAGAATTTGGCTGAGGGATACAAGTAGGATTAAGTCAGAGGGAGAGACCAAGGCAAGTTTCAGAGCAGGAGGGAGAGTTTATTAAAATGTTTTAGAGAGTTTATTAAAATGTTTTAGAGCAGGAGCAAAAGAAGCAAAGAACACTTGGAAGAGGGCCAAGCAGGCAACTTGAGAGATCCAAGTGGCTCGTTCAGCCCTTGACTTGGGGTTTTATACATTGACATGGCTCTGGGATTTTCTTTTCTCCTCCATTGAATCTTCCCTTGGGGCAGGCTATTGCTCAACTACTGCATGTGCAATGTTGGTCAGCATTTGGGAGGGTGACCACATGTATAGTGCATTTACTAAGATTGGGCGCATGCTCTCTGGGGGCAAACGCCCCCCAGGGGAACATCACATATCAGTCATTTTGCTTCTTAGTTCACATGCTTCAGGCCACTTGCCCAGCTTTTGAGATCTTATCAAGCTGCTGATCACCAACTGTAGGTGTTTTCCATCTACTGGGAGACTGTCTTACCCTGGAGCCAGCTGCAACCAATTATCATTTCAGTGAGACAGTTTAACAACCACTTGACATGACCTGATGGTCATCTGACATTCCTGGGGTGGAAAGTCCTCCCCTGCCTTCCTCACACCTACCTAACTACCTACTCTAACATTCCTGCCCCTCAAGAGTCCAAGACCCAATTCTTTGGGAAAATGGACAAAGGTCAGTCTTCTGTAACTGCTTCCTGCTGTCAGAGGGGTGGTAGTCATTGTTCTGTGGGTCTTGGCCTCTTGCTAGCTGTCAAGGCAGGGTGACTCTGTGAGTGAATCTCTTGGTGAAAATGGTATCCAGCCAGGTCAAAAAGGAGACAGGGGCAGGATTTTACCTCTCCATATTCCACTGATGGTCAGTCTAGGGGTTCTCTGTGGAAGGGTGACTCTTGAATACTGAGAGAGCAGTATCCCTCACTGAGGATCATCTGGAGCTTGATGGCCTAAAGACAGGAGGAGACAAATTGGGTATTACATTTAGAAGACATGGACCAAAAAGGAGCAAAAGTAGGAGACTAACAAGTGGGCCAGAAATAGAAGAACCCAGAAGAACCATTTCCAGGTTCCATCCCAATCTCCAACCCTGACAGGCTCATTCTCGTAAACAGGAGGCTCAATTTATGAGTTGTCTGATATTGTCTTGTACTTTTCCCAATTCATTGACCCCAAAGCAACATTTTTCATCTAAGACTAAACAAATTCCTCCCTATTCTACCATTAACATATCTAGCTCTCAGCAATTTTGGAGGACTACAGCTGCTAAAAAGTCCATTTGTTCTTGAATGGCTGTTAAGGTTTTAACCATGGCATCATATTGTTGGCTACTTCCACTGAGAGTTGGCTATAGGTCAAGGCTTGTGTGACTCCAATGATTCTGGTTTCTGTATCAGCTATAATGGTAAGTTCCATGAGAAGGTGACTTAATTGTATAGCCTTTTTCATCTTGGGCAAGATGTAATGCCCATAGATTGGTACTGAAGAGAGAGATTGCCAGGGATACATGTCCCAAAGATGTCCAGGGATACATAGCCTGTGGTACAAGTTCCAGTCCAACTAGTGGGGAGGCACTGGTGAACTAACTGGTCACAAATATAGTGACTTCTCACGTCTTAAGACAAGTAAAGGTGTCAAAATGAAATAAAAGTCTGACTCTTTCCAGCATAGGTAAGGGGCATAGCTAACTCCATATGTTCCCAGGTTTTACATAGACTTTAGTGGCTTTAAAGCAGGCAAGCTGTACAGTTATTAAGAGTCACAGTAGCAGTTTATGACCTTAAAGTATTTAGTAGCCCTAATAATCTTTAAAATCATACAGCATTTCTTTCATAAATTCCCTTTCACAAATATTCTCATGACTTGTACAGACCATCTACAACATGCTTGGACTTTCCGACCTGTCCTAAACCTCCCTCTTTTTTAAACGAGTCATTTTGCTTTTGGACAAGAATTTACCATGCAAGATCCTTTCTCATATAAAATATCTTTTCTTTATAACTTTTCTTACCAAAAATACCTCTACTTTCATAACTTTTGAATTAGACAAAAGCCATTTTCCTACTGTTAGGAAGTTATGGTTTGTACTATACATTGTTGTGTGAGTCCTGTGATGGGGGAGCAGGTGGGGATGTTATCTATACACTGTAGAAGTTATCCTCCCTCAAGAGATTGCTCAATTAGATTTCTTGCTAGGGCTTTTCTAAATAAGAGTGGGCTATTTCTATACCCCTGAGGTAGGACTGTCCAGGTTGAAGTTATTGGTTAAAGATTTAGGTAGCTTTCCCAGAAGAAATAGGGTTATTAGAGGGAAAGATGAATTCAGAAGTTGGGCAAATATTAAGCAGGCACCCATCTTGGAAAGTATATTTTTGCCCAAA
>NW_012107519.1:21473-25116 GCF_000951045.1 Mandrillus leucophaeus
GGTGTGCGAGGCCATTTCAGAATACATACAGAGAAAACAGGAGAATAGGCAGTGCACCTTTTTGGGAAAGAGCCTGTTTTAGTTGAAGAATCAGAGGAAACCCCAGACATTACATGGCCTTAGACTTTAGCCCTACCACTCTCGTAAGCCTCCTGTCCAGGAGGGCCATCAGGTCTACTCAGTGCAGACTCTAAGGTCCTTCCCAACCCTGAAAACCTTTCAGAGTGAGCTGAGAGATCAGCTGTCGGGAGCAGAGCTATTGTGGCTAAGAGGAAATATTCTGGGAGTGGTTAGTAAGCAAGAGAGTAAAAGGAAACCACATACAGGGGTTGAATGCCTCCAGCTGAAGCAGGTAAGGTGTAGAGACATCTTGCCTCTTGGGAATGTATCCAAGTCATGGCACCAAAATATGTTACCAGCAATCAACCCATACAGGTCTGCAGCAGATTTGTTCCTTGCCTTCTCAGAGGAAAGAATTCAGCTGAGGAGTGAAGTAGATTTAAGGCACAGGGAGAGACCGAGACAAGTTTAAGAGTAGGAGTGAGAGTTTATTAAAATGTTTTAGAGCCGGAGCAAAAGGAAACAAAGTACACTTGGAAGAGGCAAGCAGGCAACTTGAGAGATCCAAGTTCCCCATTTAGCCACTGACTTTGGGATTTGTACATTGGCATGGTTCTGGGGTTTTCTTGGTTCTGGGGTTTTCTTTTCTCTTCCCTTGATTATTCCGTTGGAGCAGGCTGTTGCTCAAATGCCACATAAGCAATGTCAGTCAGCATTTAGGAGGGTGGTCACATGCATAGTGCATTTACTGAGGTTGTGCGCATGCTTTCTAGGGACAACTTCCCTTTACTGGTCAAATGCCCCCAGAGGAAAGTCAGACATCAGCCATTTTGCTTCTCAGTGCACATACTTGAGCCTGTTTGCCCAACTTCTGAGATCTTATCGGGAAGCGACTGATCACCAGCTCCAGGTGTTTTCTATATATTGGGAGGCTGTCATCCCCAAGCACCAGCTGTAACCAATTATCATATCAGCGAGACAGTTTAACAACTGCCTGACCATTATCTGATGGTCATCAGACATTCTTGGGAGCGGGGTTAGAGGGCCTCTCCTGCCATGCTCATGTCTGCCTAACTACCTATTCTAACAGTTATGTTTGTCCACGATCTGTCCTGGCTGAGTTCTGCAGTAGTACCTCCCAGCCCAGATTCATTCATCAACCACGCACAACTATTTGCCAGGGGTCCCACTGTATATTCATCCATTTTGCATTGCCATAAAGAAATACTTGAGACTGTGTAATTTATAAAGAAAAGAGATTTGTTTGGCTGCAGGCTGTACAAGGATGGCATCAGCATCTGCTTGGCTTCTGATGAGGCCTCAGGAAGCTTACAGTTATGGTAGAAGGTGAAGTGGGAGCAGACAAGTCACATGGTGAGAACAGGAGCAAGAGAGAAGGAAGCAAGAGAGAGGTGAGGAGGTACCACGCTCTTTTAAAGAACCAGCTCTCACGTGAACTGACAGAGTGAAAACTCACTCATTATCACAAGGACAGCACCCAGCCATTGATGAAGAATCTGCCCCCATGACCCAAACATCTCCCACCAGGCCCCACCTCCAACATTGGGGAACACATTTCAACATGAGATTTGGAGGGGATTATATTAGTCTGTTTTCATGCTGCTGATAACAACATACCCAAGACTGGGAAGAAAAGGATGTTTAATTGGACTTACAGTTCCACATGACTGGTGAGGCCTCAGAATCATGGCAAGAGGCAAAAGGTACTTCTTACATGGTGGCAGTAAGAGAATATGAGGAAAAAGCAAAAGCAGGAACCCCTGATAAACCCATCAGATCTCATGAGACTTATTCACTATCATGAAAATAGCACGGGAAAGACCAGCCCCCATAATTCAATTACCTCCCCGTAGGTCCCTCCTACAACATGTGGGAATTCTGGGAGATATCATTCAAGTTGAGATTTGAATGGGGACACAGCCAAACCATATCATTCTGCCCCTGGCCCCTCCCAAATCCCATGTCCTCACATTTCAAAACCAATCATGCCTTCGCAACAGTCACCGAAAGTCTTAACTCATTCAGCATTAACCCAGAAGTCCACAGTCCAAAGTTTCATCTGAAATGAGGCAAGTCCCTTCTGCCTATGAGCCTGTACAATCAAAAACAAGCTAATTACTTCCTAGATACAATACGGGTACAGGTATTGGGTAAATACGGCCATTCCAAATGAGATACGTTGGCAAAAACAAAGGGGTTACAGGGCCCATGCAAGTCCAAAATCCAGCAGGACAGTCAAATATGTTAAAGCTCCAAAATGATCTCCTTTGACTCTAGATCTCACATCCAGGTCACGCTGATGCAAGAGGTGGGTTTCCTTGGTCTTGGACAGCTCCATCCCTGTAGCTTTGCAAGGTACAGCTTCCCTCCTGGCTGCTTTCAGAGACTGGCATTTAGTGTCTGTGGCTTTTCCAGCTGCACGGTGCAAGCTGTCAGTGAACCTACCATTCTGGGGTCTGGAGGACAGTGGCCCTTTTCTCACAGCTCCACTAGGCAGTGCCCCAGTAGGGACCCTGTGTGGGGGCTCTGACCCCACATTTTCCTTCCACACTGCCCTAGCAGAGGTTCTCCATGAGGGCCCCACTCCTGCAGCAAACTTTTGCCTGGGCACCCAGGCATTTCTATACATCTTCTGAAATCTAGGTGGAAGTTCCCAAACCTCAATTCTTGACCTGTGCACCCACAGGCTCAATACCATGTGGAAGCCATCAAGGCTTGGGGCTTCCACCCTCTGAAGCCACAGCCCAAGCTCTACGTTGGCCCCTTTCAGCGATGGCTGGAGCAGCTGGAAAACAGGGCACCAAGTCCCTAGGCTGCACACACAGCACGAGGACCCTGGGCCCAGCCCACAAAACAACTTTTCCCTACTGGGCGTCTGGGCCTGTGATGGGAGGGGGCTGCCGTGAAAGTCTCTGACATGGTCTGGAGACATTTTCCCCATGGTCTTAGGGGTTAACATTAGGATCCTTGCTACTTATGCAAATTTCTGCTGCCATCTTGAATTTCTCCTCAAGAAATGGGTTTACAGAGGCCTCAGAAATAACACCACACATCTACAACCATCTGATCTTTGACAAACCTGACAAAAATAAGCAATGGGGAAAGGATTCCCTATTTAATAAGTAGTGCTGGGAAAACTAGCTAGCCATGTGGAGAAAACTGAAACTGGACCCCTTCCTTACACCTTATACAAAAATTAACTCAAGATGGATTAAAAACTTAAACATAAGACCTGAAACCATAAAAATCCTATAAGAAAACCTTGGCAATACCATTCAGGACATAGGAATGGGCAAAGACTTCATGCCTAAAATACCAAAAGCAATGGCAACAAAAGCCAAAATTGACAAATGGGATCTAAATAAACTAAAGAGCTTCTGCACAGCAAAAGAAACCAGCATCAGAGTGAACAGGCAACCTACAGAATGGGAGAAAATTTTTGCAATCTATCCATCTGACAAAGGGCTAATATCCAGAATCTACAAGGAACTTAAATTTAAAGTAAAAAAAAATCAAAAAGTGGGCAAAGGATATGAACAAACACTTCTCAAAAGAAGACATT
>NW_012107519.1:26455-32470 GCF_000951045.1 Mandrillus leucophaeus
ACATACGTGAGACTGGGAAGAAAAAGAGGTTTAATTGGACTTACAGTTCCACATGACTGGGAGGTCTCAGAATCATGACATTGTGGAAGTGTGGTGCCGTCAACCCTTTGCCTTCTCCTAGTGCAATTAAGAAACACAAGCTTTCTTTAAAAATGGCAGGGCGCAGTGATCACTGTCCCCCATGAATAGCCATCACTCTGCTGGGAAGAGGCTCAGTCTTATAGAGTTATGTCAAACAAATTTAACCAAACAAACTTAACCCTCTGTCTGTCTTCTAACAGCAAGTTAGAGGACCAGCACTTTGGGGTGTATATATGCCTGTCAGAGGGTGTGGGCAAATCAGAAGTTCACATACTTGGCTTGAAAATTTCCACTTAGAGAGTAGAAGAGGGCTCTGTACACATCATCGACTAAGCCATACCTGGCTTTGCCTAAATAGCCTGGCAATCTGAAGCCCTGGGCCAGTTTTCCTCTTGTCTTGGAACTAGCAGGATACCCTCTGCTCCTACAGCTGCCCCATTCCACAATCCCTGCTGCTAATGAAAGTGTCGCAAAGGCAAGGCTGATGTTTGTAGTGACCACATGAGAACTGGAAGTATTCTAACCAAAGGTAGGAGCAAAAGTGTCTCCAAGCACAGGTATTTTCTCAGTAGTGCTGTCTCCTCAAAAGTCAAATGGGGTACCATGGCTAGGTGACCAGGTATTCTGACTGAGACCAAAGCAGAAATGTCTCCTGAATCATATACAGCCTTGTCCCCTCTGACTGTAACAGAAGTGTTCTGTGTAATAAGTACCCCAGGAGCTCAGAATGATGGTAGGAAGAGAAGTATCTCCAAAAACAAGTTCCATGATGTCCCTTCCCATTGTACCACCTGGACTTTAACCACATGGGCTCCAGCTGCTCTGATTGTATGTGAGAATATAAGGACCTGCAAGCACAGGTATGCACTAGCTGCTGCTATTCCTAAAGATGAACTCTGGTCAGGCACACCTCAGGTGCGCTGATTGTAGGCATGAAGGAAAGTATCTCCAAGCATGAGAGGGGTGCTGATCTCTCCCACTGCAACAAGTGTGCTCTGGCCAGGGGGACCCTAGGAGCTCTGACAGAAGTTGGGAAAAGAAAAGCCCAACACAGGTATAGTGCTGGCCTCTGTGGCTATAAGAGATATGCTCTGGCATGATGGGTCTCAGCTAATCTGACCACAAGAAGGAACAAAAGTGTTACCTGGCCCTTGATTTTTCTCAAGAGGGCTGACTCCTCTAGTAGTAACAACTGTGCATTCACCCAGCTGGCTCTGACTATAGACAGGAAGGAAAGTATCTCCCAGGACAGATCTGCTCTTCGTAGAGATGGACCAGATTGTTGTAGGCCGGCAGGAACCTGGTGCTCAGGTCTAGGTGTCTCAACCCAGGAAAGTAGTGTCTGCTCAGTCCTGCACCAAAGCTGAGTATTCTAGATATGGATCTTGGACTAAGGCAGCCACACTCACCCTAAAGCTACTGCAACTCACAGAGGCCACAGATTTCATAAACACAAATGGGTCTGCAGAAGTGTTGGCAAACAGTGAATTCTTGCTCCCAATACTGGGCATCCTGGTGCAGACTCTAAAGCCAGAAGTAGTAGCTGTACCAACTAAGAAAATGCCTAAGGTGCATCCACAAGCCAACTGGGTGATGACAGGGATGTCAAAGGTGGAAAATGGAGAGGTCAAATCCATGAAGCTGATTGAGTTGTGCTGCCATCTGGTGGTTAGGATGTGGCAGAGGTTAAATCAGGAGCTTGTGCTGAGGCTTCCTGGTTTCCAAAAGGGAAAGTCAACAAAGCTGGTAGCTCCAGGCTGCAGCCCATCAGGGGCCTGAAATACACACAGAGGGGTCAAAATGATTTTCCAAGTTGCGTGAGGGCCACTAACCAACTGTGCCAATGCTGCCAATGCATACTATCCAAACCAGAGATGTCCGTGGAAAATGGGAAGTATTCACTAGAGACCAGGGAGACCAGAGATGACAGCCTGGGGAGGGAGCTTAGTATCCATATCAATTTCATCAGAGTCAGAGGTAGGATTGGATGTGGACTCTGGTGAGGTGCTGACTGCAGGCATAGAGGCAACTACAGAGGCAGTGATAGGTAGGCCAGAAAAAGCAGAGGCACTGGGGAGAGTGGCTCCTGCTGCTGCCCACTAGAGACCTCAAATGTGGGCTGAGTGGAAGGGAAGCCCACGGGAAGACTGAAAGCTGTGGTGGGGCTGCTGATTATAATGCAAGTGGGCTGGTAGAGACTGGGGCCTTTGCAGGAGATATGTGCTCCATACTGCAATGTGCCTGACAAACGGGAAGCAGCCTCACCCTGGAGCCTGGAAACACCTATTTCTCCTCTCAGTAGTGCTGGCTCAGCCAGTAGTAACAGGTTTGCTCTGAATAAGTGGGCCTCAGTTACACTGACCATATGCACAAAAGAGTCTCCCAGCACTGTGGCTGGCTCCTCTCACTGTGCCATCTGAACTTTATCGGGGGGGGGGGGGGGGGCAGGTGGTCTCACTGTAAATAGAAATGCATGGGCCTAACAACAGATATGGGGTTGGCCCTGTGCTGCTACAGATGCTCTGGTCAGGTGTGTCCCAAGCTCTATGACTGTAAACATGAGTAGAAGTATCTCCAAGCACAGAAATAGTGCTGGCCCCAGTGACCGCAACAAATATGCTGTGTCCAAGTGGGCCCCAGGTGCTCTGAAGAAAGATAGAAGCAGACAGAACAGGACCCTCAAGCACAGGTATGGTTCTGGCCACTCCAACTACGCCAGACATGCTCTGGCATGATGGGTCCCATGTGATATGACCACACACACAAAACGTGTAATGTATTCTCATTGGAGCTGACTCCTCCAGTAGCTTTCACCCAGGAGACCAGTATTCTGACTATAGACAGGAAGAAAATTGTCTCCCAAGATAAGTTCGCTCTCCATAGAAGTGGAGTCTGCAGCCTGGACAACACGGTGAAAACCCATCTCTACTAACAATACAAAAGATTAGCTGGGCGTGGCAGCATGTGCCTGTAGTACCAGCTACTGCAGAGGCTGAGGCAGGAGAATTGCTTGAACCCAAGAGGTGGAGGTTGCACAGTGAGCCAAGATCACACCACTGCACTCCAGCCTGGGCAACAGAGCGAGACTCTGTCTTAAAAAAAAAAACAAAAAAGTGGGGTCTGCATTTGCAACAAGGGTGCTATGAGCCATGAGGACCATTGAGTTCAGATTTAAGCCTCTCCCAAAACGAGCTGGGTGTCCCCCTTGGTTCCTCACCAAAGCTCAGTGGTCTAGACGTGGATCTTGGGCCTAGGGCACCCACACTCACCCTAAAGCTGCTGCTCCCCATCAGGGCTGCAGATTCCATAAACACAGATGGGACTGCAGTGGTCTTGGCAAGCAGTGAACTACTAGCCCCAGGGCTGGGCATTCTGGTGGGGGCTCTAAAGCTAGGAGTAGTGGCTGTACCAACAGGCAAAATGTCTGAGGTGTATCCAAAGGGCAGCTGGGTGCTGATAGGAATGCCAAAGGGAAAATAAGGATATCAAACCCACAACGTTTACTGATGCTCCCAGTGAGTGGCTGGGCTGCAGTAGAGGTTAAGTCTGAAGCTCTTACTGGGGCTGCCTTATGTCAATAAGTTACCAAAGCTGGTAGCTGCAAGCTTCAGCCCAGAAGGGGCTGCAAATGTGAGCTAAACGTTGGCTCCTGGGCCACAATAACTTTGAAATTTGCACTTGGGCCACTGACCAACTGTGCAAACAAACGGGTGGGAACAGGTTGAGGTAACACTGCTCCTGGGTGACACATTCTCAGAACCAGGGAGCTCCATGGAAAATGGGAAGATGTTCTCTCTGGAGCCTGAAGGAGACCTCAGGAAGAAAGCTTGAGAAGGGGGAGTGATGTCCCTGCCCGTGACACCAAAGTTCTTTGAAAGTTCAAAGCAGCTAAGAGTTCAACCCTGCAGACGTGCTGGTTGCGATGGAGGACATGACTGCAGAAACAGTGATAGGCTGGTGGGAGAAGGCTGAGTGCTGACAGAGGTGACTGAGGAAGGGTATCCATGAATCCACTGGAGGGTCCATAGGTGACTCTATTCTTCAGGAAGCAAGCTAGGAGAAAAATCCACGTGCTGGCAGGTGTGAGGAGGACAGTAGTAGAAGATGCTCCAGCTATGACTGAGAGATGGGAATGCAGGTCCTCTGTTCTTATTACTAAGTGAAACCCCCAAAATGAGCTTGAACCTAAAAGGAGAAAGACAGTCAGCACAAACAGCAAATGGAGAATTAGGAGAGGAACTGTGCATCTCATTTCACAGTCGGTCTCTGGAATGTGAGAAGATAGAGGGGCAGACAGGACTGGGGCCCTGGCAGACAGGTCAGCTAAGTTTGTGACTGGGAATGTTTTAACATGCAACACCCGCAAGGTGAAAGTGACCATTGCAGGATGTTTTCATTCCCCACAGCAGGCAGAGCAAAAGAACCTACAGGCTGAGTGGTGACACTGCAGTCCACCGTGGCCTCAGTCTTAACTTCCAATATGTTGTTGAGCCATTGACACTCAGCTTTCTTGTCTAAGCTTAGGTCTTCTCTAATGACTAGACAAGGAAGCTGAGGAGGGGAGGAGGGCAGCTCACCTCCATCCCACAACAGTAGCAGTGGGGGCAGCAGCAACATTGAAATTTTCCATCTACAAGGCCTACAACTGGCAGATGTGGGTGAAGAATTTCTCCTTGACAAGTATCTAAATGGTATCTGGAAGCTTTTCTCCCCGCTAGTCTCCTCCAACATCAGTGAGTGGAGAACTCTGGGATGGCCTTCATCAAGCACTGTCTTTGTCAGCCTCTTGAGCAGGAAGGAGCAGGAGGAGCTCTTTGAAGACATCTGGGCTGTCTTTACTCAAGCCGTCTTCTGGGAGCCCAGATTGGAGTGTCTCGGGACAAAGACCCCCGACTGCACCGGAAAAAAGACAACAGTCCAGTGTCCTCCACAGGCCTAGATGCTGATGGCATAGTGCTCCTACTGCCACTGTATGCCGATGATACACCCCTGCTGCCACGGAGCCTATTCTCTGATCTCGCCGCCGTTGCTTGCTAGTTGGTGTCCTCTTCCTTCGCTGTTTCTCTCCTGTCCTCTCCTAGGGCCCTTCACTCAGTCTCCTTTGGACAAGGATCTACCCAGTGACTGATGGCACCGGCCTCAAGGGACGACTAGCGGCTAAGGTGGCAAACGGAGGATGGTCCCTTTGCTTCCAGGAAGACGGATGTTTACTGTTCCCGGGTGGCCTGATTCTTCCAAGTGGCCCATTGGAACACAGAGTGTCCCTCCCAGACACTGCTAGGAGCGGAGCGCTGAGCCTGCTGCACAAAGGCAAAAGCCCTCAGTGCTCACAGAACAACCCCAACAGCACCCAGGAGAGGTGCAGGGAGCCAAGCCATCTGGCCAGACGGAGTGACGGCGGCGGAGGAAGGGCAGCGCAGGGACCGGTGGGCGAGGCCGCCAGTGAGTTGCCTGTGAGGAGCAGTTTGAGCTCTGCTGTGTTTGCTAGGCGGAGAGGGCACAATGGAGAGGTCGCCTAGCTAGACTCTGCTCGCAGGGGGCGCTGTGCCACGCGGTGCTAGCGACAGTCACTGACTGGAGCACGTGGCAAAGACAGGGCGCACCAGAGAAGGGCGCCAGAGGGCAATCTTAGCCGCCCACCCAGCCTACTCTCTAGCGCTTCGGGACCTCTGCCTCTGGGGCAGGAGTTTGGGCTCAGGTGGGTCCCACGCTGTTGGGGACTGTTGAGGACTGCCACTGCGGAGGGCCGGACCCACAGGGCCTGTGAACCCCTTAGCGTCTGGCACGGGGCACCAGCTTGGGAAATCAATTCCCGTGTGTCCTCTGGTCCTTTTCCCGGAGTCACTGAGAGGCAGAGCATGCCCAAAGCCAGAGCGCGGGAGCACCCCATTTCCTGACTGGACAGAAGTGGCTTGCATGCAAGAAGGGTCCAGT
>NW_012107519.1:33951-36939 GCF_000951045.1 Mandrillus leucophaeus
GGGAGTTATACCTGATGTAAATGATGAGTTGATGGGTGCTGATGAGTTGATGAGTGCAGCACACCAACATGGCACAAGTATACATATGTAACAAACCTGCACGTTATGCACATGTAACCTAGAACTTAAAGTATAATAAAAAAAAAAAAGAAAGAAAGAAAATACAATGGCTTTTTACTTATTGACCTTATATATTAGAAACTTGCTACATTCACTTTCCACTTCTGATAGTTTCTTTGTGGATTCCTTAGGATTTTTTTACATACACAACGTGTTTCCTATAAGTAATGACAGTTTTACTCCCTCCTTTTAAATCTGTATGTCTTTTATTCCTTTTCCCTACTTTCTGCATTTACGAGGACCTCCAGAAAACTGTTGAATACAAATGGAGAAAATGCATATCCTTTTCAGGTTCCCGGTCTTAAGGGGAAAGCATTCACTATGCTAACAGCATAGTCAGGGTTTTTGTAGAAGCCCTTTATTACATTAAGGAAATTCCCACCAGTTCCTACTTTTCTGAGAGATTTTTTTGAAAGGGGTGTTAAATTTTGTCCATTTTTTCCAAAGCTGTGGAGATATTTGGCTTTTCTCCCTCATCCTCTTAATATGGTGAATTACACTGATTTTTAAATGTTAAATCAACTTTGAATTCCAGAGACCACTTGGTTGTATTACATCATACATTTTGATGGATTTTATTTGCTAAAATCTTGTTAAAGATTTTTGTGGCTATGCCCATGAGGGATATTAATCAGTAATTTTCTTTTATTGTTAGGTTTTCATATTAGCGCTTACTGGACTCTAGATTGAGTTAGGAAAAGTTGTCTCTGTGCTATTTTCTGAAAAAGTTCATCTAACACTGGTAAGATATAATAGCGTCCTGACGCGTTTGATGGAATTCACCAGGAAAGCTATGTGGACTTGCAATTCTCTTCCTGGGAAGATTTCTGTAGTCCATTACTATCCTTTAATTTCTGGAAGATATATCATGATGCTCCCCATTTTTATGCGTAATACTAGTAATTTGAGTTCCCTCTTGTCATTCCAAATAGAAGATCAGTCTTGGTACAGATTTTCAGTTTTATTTTGTTTGGAAAAAAAAAAAAAAAAAAAAACACAACTTTTAGCTTTGTCATTTTCTCTATTGTGTATTTTCTTCTCTTCTTTCCTTATTGCTACTTGCTTTGGATTTAACATGCTCATCTATTTTTTCTATTGTATGGAAACTTAAATTACTGATTTTTACATTTCTCTTGCTTTTTAATAAAGCTACAACATTCCCTTAAGCACTACTTTACCTGTATCCCACAAATTTTTATTTGCTATGTTTTACTTAGTTCAAGATATTTTCTTTTTTCTTGTCATTTTCTCTTTGACCAATTGTTTATGTAAAAGTGTGTTTTGCTTAATTTCCAAATATGAAGATTTTCAAGATACCTTAATTGCTATTAATTTCTAATTTAATTCCACCAGGGCCAATTATAAGTTTCTGATCCTTTGAAATTTTTAAGACTTTTTTTTTTTTTTTTTTGCTCAGCTTAGTCCCATCTTCACCAACATTCCTTATGTACTTACGAGAAATTATGTTCAGCTATTCCTGAGTATAGTATTTCCAAATCTCAATTAGATCAACTTAAGCCTTCCATACTCTTACTTTGTTTGTTAGCTACTTGCTTTAATAATTGCTGAGAAAGAGATATTAAAATTCCCTACCATGATTGTAATATGTCTACTTATTGCCTTAGTTTGATCAGTTTTGCCTCATGTATTTTGAAGGTCAGCTATGTGCATAAACTTTTAAGAAACTTACCTCTTCCAAATAAATCGACCCTTTTATTATTGGGACATATTTGTTTTTATAGCCAGTAGTAATCCTTGTCTTCAAGTCTGATTTGTCTGATATTAATTTATCGACACCATATTCACTATCCTTAGAGGTACCAGCATCCTGGTTTACCAAGGAATATCCTGCTTTAAGCAACGAAAATCTCACATTCTGAAGAATTCCTCATCCTGAACAAAATGGATGGTTGGTCACCCTAGCTATCTAGTACTTGCATGGTATATCTTTTTCTATCATTTCATTTTCAACAAATCTATGTTTTTATATTTAGAGAGTACCTCATATAGATTGCGTAGTTGGGTCTTGCTTTTTTAATCCAGTTAATCAACCTCTGCTCTTTAAATGGATGTTTTAAATACTTTCAACTTTTATTTTAGACTCAGGGGATATATGTGCAGGTTTGTTATATGGGTATGTTGCATGATGCTGAGGTTTGAGACACAAATGATCCCATCATCCAAATAGTGACCATAGTACCCAATAGTTACTTTTTCAAACCTTGTGATATGGTTTGGCTGTGTCACCACCCAAATCTCATCTTGAATTTAGCTCCCATGATTCCCACGTGTTGTGGGAGGGATCTGGTGGGAGATAATTGAATCATCAGGGCAGTTTCCCCCATACTGTTCTCGTGGTAGTGAATAAGTCTCATGAGATCTGATGGTTTTATAACGGGAAACCCCTTTCATTTGGTTTTCATTCTCTCATCTGCTGCCATGTAAGACATGCCTTTTGCCTTCTGCCATGGTTGTGAGGCCTCCCCAGCCACATGGAAAGTGAGTCCACTAAACCTCTTTTTTTTTATATAAATTACCCAGTCTCAAGTATGTCTTTGTCAGTAGCACGAAAACAGACTAATACAACTTGTTGCTCCTCCCTTTATCCTCCTTGTGTTCCCCAATGTATATTACTGCCATCTTCATGTCCATGTGTACCCAGTGTTTAGTTCCCACTTATAAATTAGAACATGTGCTATTTGGTTTTCTGTCCCTGCATCAATTCGCTTAGGATAATGGCTTCCAGCTGCATCCATAATTTTATTCTTTTTTATGGTTGCACAATAGTTCCTGGGGTACACATGCTACATGTTCTTTATCCAATCAACTGTTGATGGACACCTAAGTTTTTTTTTTTTTTTAATTATA
>NW_012107519.1:37554-43331 GCF_000951045.1 Mandrillus leucophaeus
AAGATGGATTAGAGACTTAAATGTTAGACCTAAAACCATAAAAACCCTAGAAGAAAACCTAGGCAATACCATTCAGGACATAGGCATGGGCAAGGACACCTAAGTTTATTCCATGTCTTTGGAATTGTGAATAGTGCTCTGATGAACATACAAATGGATGTGTCTTTTTTATTTTCCTTTGGATACGTACCCAGTAATGAGATTACTGGGTCAAATGGCATTTCCATCTTCAGGTCATTGAGGTATTGCCACACTGTCTTCCACAATGGTTAAACTAATTTACACTCCCACCAACAGTATATAAGTGCTCCTTTTTCTCCACAACCTCACCATCATCTGTTATTTTTTGACTCCTTAATAATAGCCATTCTGAGTGATGTGAGATGAGGTTTTTTTCATGTTTATTGGACACTTGTGTGTTTTCTTTTGAGAAATGTCTATTCATTTCCTTTGCCCACTTTTAGTGGAGTTATTTGGTTTTTGCCTGTTGAAATGTTTAAGTTCCTTATAGAATCTGCATAGTAGGTCTTTGTTGGCTACATAGTTAGCAAATATTTTCTCCCATTGTATAGATTGCCTGTTTACTCTGTTGATAGTTTCTTTACTGTGCAGAAGCCTTTTAGTTTAATTAGGTCCCAATTATCAATTTTTTGTTTTGTTACAATTGCTTTTGAAGACTTAGTCATAAATTATTTCCCAAGGCCAATGTTGATCATGGTGTTTCCTAGGTTTTCTTCTAAGATTCTTACAGTTTGAGATCTTACATTTAAATCTTTAATCCATGTTAACTTTTATATGGTGAAAGGTAGGGGTCCAGTTTCCTTCTTCTGCATATAGCTGGCCAGCTATCCCAGCATCATTTATTGACTAGGCAGTACTTTACCCATAGCTTATTTTTGTCAACTTTGTCAAAGACCAGATAGCCGTAGGTGTGAAGCTTTATATCTGGGTTCTCCATTCTGTTCCATTGCTCTATGTGTCTGTTTTTGTACCAGTACCATATAGTTTTGGTTACTATAGCTTTGTCACATAATTTCAAGTTGGGTAATGTGATGCTTCCACTTTGTTCTTTTTGCGTAGGATTGTTTTGGCTATTTGAGATCTTTTTTGGTTCCATATGAATTTTAGAATAGTTTTTACTAATCCTGGAAAACAAACTATATTAGTGGTTTGATAGGAAGAGCATCTAATCTGTAGATTGCTTTGGGTAGTATGGCCATTTTAACAATATTGATTCTTCCAATCCATGAGCATGGGGTGTTTTTCCCATTTGTGTCATCTATGATTTCTTTCTGCAATGCTTTGTAGTTCTCCTTGTAGACATTTCTCACCTTCTTGGTTAGACGTATTCCTAGGTATTTGTGTGTGTGTGGCTATTGTAAAAGGGATTATGTTCTTGATTTGGCTCTCAGCTTAAACATTATTGGTGTATACAAATACTACTGTTTTTTGTATGTTCATTTTGTATGCTTAAACTTTACTAAAGTCATTTATCAGTTCCAGGAGCCTTTTGGTGGAGTCTTTAGTGTTTTATAGGTATCAAATCATATCATCCATGAAGACAGTTTGACTTCCCCCTTTCTGTTTGGATGCCTTTTATTTCTGTCTCTTGCCTGATTGCTCTGGTAAGGACTTCCAGTACTATATTGAATAGGAACAGTGAGAGTGGGCATTCTTGTCTTGTTCTAGTTCTCAAGGAGAATGCTTCCAGCTTTTGGCTATTCATTGTGATGTTGGTTGTAGGTTTGTCATAGATGGCTCTTATTTGAGGTATAGTCCTTTGATGCCTAGTTTGCCGAGGCTTTCTATCATGAAGAAATGCTGAATCTTATCACACGCTTTTCCTGCATCTATTGAGATGATCATATGTGTTTAATTCTGTTTATGTGGTGAATAACATTTGTTGATTTGTGTATGTTGAACCAACCTTGCATCCCAGGAATGAAGCCTACTTGATTGTGATGAATTAACTTTTTGATGTGTTGTCGTATTTGGTTTGCTGGTATCCTGTTGAGGATTTTTGTGTCTACGGTAATGAGGAATATTGGCCTATAGTTTTCTTTTTTCTTTGTGTGTTTGCCAGGTTTTGGTATCAGGGTAATGCTGGCTTTATAGAATGAGTTAGGGAGGAGTCCCCCCTCCTCGATTGTTTTTAAATAGTTTCAGTAGGATTAGTACCAGTTCTTTGTATCTCTGGTAGAATTCAACTATGAATCCATCTGTTATGGGCTTTTTGGTTGATAGCTTTTTTTATTACTGATTTAATTTCAGAACTCCATATTGTTCTGTTCAGTTTTCATTTCTTTTTTATTCAATCTTGGGAGGTTGTGTGTTTCCAGGAATTTATCCATTAAAAGGGTTGTTTAGTCCAATTATAGTTAATGTAATTGTTTATATAATTGAGTTCAAATCTGTGTAGGATAGAAGAGTTCTAGGTGTTCCACATTCCTACTTACATTTGAAATGACAGACATCTTTTAAACTTTATTCTAGTGAAAGTGTAGTGGTATCTCACTGTGGTTTCAATATTCATTTTCCTGATAACTAATAATATTGAACACTTTTTACATACTTATTGAAACATTTTCAATCTCCTTTTGTGAAGGAGTCAATACCTGTTCTTTCCAAGGGTTGCTTTAAGAATATTTTTTAATCTGCATAATGTATAGCGTCAGCATGCAATTAATATCAACTGTTATAATTCCTATTGTCATTATTACCATGGATTGTTCTCCAATGTGGTGGACGTTATGTCCTCTTTCTGAACCACTTCATTCCATGCTAGGCTTTGCTGTTAATTCCCTCAATTCCCACAGAAAACATTACCACTAGTCTTTTATGGAAACCAGACTTCTGTTAAAGGTTTAGGGTCATGGTAGGAAATGACAGTATCATACAATACAGGCATTAGCTAAAAGTCAAATGTTAGACATCACTATCCTAAAACTCTTAGAGTTCCTTTCATCATCTTGCTTATTCCTGGAACTCCCTGTTCTCCTCAGTTTCTCCTTACCAGGCCTTAGGTCCCTTAACTCTTCATTCCAGAGTTACTCATGGATAAATTGCTCTCTCTATTGTCTTGCACACTTCAACTCTTTTTAGATTTTTATTCTCTTTTCAGAAAATTCCCTACGAGTGAAGACTAGAGCTTTTGCTTTCATACCAAAAGATGCTCATCAAGATATTTATCAAAAACAAAGTGCCTTCTCTTGAGTTTGAAATGTTACCACTCCTTTGGAAAGTCAAAATGTTTGCAGTTAATTTTATTACAAATTATTTAATTACAAATGTTTATTATAAAACTATTTAATTACAAATGTTTCTGTTATATCTATAAGTATATATGTTATATCTGAAAGTATTAATTAATTAATTAACAAGGGACTATTCATCCTATGTTACAGCTAAAATAGCTGAGGCTCATTGATGAAGTAATGTTCCAAGTTGCACAGACCTCAATTTGAATTCAAACTCAAATGTACCTGACTCTAGATATTGTTTCTCCATCCACTAAATCACATTCTTCCCCCATGGAACTCCTGAGCTCCTGCACATTTCCTCCCTCTCAATCTTTGCAAGTTGAATTTCTTATTCAATTTTCTCTTGGGTCCTAACCCTTACTACTGTTTGACACATGAAATCATATCACTATAGGAAGTCACCAAACATCTGAGCCTCAGCAACTTATCTGTGAATTGGGAACAGTAGCTACCTTTTGATTGCTAGAAGAATTCATTAAACTAACATTAAAATGTTCTATAAGCAGTAAACACTGGATTTTATTTCTAGCAGTGTGGTAGATTGGAAACTCCACCATTTAAATCTAAAAATACTGGATAAAACATTTTTTTAAAAAAAAAAAACCTTTCACTGAATGGCTGAGCTGGTGATATGGCAAGAGAATTTCTCAGAGAATAGAAATGGTTAGAAGGCATAAATTTACTTGGCTAAGGGAGAACTGAATCTGCAGTTTTCTCTGGAATATCTGCCTATCCCTATTGGCTCAGAACCTCAATTTTAATAGATTATGTGTGCTGAGGCAGAAGACAAGACTCAGCTTGTAAATTCCCACACAAACATGAGATTTCTAAAACATAACACGTTCAATGAGTAAATCAGAAATAAATAACAAATCTGGCAAGGATGACGATGAAGATACGTGCCTACATAGGCCTTGGTTCTGGGTTGGAAGGACAATAGACAAAAGTTTATTTCTTGAGAATTCTCAGAAACCTCTTCTCCCCATAGACTTGCAGTTCGACATCATTCTATCTGAAACATCCAAGCCAATAATTTTGGTTAAAATGGTCCTGAACTGATAATGCCCCCACATGTCACCTATACACACATGAAAGAATTACTAAACCACACATGGAGGCCTCTGTCACTTGGGAGGTAGTGCTCAGTGTTGACATGGTTCAACTCATAACCCTACACATCTGTCATCCTAACAACATTCAGTTCCTGGGGAAATGTTTCTCCATATCCCTTGCTCTGTGTCCTGGAAACAAAAGGCAGCTGTGTTTCAATTCCAGGAAGGTCTGTGGATTTTGCCACTGCCAGTGGTGTCAAAGACTAACACCATTTGGGAGTGTAGGGGGATTTAGCTACAGATGTTGTTAAATTTTAAAAAGACAATTTTGTCAAATTCCTCTTCCCAGAAAACACATATCCAATGGATTTTTTGCATTAAAAAAAATTACCTCATGTCCACAGTGCCCAGCATCAACATTTCTATTTCTCTTCAGGTTCCAATTCAAGGTTTTCTACATTGCTTCACAAATTAGTGCAGCATTTGTGATAATTGCAGATGGCAGGGGAGGAACATTTGCAATACTTAGCAATTCATATTTCTTTTATATTTGTATATATGTAGGTCTGTATACAACCTCTAAAAATCATGGTAACAAGTTTACATTTGCAACTAGGACACAGAATGCTAGAATTGTGAGTTGTATTTTCACAAAACATTTAATATTTAAATTTTTTAAAGATAAATGCTGTTTCATTTACATTTTTCTTTAAAAGTTTACATTCATCATATAAATTATATATTGCCTTCTAATTTTAATAGATAATTTTGAATATTCTCAAAGAAAGCTTTGTAATAAGTAACTGTTTTGAAATGAAAGATTAAAAATAGATTTTATAGAGTGAATATAAACAAATAAAACAAGCATTTATTTACTCATATAAATTTTGGCCCATCAAGAGAACACCTAGATATGTAAAATAATGAAATTCACTAATCTCTGATATTTTGACAACTTCCAGTCACCTAAAAAATTATGTTTTCAAATACCTTTAGGCATTATCATTATGAAGGTATATTTATCAAGGTAGGAGGATAAAACATTGCATCTAACAGTTTTTTGGCTTAATTTATTACTTTTAAAAACTTAGACATATGGTATGTGAATTCCATCTGTAATCTTGCAAATGCTGTACTCATTACAAATGTTAGAAACAAGACTGGCCAGGTCCCTGGAAACTGCAAAACCAACTTCTTTCTGGAAAAATCCACTTTACACTCAAACTTCAAGTAATTCCCACAGGTAAAGTTCTAAAGAGCATATTATGGTTTCTAAAAATCACTAAGCCCATGAGAAAATAGGCTATCATGATTGAGACATAGCAGAAAACACGGATTTGCAATCTGATCAGCTAAGATTTAAGATACTAAATTATTGGATATAATAAAAAGTAATTATTTTGATATGGCTATAGTTGGGAAGTTAAGAGATTAAAGAGACATAGAGGATACAGTAAGCCCAACA
>NW_012107519.1:43757-145457 GCF_000951045.1 Mandrillus leucophaeus
TTAAATATATACATGTATGCATGTATTGAAAGACATACCTATATACATATACATATATACACATATTTAAATATACATATACTTTAAAACATATATAGATATACATATATTTTTATATATATATTTGAATGAGATTCTTCTAGTTAAATTAAATGGATAATTAATCTCAAGCACAAAATACTCCTTGCCTACATATGAATGGATTAATTTTTTCCCCACTGTCATGTTTATTGGCTTTTTTTTTTGAGAACATAAAGGTAACACAAGCTCTTTTAGAAAATTAAAGAAATGTATATACATATAGGTATATATTTGTGTGTGCATATGTACCAAAAACATTTATTTTTGTTTTAATAGCAACCATTTAATACCAAAAAAAAAATTTATTTTACATCTCTAAGTCAACAGCCTTTTTCTCGGTGCTAAAGGGAAAAAATCAGTAAGTTTCACTGATTTTTGCTTTGACATATTTGCTTTTAATTCCTGAGAATCCTGAAGAGATCAGAATGTTACTTAGCAAACGGGAAACTTGCTGATCAGTTAAAGTCGTCTCTGGAAATTTAAATGATTTCTACCCTACAACCACTTGGGAGGAAAAATAACTAGAAAATGGGGGAAAAAGTCTGGCAAGTCTGCCCAGAGCCTGGAGAAAGAGAGACATACTCCCTCCAGAATACACAGCAGGTTGTCTGTCTTTTTGAAAATCTTGATTGCTCAGGGCCCATGAGAGTTAGTGCAAGACCAGAAGGTAGCTTTCTGCAGGACCAGGTGTCACAGTTCCATGGAAACTTGAGGAAGTTCAAACATCTATTAAAGTGACGAAGTTTATAATAAGTTAGTTGTTAAATGCCTTTTTGCTTGTTCTCTAAACCCATGAACTGCCTTTCTTTCCTCTTTCTGTTCAGTATCTAACATTTATCTGCTAAATTTGATACGGCATCTGTATTAGTCTATTTTCACACTGCTGATAAAGACATACCCGAGACTGGGAAGAAAAAGAGGTTTAATTGGACTTACAATTCCACATGGCCTCAGAATCATGGCAGGAGGTGAAAGGCACTTCTTACATGGTGGTGGCAAGAGAAAATGAGTAAGATGCAAAAGCGGAAACCCCTGATGAAACCATCCAATCTCATGAGACTTATTTACTACCACAAGAACAGTATGGGGGAAACCACCCCCATGATTCAAATTATCTCTCACCAGGTCCCTCCCACAACATGTGGGAATTCTGGGAGATGCAATTCAAGTTGAGATTTGGGTAAGGACATAGCCAAACCATATCAGCACCAGAAGAAAATTCAGACTTGGAGACAGAAAAAAATATAAGCGGCATATTTGCAAACAGATTAGCATTTGATTTGTATGAGATTCTCCTAGTTAAATTAATCCAATTATTAATCTCAAGCAGAAAATATCCCTTTCCTACTAAGAATGTATTAATTTTTTCCCACTGTCATATTTACTGGCTTTATTTTGAGAACATAAAGGTAACACAAGCTCATTTAGAAAACTAACAAAATACAGAAAAGTAAAAAGACAACAAAAATTACTCATAATCTTACTACTAAGAATAAGAGTACGTTTTTAAAATCTATTTTCTTTCCTTTTTCTATAAATACGCATTTTTTATTTTTGGAAAGTTTAATAAAATGCAACCACTCTTTTTCTTAATTTTACATCAACATTAACAGTTTTAAAATTCTTCAAAAACATATTCTTTTTTTGAGATGAAGTCTCACTCTGTTTCCCAGGCTGAAGTGCCGTGGTGCAATCTCGGCTCACTGCAAACTCCACCTTCCGGGTTCAAGCGATTCTCCTGCCTCAGCCTCCCAAGGATCTGGGACTACAGGTGTGTGCCACCATGCCAGCTAGTTTTTTGTATTTTTAGTAGAAATGGGGTTTCACCATGTTGGCCAGGATGGTCTCGATCTCCTGACCTCATGATCTGCCCTCCTCAGCCTCCCAAAGTGCCAGGATTATAGGCAAAAACATCATTTTAATCACTACAAATTTATTCCACCATTCCCCTTTTTACATTTTTAAGTGGGATCATATTTTTACATTTTCTTTTTTCTTTGTGTTTGATTCCTTTTTCGGATTTACTTGTGAAACCACAATTTTCCTCCCCACAACACTGTTTAACAGTTTAGAGATATCGACAGTCTTCTTTGTGAAATTTTGTACCCAATATTTTTGAAATTTTTTTCCAATTTGACAGGTGAAAGTTGTATCCCTTGTTTAATATTTATTATAATTATTAATAGGGTTTCTGACTTATTTTGATGTCTACTCCAGACTTCTATATGCTTCTGGTTCCCTCCCGCTTCTGAATCCGTATGACCCTTCTTTCACTTCCAAATATAAATCCCAGACACAGAGCTCTACCTTTCCCACGACCCCATTGACTCATAAACTGCCCCCCTAGACAAATACCCAGGTAGAGGGTATGTGCCTCAATACCTAGATATGGGGATATTGATAGTATAGAATAAACAGCTCCCTTCACCTGCACTGGAAGGATAGAACCAAGCCAGATGGAATGGACTTCAACTCAGTGATGTGTTGGAGTATGTCTCAGCTCACGAGAGCCAACTACGGATTTCTTTTCTCAATTCCATGTTCAATGATGTCACATTGGCTGCTCAAAATTGTTCATGGTGAGAGGATTTCCACCATTAATTAGCAAATGCTACAAATTAAAGCCTCCCAGTGCGCCATACCCCCACGCCCACCAACTACCCAGAGACAGTTGTTAGACATTTAACAGCATTCTACTACCTACTTCCACTTCAGGCTATGGCAGATAAGCTAGTATCAGACTAACCTTCCTGCTTAGAACACCTAGAAAAACTGTATACATTTTTTTAATTGTTTAAAGGAACATTACCAGGACAGCCAAGACTTAAGGGTCTGAGATCCTAGAGACAAAGAAGTGCTGAGAAGTGAGTCTGATGTTACACTCCCCTGACACAACTGCTGATGCCCAGGCAGCATGTGAGCCACTAAGCAGAAAGTCATGGCCAGCAGGCATAAGAGCTGAGCAGAGCTTTCAGCAGTCTCAGGGACTGCAGAGAAAAATCTGAATTTTTTCAGGACCTACCAAAGAGGAGGGTTCCTAATAAACACTCAGGCTTTCATGTGGGATTTCTGAAGGGCAATATTCCAGGAATTTAGGTAACAGGAGACACCAAACCCTCAAAAAGAATAAAGTTTGCCTCAGATTTAGATCAATTCCAGACTAAAGTAAGATAAACCTCCTCATCCTAACTGCCTGCTAGTCACAAAAGTAAATCCTCTTGTGGGCTTATAGTAGAACCAATAACCAACAATAGCTAGCAATAAATCGATTAAAGATGTACAAAGCTACAGAAGAATTGTATACCTAAATGTGAAAACCTAACAATAAAGTTTCTAGTAGATGCCACTGAAAATCTACATGGTATTGGAAGTACTTCAAAACACATGTACACCATTGTGCAGCATTATTTGTAATATTTAAAAACTGGAAGCAATAGAATGGATACACTGTGGTATATTCATTCATTAGAGTATTACACCACAGTAGTATAAAAGTACAAACTACTGCTAAACACAACAGGCTGGATGAATGTCACAGACATAGTACTGAATGAAAGAAGCCAATGCAAAATAGTACACACTGTATGATTCCATTTATATAAAGTATAAAAATGGGCAAAACCAATCTATGATGTTAATAATTTAGCAGGAGAATAACAAGAAGTATGAGGGGGCTTCCAAAAATGCTTGTATGTTTTGTTTCTTGATCTGAGCAAGGTTTACAAGGCTTGTTCCTGTGAAAATATAATAAACAGTCAACTTATGGCTTGTATGCTTCTCTATATAAATGTTATATTTAAAGTTTATTAAAGGATAATTAAGAGACAGCACTGAAACTCTTCCCAGAGGTGAAACATGCCACCTGAATCAGACAGGCATCCATGATGCAAATGACAGAAAAATCTAACTCAAACTGACTTTGAAACTAGTATGAAAGTCCAAAGAAAATCTGCAAATTACCAACAAACGTATGAAAAGGTGTTCAACATCATTGGTCATTAGGGAAATGCAAATCAAAATCACAATGGGATGCCACCTCACACCTATTAGGATAGCTTAAATGAAAAAGATAATAGCAAAACTTGGCTAAGATGTGGAGAAATTGGAACGCTCTCATACACTGCTGGTGAGAATGTAAAATGGTACACCCACATAGGAAAACTGGCAGTTCCTCAAAAGTGTTCAGCGGACTTACCATACGACCCAGTGGTTCCATTCCTAGGTACATACTCAAATGATAACATATATCCGTAAGAAAGCTTACATAGTAATGTTCAAATATCATTATTCACAATAGCCAAAAATGGAAACGAGTCAAATAGCAGTTGGCAACTTAAAAACGGAATGAAATACTGATGATATATGCTACAACATGGACGAACTTTCAACTTGTGATGCAGAAAAGAAGCCAGTCACGAAAGACCACATATACATATTTATATGGAATGTCCAAAACAGACACATCTAAAGAGACAGAGTAGATCAGCAATTGTCATGGCCTAGGGCTGACAGTAGGGAGAGATCAGGAAGGGGAGGCTGAAGAGGAATGGGGAATAATCACAAATGGGAATGGGGCTTCCATTTGCAGTGATGAAAATATTGTAAAGTTGATTGTGGTGAAGGTTGCACAACTCTACATATTTACTTACATTTTAAAGGAGGATTTATTTGAGAAAAACAAAAACACAACAGAACACTTCATGGGCCATGTTACACAATAAAATAGGCAATAGTATACATATTTTTGTAAGTTTAAACACTCAGGTATACCAATAACAATCACGTGGGTATAACGGTTATGAATAGATAAATTGCATTCATAAAGAAATAGGTCAAAGGGAAATATATAAATGTCTATTACTCTGGTTGGCAATTGTGTGCACCCAGCTTTGTAAATGTGATCATACCATGATGAAAAACCTGTCTTTTGATGAAATTGATCAAAAACTACTGTGGGTCACCTCCATATATGCAGTCACCCAGAGAGCCAAGATCTTAAAAAATTTTATCTTTCACAAATGCAGGCATACAAAAAGGATATCTCTTCATTTACTGAGGAAGTTTCAACATTTTTACACACACAAACACAGTGCTTAGACTGTTACAAAGTCAACATTGTGATAAATCACTTTCATGGAGTCAAATTTGTCAAAACATAAATGCATAAAACTGGAACTCTCTAAAAGTCTCTATATAGTTTATACCTCCAGTATTGAACTAATGCAAAAACAAAACACATAGCATAGCAAATTGCAAAAATAAAAATAATAATAATGCTGACAATTTAAAATAGTGCAAAAAACATTTAAAAGAAAAAGAAAAACAAAAAACTTAAAATTCAACATATGGAAAAAATGTACTATAAATTATGGGCAATTGCAAGGAGATAGTTCCTAAGAGCTGACTGACTTTCACCATCATTAGATTTTGAAGTCTTACATCATGAAGAATAGCTGCTTTTCATCTTTTAGGACATGGCTGTCCTCAGAGAATATTTTCACAATCATTTTCTATGCAGTACTGCTCTTTTTGAAATTCTTCTATTTCTAATTCTTTAAAAAATGTGTCTTTTCATCCTACCATGCACATGATTATTTTTGAATCAGTCAGTAATATCTCTGACTTCTTCAGGCAAATGTGGCTTCAATGCACTAAAATTTCCTGGAACGTCATTAGCCAGGAGGAATGATGCATTTTTAAACTGAGGTTTTTGTCATTGCCATATTATGGCCAATCCACTCATCTGAATTTTCTGCCAAATGCAAATAAAGACAAAAATGATTTTAAAAAGGTAAAAAAAAAAAAAAAGATAAAAAGGTGACAGTTCTACTTAACATGGTGCAACTAACATGACGTAACTATCCTGCATACAACTGAAAGCACGTTAATCCTTTCCATAGAATTCAGCTTTCAGGATTTTAACATTTGGGCTGTTAAGCTTTTGAGATTGTAATTTTGAGAATTTTACACATTAGGGATTTTAATCTTTAAGGATTTCAACATTTGAGACTACGGCTTTCAAGACTATGTCTTTTGGGATTATGATCCAAACCATCCCAAGACACAACAACATTGAATTTAGGCCAGTTACGTGTTCAAGTGAAAAGAGTCGCCTTCTCTCACTTTAAATCAAAAGCTTTCTATGTTTAAGTTGAGTGAGGAAGGCATGTCAAAAGCTAAGATATGCCAAAACCTAGGCTTCTTATGCCAAACAGCCAAGTTGTAAATGCAAAGGAAAAGTTCTTGAAGAAAATTAAAAGGGCTACTCCAGTGAATGCACAAATGATAAGAAAGTGAAACAGCATTGTTTCTGATATGGAGAAAGTTTTAGTTGTCTGGAGAGAAGATAAAAACAGCCACAACACTTCCTTAAGTCAAAGACTAGCCCAGAGTAAGACCCTAACTCTCTTCAGTTGTATGAAGGCTGAGAGAGGTGAGGAAGCTGCAGGAGAAAAGGTTGAAGCTACTAGAGGTGGGTTGATGAAGGCATTTCCAGAAAAAGTGCAAGGTGAAGCAGGAAGCGCCGATGTAGAGGCTGTAGCCAGTTATCCAGAAGATCTAGATAAGATAACTGATGAATGTGGCTACACTAAACAACACATTTTCAATGTAGATGAAACAGTCTTATATTGGAAGAAGATACCTAGGACTTTTATAACTGGACAAAAGAAGTCAGTTCCTAACTTCAAAGTTTCAAAGCACAAGGCTGACTCTCTAATTAGGGGCCAATGCAGCTAGTAACATTAAATTGGAGCCAATGCTCACTGACCATTCTAAAATTTCCACGGTCCTTATGTTAACCCTTTCCTGCCTGTGCTCTATAAATGGGACAACAAAGCCCAGATAATTATAGCACATCTATTCACAGCATGGTGTACTGAATATCTTAAGCCCACTGTTGAAACATACTACTCAGGGAAAAAAAAATCCCTTCAAAATATTGCTATTCATTGACAATGCATCTGGTCATCCAAGAGCTCTGATGGAGATACACAAGGACATAAATGTTTTAATGCCTAACACAACATTAATTCTGTCATGGATCAAAGAGTAATTCTAACTTTTAAGTCTCAGTATTTAGGAAAGTCATTTTGGTTTTGGGGTTTTTTGTTTTGTTTTGTTTTGGTCTCTTTTCGAGGAGGAGTCTCCCTCTGTCTCCCAGTCTGGATTACAGTGCCACAATCTCGGCTTACTGCAACCTCTGCCTCCTGGATTCAATAATTCTCCTGCCTCAGCCTCCCAAGTAGCTGGGATTACAGGCACCTACCACCACACCCAGCTAATATTTGTATTTTTAATAGACACAAGGTTTCACCATGTTAGCCAGGCTAGTCACAAACTCCTGACCTCAAGTGATGTACCCTCCTCAACCTCCCAAAAGGCTGGCATTACAGGCATGAGCCACCGTGCCCATCCTGGAAATACATTTTGTAATGCTATAGTTGCTTGGATAGTGATTCCTCTAATAAATCTCGGCAAAGTAAATTGAAAACCTTCATGAAAAGATTCACCTTCTAGATACCATTAAGAACATTCATAATTCATGGGAGGAAGTCAAAATACCAATACTAATAAGAATTTAGAAGAAGCTGATTCCAATTCTCATGGGCAACTGAGTGGTCTAAGACTTAAGTAGAGAAAATAACTGCAGATGTAGTAGAAGTAGTAAGAGAACTAGAATTAGAAGTACAGCCTGAAAATGTGACTAAATTGTTGCAATCTCATGATAAAACTTGAATGGATGAGGACTTGCTTCTTATGGATGAGCAAAGAAAGTGGTTTAAGATGGAAATTACTCCTGATAAAGATGCTTTGAACATTGTTGAAATGAAAACAAAGGATTTACAATAGTAAAAAGAGCATTTAGAATATTACATAAACTTAATTGATAAACAAGCAACAGAGTTTGAGAGAATTTACTCCAATTTGAAAGAAGTTTTACCGTAGATAAAATTTTATCCAATAGCTTCACATGTTACAGAGAAATCGTTCATGAAAAGAGTCAATCAATGTGGCCAACTTTACTATTGTCTTATTTTAAGAAATGGCCACAGCCACCCCAATCTTCAACAACCACCACCCTGATCAGTCAGCAGCCATTAACATGGAGGCAACACCTTTCACCAATAAGAAGATTATGACTCGCTGAAGGCTCAAGTGATAATTAGCATTTCTTAGCAGTAAAGTATTACTAATTAAAGTATTTGCATTTTTATAAATAATGCTATTGCACACTTAGTAGATTACAGTATATAACAAATATAACTTTTATATGCCCTGGGAATATAAAAACAATGTGTGTGACTTCACTTTATTGCAGTATTTGCTTTATTTTAGTAGTCTAGAACTGAACCCATGATATTGCCAAGATATACCAGTACTTAGTTTCTGACCTAGTCACAATTTATCAGTATAGGTGAATGCCACCTTCAAGTATTCAGCTGAATACCTAGGTCACCAAATATATAAAAACATAAAAGACAGAAGACCAAAACTATGTCTATCATTAGAATTGTGATCAAAAGCATGTTTACTTACAATTTCTATTTTGGCCTTCACCTCAAAACCTGAAAGATAAGCAGGGCAGGTATTATTAACCACATTTTATAAATTAGAAAACCTAGGATCAGAAAGCTTTTGCCCTACTTTTTAATTGGTGACAAAGCAGGAACTGGAAAAATTATCTCCTGCCCTTTACATATGAGTGTTACTACTGAACCATCCAGTGTGGCAAGCATTAAAATGTTTTCCCTAAACTTGAAGATGCAATGACCCATCCACACTTTTGCTTGATTAATCACTAAGGAACATAAAATCACATTAAACATTTCTATGTGACAATGCTAGGCATTCAGTAACCACTGACAGATCCATTCATGTGACTGTGAGGTCATGAAACACAGAAAACCAATTAATTGTCTACCTACCATTCAAATTTATGTCACCCTTTAGTCACTTATTCTAGCCATCTGAGCTAATCCATGGTTTTTGCAATTAAAAAAATACTGAAACATTTCTAAATCTAAGGGCATACTTTGAGTGAACACCAAACATTTTGTATGATAGATTGGGTTTTGTTTTGTTTTGTTTTTTTAACTCAAGTAACTAGCAAACTTTATGTTTTTTATAAAAAACTCACCATGTTACTGGTAATTGAAAATGGATTTACTTAGTTGGGTAGCTTTAATTAGTTTGCTGGTACTCCAAAGACTTTTGAAAGAATAGGATTTTTTTCTAATACCTATAACGCATACAAGCATTAAATCAAAGCCCACTCCAGCAAAATCGAATTCTAAAAGCCCCAGAGTAAAATCAAGATAAAATAATTTACACTACAACCACTGCATCAAAATAGAAAGAAGTCTGAATAGTCCAATAGCTACCACCACTATGATTTTCCAAAGAAAAGCAGAATTTAAGATTTTTCTAATAAATTCCACCTTTGTTACATTTCTGTTACTGTTAGCTTGTCTAAAAGGGTTATTACTTCTAAAGCACATCAATTTAACAAGCATAGCATATAGTAAAGACAGAGGGAAACATACTAAAATGAAAAGAGAGGCAACTTCTTGATAACAAAATTATATGTATTTTTTCTTTTTCTTTTTAAATATACACTTAATGTTGCTATAAGATTGTTACAGTCCCCCCACACTTCATCCCCAGTTCTTGGTTCTTCAGCTTTGGCTTCCCTGGTTTTGAGCCTTTAGACTTACAGCCATGCTACCAGCTTCCCTGGTTCTCCGGCTTGCAGATGGCCTATCCTGGGACTTATAGTTAAGATTGTTATGTAATAACTAAAAAGCAAGAAAAACTATCAGACTTACCAGGGACAGTGTCTCAGCCTTAGCATCGCACCGCATAGAAGTTAGGACCGTTGCTGTGCATGGTTAGTGCTGCACCCACCTATTCTTTGACCCCAGAGGGCTCTCTCCATTTCACTGGGCCTGTGCTTCTCTACCCATGAAATAATGATACATAAAATGACCTATTCTACCTCATATATTAGAAGAGCACAAAAAGGATTAACACAAATATGCAGCTATCCAATTCAGGCAAAGAAGATTTGGCAAGTTGAAACTTGCTTTTGAAAACCAAGTAGGGGAAACACTGTTCTAGGGATTCTATTCAGTTCAATAAAGAAAGAAAAGGCAGAAGGATTGAAAGACAAGAAGAAAACTGCTGTCACATTGCAGATACAATAATGTGTGAGTAGAAAATTTTAAAAAATTACAGATAATGCATTGAAATTCGTAAGTGAATCTGGCAAGTTTCCTAGATAAAAGGCCAAAAAATGATATTCTATGTACTAGCAAATAAATAGAAAACAATGTTTTAAATGACATTATGCCTGCATTTTAAAAACTTAAACACCTAGGAATAAATCTAATAAAAGATGTACAAGACTTCTACATAGAAGTCTATAAAACATTGATTGAAAGAGATACTGGTATAAGAAGTCAGTTGTCTCCAAGTCCCAGCAGGGTGTTTTATATTTTATTTTATTTTATTTTATTTTAAATTGAGAACTGATTCAAAATTTTTTTCTATCTTTTTTTTCTGTGACTCAAAATTGTACGTGGAAATGCAAAAGAGCAAGGATAGCCCAGACAAATTTGTAAAGGAAGATCAAAATGGGAGAATTTACACTACCCAGATATCAAGATTTATAAATCTTTAGTAATTAAGACAGAATAGACAAATAGACCACTGGAGCAGAAGAGAAAGTCTAGAAACAGGACCACAGTTTATGGAGAATCGATTTATGTCAAGGGTGGCACTGCATAGCAGTGGGTAGAAGAGCTTATTTTCAGTAATGGTGCTAAGTAAATTGGATATTCTTCTGAGAGGGGGAAGAAACCCTCACCCCTATCTCCTACTATAGACAAAACATTAATGCCAAGTTAATTTTACATCTAAATATAAAACTTAAAACAACAGAGATTCTAGATGAAATAACTTCATAATCTGGAGGTTAGGGAATAGATTTCAGAAAGAGTATACAAAAAGCATTTAAAGAAAATGATTGATATTTAGACTATGTTAAAAAAAATAACTAAAACACCAAAAAAAATTGTTAAAATATACCATCAAAAAAGTGAGATGAAAAACAAATAGCAGAAAAATATTTACAAAATATATAGCCAACAAAGAACTCAGATTCAACATACATTAAGAATGTTTACACGGTAGACAATCCAGTAGACAGTTGAGCAAAAGACATGAACGGGCACTTTATAAATGAGGATATCTGAACGGCCAACAAACACTGATAAAGGCATTCAGCTTCATTAGTCATCAGGGAAATGCAAATTTAAAAACTGCTGTGACTACTACACACCACCAAAATGGCTTAAGTAAAAAAGACCTAGTAATATCAAGTGCTGTAAAGAACGCTGAGCTTGCTGGGTGCAGTGGCTCACACCTGTAATCCCAGCACTCTGGGAGGCTGAGGCAGGAGGACTGCTTGAGGCCAAGAGTTCGAGACCAGCCTGGGCAACATAGCAAGACAACTATCTCTGAAAAAATTAATAAATAATAATGTAGAACAACTGGAAGGCACATATGCTGCTTGCGTGAATATATAACGTTCAAAAACAGGCAAAATTTACCTTTAATGCTAGCAATCAGAACGTTTTCACCTTTGGGGAGAACATGGTGGGATAAAGACTGGGAAAGAATACATATGGGAAGGAGGGGCTTTTGAGATATAATCTCATATTTTTATCTTCATGGAGATTACACAACTGTGTTCAATTTGTCGGGTTTCATCAAGCTGTACACTTTACACTTGTGTATCTCCCTATATATACATCAATTGTTAAAAGTTTGCATAAAAATTGAACCATAGGTATTAAGAACTAGAAGACTATAGTTATCAGAAACAGACTATGATGCAGGCTGACAAATTTTCTGAAAATTCTGTAAATCTTAAGGCATAATTCCAAAATTAGGGCAATATCCCTTGGTTCACCAGGGTTTTTATATATATATACATAAGCTTTTTATAACATCTCACAGCCAAGGCCTCCTGGAGTTGTTTTGCCTTTAACTAAGCTAAGAAATCTGGCAACTGTGGAAGCCTGAAGCTTTAGTCATTTTCTTCAAATGCTCCTCCAGACCTTAAGCAGTAGAGACAACTAGCAGAGGAGAGAGGACACGGAGGGCCGTTAAATCTCAGCATGGGAAGGAAGCCCTAGAAGTCATCAGTCAAACCTCATTCCACACACAGGAGGCATCCTGCAGCATCGTGGCAGGTAGTCACTTAGTCTCTGCTTCAGCATATTCGAGGTCAGAAGCTAAGGCAGCCTGTTCCCCGGATGAAGAGCTTTCCATGTCCGCAAGCCAGCCTACGTAAAGCTCCCAAATCTGCCCCTCTTTAACTCATACTCTTTGGATATAAAAGAATAAACCCTCTCCAGATAGCACCTTTTCATATATGAAAACAGATAGCATGCCTCCCAATAGTTTCTCTTCTTTACACTAAATATCCTTCACTCCTTCTCACACTCAATTGGACACTGTCAGATTGAGAAAAGCTTTCCTCTTCTTCCTTGAAGGACTTTGAAATCAATTTGATTCACCTTAACAGAGGTCCAGGAAATGAGAAAATCTAGCTACGGGAGACTAGCATGGCCAGGCCAATTTTGTGTAAAGCAGATCAGGCTGTTGCATTTTCTCCATGATTTGAGGGGCGAGAAATTGTCCTTCTATTTATTTATTTATTTTTTAGACAGAGTCTCACTCTGTCACCCAGGATAGAGTGCAGTGGCACCATCACAGCACACTGCAGCCTCAACCATCCTGGGTTCAAGTGATCCTCCTGCCTCAGACTCCCAAGTAACTAGTACAGGCACGCACCACCATACCAGCTAATTTTTGTATTTTTTTGTAGAGATGGGGTGTAGCCATGTTGCCCAGGCTGGTCTTGAACTCCTGGTGCTCAACCTATCCTCCCACATCAGCCTCCCCAAGTGCTGGGATTACCGAAATGAGCCACCATGCCGGGCAGAGGGACAGAGAAATTTTCTGTGCATAAAACATTTCCCCATTTGCCTACCTCAAAACCTGAAATTCTCATATAAATCACAACTCTGTGTTAAGGCTTCAAAGATTACTCTGAAAAGACAAACGTTCATGTTTGATCATGGCATAACATTAGAGAAGAAACTAATTTTAAGATGAAATAGAGAGCTGAGGAAATAGATCAGGGGTCAGGTGCATTAGTGGAGAGTGAGAAAGTACATGCAGAGTGAGACAACCCAAGAGGACAAATCCAGGTAGAAACCAGAGTGTGGGGCACCTAGGAACCTGGACTAAATGAAGGTATAAACACCTAGAAAGAAAAGTCAACTGAGAGGGGTAAGGAAAATTGAGAGTTTTTAAAGAGCTAGCTCTTCCTATAGGCAGAGACATGGGATCTCCCTCCCATCAGAAACTCCTTGGACTGGTAGGCGGCTCTGAAGCAGGAACAGGAAATTCTTTCTCTCTCTCTCTCTCTCCCTCCACCCACCCCCAACCCCATCTCCCTCTCTCTCTCATGACAGCACTTCTGTGGCAGGCCAGGTCTCACTAAAAACTGACCAAGCAGGCCTCCATGACAACTATTTCAGCACTGACCAAGTGGTTGGGTAAAATATTAAAAGCTGGTAGAGCCAGTACCCTCATATAAAGGCTGAAATGTAACAAAAGCCCACCAAGAATTTTGCCTGGGCCTTGAAGCATGACAAGATAATGAAGGCATTCTTAACAGGATCCATTTCGGATTAAACAAGTTTTATTAGGGGTCTGAAGCAACTCCAGGCCTCCACAAACAAGTTTACTGGGGCTCTGAAGGAACTCCCCAAACCTCCATGATTTAATAGGAGACAAGATAAGGGTAATCACCCATGGCACCTGCACCCATTTAGATTGAGTGAATTTACTGAGGCTTCAGAGGAAGATCTGCAGGACTCAGACCTTAGTTATAGATAAGAAGAAGTTAATAACTTATGTCTTCAGATGAATGCACACTTACACGTAGATATATAGCTTAGAAGGTATATAAGCTCTGGAAAACTTTGTAATTTTGAGTTGGTCTGGCGATAATTTCCAGGCCTTCTCCCTGTAACCAGTTACAGAAATAAAAACTGTCTTCTTCCCTAGTTCATCTGCATCTCGTTACTGGGCCAAGAGAATGAGCAGCCCGACCCTCGGTTTGGTCCGGGAACACTTCCTTCTCCTTTCCTTTTTGTCACTATGCAGTTGGCCCACCGGGAACTGTCCTTGCCAGTGAGATCTGCCATTCCCCAGCTTCCATGCCAGTAACTGGGTAAGTGGATAAATCATACCAGCCACAATCTGCATCCAGCTGCCCTGAATTTGTTGAGGGTAGGAGGAGTAGGAAGCTCAATTTGGGCCTTTGGTCTAAGTTATATCCTTCAACAGAGTTAAATCAACTACATCGAGACTACATGGAGGAAGGGCAGTTATTAGGCAGCTAATAAAGCTTCATTTCAAACCCATATGTCTCAGATTGTCTGTTCTTAGCTGGCAACCATTCAAATACAGGAGTAGCAAAGAGTGTTTGGCACCCTTAAGTTCCAACTGAAGTACATTGATAGGTGTGATTAGTTCTTTTATAAGCTCTCCCTTATATAAACATGTAAACAAAGGTCTTCTGGGATAATGCTTTCAAACAAAAGAAGAGGCTTTCCAAGGTAGAGATTTCAGCTTATGTGGAATTTTTTCATAAATAACATCTGTAGATATAGGATACCTAAAATATTTACAAGAGGCTAGAGATATGGGATGCACAGTTTCACGCAGCAGGAAAGTAGGAAGTTCAGGAGTAGAACACATGGTGTCCGCCTCTTCGCCTAGAGTTGTTCTACGATGGCCTGCCTTGCAGCCCACTGGGACTAGGTATTTTAGCCCTGCCACTGATGAGGGTGATGTGTGCCTCAGGGTCCTTTAATTATTGGTTGTAAGAAGCCATTCATTCTCTTCTGCTCACATGTTAATACAGAGAGATGGAAAATCTGACTGTTCATCCCACAAATCCTTTGGTTTGTCACACCCACACCTGGGACCATATGCAATGAATTAAATCTGAATAACTGTTGATTTAATGGTTGCTTTGGAATTGATTTTAAAAACCTACCAAAGCTTTCTTTAGCCAGCTCTGTTCTTAAAAAGATAATTACACTTCAAGTTGGGAGACATTAACCATATCCCTAGGTAATGGATTTTGAACTTTGCAAGATTTATGGCTGCTTCTTCCTATTTAAAGACACTCAGCTCAGAAGATTGCAAAGTTAAGTAGAAATGACAATTACACATCTTCTGTTTCACTGAAAGTCTTTGGAACCTGGAAAGTAATCAGAAGGGTTTCCTTTTTTCCTTTTCTTATTTATTTTTAAAGAAAAATATTGGACCACAAAAATCAGAAATTTAGAACTAGAAAAGGCATTCAAAACCATTTTGTCACAACCCAGAGGACACTGGCCAAAATACATCATAGTAAGTCCTTACTATTAATTTTATATGAGTTTAAAGTTTAACCTTTATATCACCTTTATAACTAAGTGCATAGCCCCATTTTTTTAGACAAGATTGAGACTCAGAGGAATTACATAATGTTGCTTAGGACACACAGCTGCTAAGTGGAAGAGGTTGAGGTTCAAACTCAGCTCTGTCTTATCCTGAGGCTACATTCCTAACTCTCATTCAATTTTACCCCTTTCTTCCCTATCCTAAAAGGTGTCCTCAGTTACTTTCCATCATATCCCTCTTCCTTCATGGGATGTCTGATTATCTCTAATTATCTTGTTTAGCATCTTGTTGGTATTCTGTGTTCTCCCACTAAAATGAAAGCTTCATGGAAATGTCTATCAGATGCACTGTTACTCCCAGCTCCTAGCACCTAATAGTCACTCAATCAAATGTTTAACAACTATTCTTGCTCAAAAATTTAGTCAGAATTCAAAATAGAACCAGAACCCAGATACCTACTGGCTCCTAGATCAATGCTTATTCCATAGCCATAATTCTCCATTCACCTGAGACGGGGGAGCCTTTTTTATCCACTTTCTAAAGCCAATGGTGCCAACATTCCACCTCTTGACCTGCCTTCATAATAACCCTCCAACCCTGGCTAAACACCTTCTGCATACACAAAACTCCTCTAGGAAGAGTGGGTATATAAAGAAATAAAAACCCAGGTCCTTGGCCCCAAGGACCCAAGGGGTTCACAGTCAAGCTAGAAAGACAGGAGATATGACTTTAAAAAGTAACTCCCACTGCAAAGCAGCCTATTTTAAGTATCCAGTGAGCAGCTGTTTGTGACAAAGTTTACCTTCCTGCAGAAATTTCAGTTCCAAGGAAATCTAAAGCATCACTAAGGTGAGGAGAAAGGAAGACTCCAATTTGCCAGCTCTGACATCTCCAGCACCTGCTGTTAATCACACACCTGCACTCAGGCATGATTTGGTGGTTCCTGTGATTGGCCATTTCAATTGCTGTCTCTGTAGATCACTGTCCCAGCTGAATATCCAGAGACCACATTCACCAAAAGCATAATCTGGGCAGAACGTGACTGTTTTCCCAAAGCCAGAAGGATGGCATCAGAAAAAGAAAAAAAAAAAAAAAAAAAAAAAAACAAAGGCAGTAATTTTAAAGAAAAGTTGGTTGTCTTTGAGGATAAGGATAATGGTTTTCATTTTTACTATTAAAAGGACATCCTCGGTTCCTACGGTATGGTTTCAAAACTACTCGAGTATTTATTTTTGACCACCCATAAGAACAAACATGATGCTAGCCAGGAATTCGGCAACTATCACAGTACACAGAGGATATTAGAATTCTCAGTACCTGAAAAATAAGCCAGTGAGTTGGTTAAGTGATATCAAAGGCAGCGAGGTGGGGTGGCAGAGCACTGTGCTGAGAGCCTAGTGAGTACGTACCTAGGGTGCTGGCTTCCTTCTGTCTGTCCACCAGCTCTCCCTACCTGGGGCTTAAAGGGGCAGCAGATGGCCCAGGCTGAGCCGATTACAGGACCCTACCCCTCAGGTCCAATGACTGATCCAAGCCAGGCTTATCAGAGCCCTTCTCCAGCATTTTCCTCATGGAGCAGGAAGAGAAGAATCCCTCTTTTCTCTTTGGTTGTGAGGTGTAAGGACGTCACCCAGAGCTTCCTGCAGCCATGTAGAGGAGTAAGAGCAAATGAAGCCAGCATCCAGAGAGGATCTGGAATAGGAAATAGTCAATTCCCAAATCCCAAGCTCCAGTCATAGATGTTTCCAGAGCCACCTCTCCCTGCAACTCTTGTGTAAGTTACCCAGTGTCTTTCCAATAATTACTCTTACGCTAGTTACAATTGAGTCACTGTCACCAGTAACACAAGAATGACTGGTTAATAGAAATTAATACCCAGATGTGGGGCAATACAAATGGCAGACCCTTAAAAGTAGGATAGGCTCAGTTGATATAAGGTAGAGATGAATGCAAGATCCCTCCATTCCCAGCTGGGAAGGCAGAGTCCTCCTTAAATGAAAACAAAGCAGGTGTTAACCATCACCTGCTGCATCTTTGCAGACAGACCATGATAACATTTCGGTGTAAAAATATTTTAAAAATAAGAACATGCTGGATACTTATCGCCTTCAGTAAGATCCTTCAAGAAGAAAATGTCTCAATCCAAATTGGCATTTCTTAAAGCAGATAGGAGAAAATAAATAGGTATGTGGTGTTAAAACAGAGGCACTTTCTGCCTTTGGCTAGTGATCCAAAGCCGCTGAGGGTCAGACAGCTATGCTACCTGCAAAACTACCAAAGATGAACCCTCTGCCCCACAGTAAAGTCACTGCACTGACAAGGAGAGGGGATACTAAGGAATAACTCAGAAATGGGAAAGGCTGGTCACCCAGGCTTCTCCCAAACAATTCCTGCTGTACACCTCTTCCTGAGAAAGAATAGTAAGTTTTTTCATCATGAGGCATGAATGATTGGGATGTAGACAGAAGCCAGAGAGCAGATGAGCTCCGTTTTATTTCAGCCTATTGCTTCAGTTGCCCTGAGGCAGGGGCCAAGGGAGAAGTTATTAAAGAGGCCATGGAAGGATAGGCAAAGTCCTATAGTTTTGTTTCTAAAAAACAAAACCTTCAAAGGCAAGGTCCAGAGACAAATATATTATGACTCAATAAGATTTCTGGTTGGCTACAAGTCAATAGAGCCCATTCAAATGAACTAAACGTTGAAATTTAACAAGCTCTTTAAAAGAGATATTTTGCTGGAGAAATTCCTAAATTAGAAGCCTTTAATCATTCAATCTCTAAGGTAATCCCCTGGGTTGCTGTAACCACAAAGATAGCAAGGGGGCTTCTCAAAGAATATTACCCTCCATGGGCAGCCCCTCTACCTATTGTGGCCATGGAGGGAAACCACCAAGGAAAAGATGCCAAAAGACTGAATGACCATTGGCCAAATGGTCAGGCAGTTTGGGAGGTCAAGATGGGTGAATCACTTGAGCTCAGGGGTTCAACACCAGCCTGATCAATATAGAGAAACCCTGCCTCTACAAAAAATACAAAAATTACCCCAGCATGGTGGTGCATCCTGCAGTCCCAGCTACTTGGGAGGCTGAGATGAGAGGATGGCGTGAGCCCAGGAGGCAGAGGTTGCAGCGTGATGAGATCATGCCACTGCACTCCAACCTGGGCGGCACAGCCAGACATTGTCTCATAAAAAAAAAAGAAAAAGAATGCCAAAGACCTAAAAGTAAAGAGTAAAAATGACAGAGAGTAAAAAATGAATATGGCATACAGTCCTATTGAGTGGCCTATGACATATTTTCTGGAGTGTAGCTATTCTGTTTTTCCTGTATTGTTGTACCTTGGATGGGTTAGAAACAGTTAAATTAGCCCCAACACCCATAGATTTCTGAATCTCCAGCAGCTATATCTGACCTGACTGAGAGGCATTGTCTTAATTCATTAGTGCTACAATAACCAAATACCACAGACTAGCTGATTTATAAACAATAGAAATTTCTTTCTCACAGTTCTGGAGACTGTGAAGTCCAAGGTCAAGGCAGCAGTTGGTTATCATCTGGTGAGAGTCTGGTCTCTGCTTCCAAGTTGGTGTCTCATTGCTGCATCCTCGAAAGGGAAGAAATGCTGCATCTTCACATGGTGGAAGACAGAGGGTAAACTCTCAGAATGCTGTGTGAAACCTCTTTTATGAGGACCTGAATCCAATTTATAAGGGGAGGAGCCCTCCTGATTAGATCACCTCTTAAAGGCCTCACCTCTTAATACTATCACATTGACAACACCTGAACTTTGAAACGTACACAGTCAAACCGTAGCATGCATATCACCCAAGACCCTGCACTTGGTAACAGATGCAGTAGTTGGGTGATAGTTTCGGACAGCTGTCTTGAAGAAGGGAGATTATACTTGTCATTACACATGGATCTACTGCATTTTGTAGGCAGCAGTCAGAATTTTATATATGAAAATAAAAGTGTGTGTGGATTGTGATGTCTGGGGCCTCACTTGAGACATAGAAATTGGTCCAAGGTAGGACCCAAGCCAGGTCCATCAGAGTTATTGTCTAGGTTCTTTCTGCTGGAGCTTCTAGGAAAGGTTTATCTTTCTCCTTTGTTATAACCAGGAAGAATGTAAC
This sequence comes from Mandrillus leucophaeus, assembly GCF_000951045.1. Taxonomy (NCBI): domain Eukaryota; kingdom Metazoa; phylum Chordata; class Mammalia; order Primates; family Cercopithecidae; genus Mandrillus; species Mandrillus leucophaeus. Next base: position 63,504 of record NW_012107519.1, read on the forward strand.
CTCAGAGCTGTTGTAAGGCAGCATCCCCAGTGCCCCCTAAGGAGTCTTTCTGCAAAATGGAAAAATGTGCTCTTCCTCAAAGTGCTTTTGTTTAAAAAAAAAACAAAAAAAAAAACCTTGAGTGCCATCTGCTGGAAATTTATCATAATAAACATACAAATCTTTGAGTGTGGTATGATTTGTGACACTTGGGTGGAACACACTTGTACACTGCACACTACACATGGCAGCCCCACTGATAATCATGTCCCTGCTACCTGGGGAAGTTTGACTCGATGATGCCAATACCCCAAAATTGGCAGGCATGAGAAGGTGTGAGAAATTCCCACAGGCTTCAAGTTTCTTGGCTCCAGTTCCAAAAGTTGACCTGGCTTCTGTATCTCTTTCTTCCATTCTATAAACAACTCCAAACTCTTTGCAATATATTCTTTTTCTCTTAGGCTGGCAGCTCACCGAAATTTGATTTTTATTCCTTTCAACTGGAAGAGTTCTGGCAAATATATCCAGTTTTACTCACTCTCTAGCCATATAACCTTAGCTAAGCCACTTTACCTCTGGGAGTCCAAGATTCCTGAGCTATAAATTGAGCAACAACTGAGGTCGAGGGGGAAAGCATGTGAGGTAAATGTACGTGAAAGGGCTTTGGAATTGTAGTATGCTACAAGATGGGAGGGACTACAGGATCATGATGAAAATGAGGATGATGATGATAATTCAGATAGGGCAAGAGAAAATGGAAAATCCATTCCAATTATTTTGCAGCTTTTATGTCTTTCTTCCAAGCATGGGGTAGGAGCAGATTTTAATGTAGAAAGGAAGAAAAAAAGACAGAAAAGAAAATACAAATTTAGGTCAGAATCAATAGGCATAGGAGGATGAATTGTGCCCTCTGAATAAGAGGCTCAGGATTTTGTCCTACCCTCTTCCAACAGGAAGAATTGAATATGGATAATTGTGTAGACAACATGTATGATCTGAAGCCATGAAAATGAGTCCCTATCCAAAATCAATAAATTAAAAGAAAAAACCTGAGACATCTTGTTTTCTTCTTCACAACCTGTTTAATCAGCTACCTATTATATATAGTCCTTGGCATATCAACAAATAGAGGGAAAAATTCCAATTACTCTCAGAAACACAAGAGTAAATACAAAAAGCAACTATTACTAACCCAGGTCAAAGACTTTTACCTATGCTAACCAAATACTGTTAGTAGAGACAAAAGTCAGCAGTTAAACAATCAATCAGGTTGAAAATAGAGGGTTCAACATGGGGCAGGATCTACTAATGTATTAATCATTGCACATAAGCAGAGACCAATATTCACTGTACTTTGAAACACCAAACTGCCCTCTTTCATCAGAATAATCCAGTATATTTCATCTTGACCTTTTCCTTGCTTTTCCATACCTTAACTAATTCATCTGAGCTTGGCAGATTAATTAATTAACCAGCAAATCTTTAATGAAGCACACCATTTGCAAAGCTCTGGGCTAATCAGTTCAGGGCCTATGAAAATGAGTAAAGATACAGCTCCTGCCTTCATGAAATGTGAAATCTAGGTGGGGAAAGAAAACAGTTACATATGGAAGTTAAATCTTCTTAGTTCATTAATCATTTATTTACCCATTGATCCATTCGTCAAATACTTATTCAATACTTAGGTACCAGAAGAAAAAAAAATAAGGCAAATATGGCCCCTGCCTAACAGAGGCTACAGTTTCCCCAGGAAGAAAGGTGTTAAACATTTAATTTTCATCTACAATTGATGCTCTCAAGGACACCTACATGATGCTTTCAGTACGTTAATATTTTTTCCTAAGTCACATGTAAGTTGATGATCAAAGGATGTGTGGCAGCTAACCAGGTGAGGAGAAATAAAACATTTTAGGTAAATAAAATAAAAAAAAAACACATATGAAGAAACTATAATGGGAGAGAGCTTAAGACATTAGAACTAACTGAAAGGAGACCAGAGGGTCTAAATCACTGTGAAAAGGAGGAGAACAGGTCAATACGCAAATGAGAACTAGACAGGGGCCAGGCCATGTTAAGGATCTTACACTAATAGCAATGAGAAGGCCTTCAAGGGTTTTAAGGAGTATCATGATCACATTTGCATTCTGTGAAGATTAGTCTGGCTGCCTGTGTTAGAAATGAATTGGAGGTTGGCAAAAGCAGATTTAGGAGGCCAATCAGAAAAGGTGTATCAGCCTGTGAATACAGCCTGTGAACGCAGCAGATGGCCAGGTCATACCAACAGCCACCACCTCACTGTCAGCACCATAGTCCTTTCCCAGCTCCTTCTGACATTATCAACCCCTTAGGTTAGAGGGAAAAGCTCTCCAGATACCCTGAAATCCAACTCAGAACATACTTTCCCAATTCCCAAACAATTCTATAAAAGGCAGTTGGGTTCCATGATTTAATGAATACTTCAATTTAACTTTATGGTGACTTTGCTTTTCATTTTTGAGCAGTTTTATAATTTAGAGGGACCTACCACACTTCAAAAGATTCCCAGAAAAAGGCTATAAGATACTGAAAGAGTTTAAATATTAGTTCTATGGCATAGGCAAGAGACGCTAAAGCTGCTTCAAAGTATCCTAAAGGCTTTTATGCAGATAATGAACTGACATCAAGAGGTACAGCTTCATATTATTCATCAGGTCAAATTATTGTCCATGCTTGAGAAGTCAAGGAAGCCCTAAGGCATTAGAAGAGACAGGAAGGGGTGAGATTCAGTACAAAAGTAGAGGAGGAAGCCTTGGAATGTATGAGCCACTGCTATCCCATACAGTGCCTATGTCCAAATTGGATAAACACTCCTCTGTCTCTGGGTAGTAGCAGCGCACCAGAACACAGAGTTTGGTAAACAGAAGACAAGCTAGACTTCAGCTCCCACATCCTTTGACTGGGCCTCCTCAGCTAGTGAACAATCTGTACGATATGCAGCAGCTCTGGACTTAAAGAGAAGGCAACATTGCAAGCTCTCTGAGATGAAGGCAAGGTGAGTAGTCTATGGCACAGTGGTTCAGAGCAGGGACTCTGCAGCCACAACATGGTTTTGAATCCTGCTTTACTAGCTGTGTGCCCATGGATAAGTTACTTGATCACTCTGTCCCTTGGTTTTATCATCTATAAAATGGGAGAAATAATAGTACCCACCTCAAAAGAATGTTATAAGAGTCGAGTTAATATTTGGTGCATAGTAATCATCATTTACTTAAGTGTTAATTAAATGAAATAAATAAAAAGGTATAGAGTGAGTGGGATGTTTTCTCTGTATGAGGCAAGGCCATTTTGCTGGGTAGCAACCAAACATGTAAAAAGCAGTTTCTATAGAAAACTGAAAAAGGTTACAGGGCCATCTTAGAAAGAATGATGCCTCTGGTATGACAATGAATGCCACCTATGAACATCCCTTGTCTGAAAGCCTTCAGAGTCATCTCCCAGTTTCCAAGATGTTCTGCCTTTAAGCTACTGTTTGCTCAGGAGATTCTTCAGTTCCAGCTGCTACAAGGAAAGCTGAAATCAGTAGGCAGCAAAAATTGAGAGCAACATCACTGCTCCCCATCTCCCGAAGTCACCTGAATTCATGCTGAACACGGGAGAATAATTCTGGCCTCCCCAGATGGTGAATACATTCATGCGCCTTTTAAAAATGCTCGTCTCACTCAAATATGTTTCTCAGCAGGGAGTGTCTACCTGCTGCTTGAACGCTCAGAGGATTAAGGGAAATTGTATGCATACACTAATGGCTACATTTACTCAACAGTTATGGGAGAAATGAGCATTTTGACACAAAACAACACTTTCACCTTGCATTTTCAGTTCAGTCATTCCCATACCAAAGTGCATTCCCCACTAGAAAAGATGACTACATTACTCACTGATCTATCTTAACAATTAAGGAAGGCCAGGGCAATGACAAAAATACATGCCAATCACCTATTTAGGCTACCTTCATCTGCTTGCCAAAAAGCTTATCTGTAGCACCAAGAGAGCTGTTTAAAAAAAAAAAAAAAAAAAAAACCCTAGTTGCCAGTACAATCTGCAGGGACTTAAACTCTTTATGAGACATTAGTGACATTCATAGCAGGGAACATCTGGTCTAGTAAATTACTAGATCACTGAGCCAGACTCAAGTCAATGCCACAGTTGTAGCACTCCATTTCTACACTGGCATGGTCTTCTCTGTGAAAGGTGCCCTTATTTTTCATCTTTGAACTTAAGAAGTAGAATTAACTTCAGGAATTAAGTATGATATAAACCATTTGAAGGATATCTATTCATTAAGGTTCAATACAGAAAACAGAAAGAGCTCTAAGTATTTTGAGTGGGAAAAGATTTAATGCAGGGAATTTCGGAGTTTACAAAATTAATGGAAGGGCTAAAGGAGCATGTTCTAAGATGGGCCTCCAGGAATGACTGCCAGAACAATAGAAAACTGGCCCACCTCTGAGGCTGCCGCTGGAGACATAAATGCAAAATTATACCCATGTGTAGCTGGAGCCCAAGAATTAGACAGCAGAATCAAGATGACACTGCTGCCATGATGACCTCTCAATACTTGGGAAGCTGGAGATTAGACACGGGAATGCTGATGCCAAACAACTCACATATCCCCATCCTTGCTTATGAATAAAAACAAAAAAAGGAAGCAGGAAAAGGGCTTCTACCTCCCTCCCACCTTGTATATCTTAAAACAAAAACATCTAATTGGAAAAATCTATTTTATATCTGGAGTCCTGTTTATAAAAAGGTGTTGGAAATATAGTTTTTAGCTTTTTAACCTCTTCATAGAGGACAGTAAAATGTAAATTGAGTAAGGCAATCAAAAGAATTCACCACATGACTTCTACAATGTTCCCAAAATAGATTCACTTCCTTTGTGCTAAAATATGTGGAAATCTATTAGACAGGATTCCTTTGGATTAAGCCTTAGCCTTTCCATGAGCCACAGAAATAATTACTGGAATGAGTACAACTTTAAGCCATTAGCACCTTTGTGTGGATTAGTGTATTTAACCACTTACCAGAGACCAGGGGGTACCAAAGCAGCAGACCTTACACAGACAGAGAGGAGAAACTCAGAACCAGGAAAGAGTAAGTACAAGTGTAGGAGGGGACAGGAATTAGCCACTAAAATTATGGTTCTCTTTCTTTGCCATTAAAGATTAGGCTGATATGGCCGAAAAGCCACTGTCTCACACAGGCACTTGGCATTTATCAGGATGAGGATGAGAGTAGATAATCTGTGTACCTTCATCAGAGGACACTCCCTACCTAGACATGAACACAGATGCCCCACTCATACCCTCTCCTGAGGACTGAGTAGGCCCAAATGACATTCCCACAAAAACATGGAATGGGTGCCAAGAATGGCAGTCAGTGCCAGCAGTTCCAAACTTCAGACCCACAGAACAAATCCATTCTCTGATACGTTTTATGTGCCCAGGCCAGGGATTATTTAGAAACTGTAATTTGACTGTCTTTTGGTAGGACATACACTTACCACTTCCAAACATGCTCTCACCTTTCTCTCATATATTTTTACCCAGCAGCACCCCACATTAACATCACCATCATGGCCATTCCTGGTCTCTTCTTTCTCGTCCTTAAGGGAAGACTGAAGACTCAGGAGCTAATGAAAATAAATAAAATTATCAAGCCCAATGGGTAAGTAAGGGATCATCAGTGGCAGACAGAGCTAAAAGCAAGAAACAGAAAGAAGTGGATCAGAGCAGGAGGCTCCCCTCTAACTGTCACAAACACCATACAATATTCTTTGCTGCTATAGGCCAGGCAGCATGGTGCCTGGTGTATCATCTTGGCCTAGAGGCACAGAATCAATATGAGCACCTTGGATCTGAGAATGATCACTGCACACAGCAGGAAAGGAGAAGCTGGAGGTCCTGGGCCATTGCCAGGTAAGACTACTCAGCTCTTCTCTCACTTCCAATAAAAGAAGGGAGGAGCCTACTTTGGCAACTGGCCAGGATTCCTGTCTGGGAATTAGTCTTGCCTGATGGGTAGAGCATCCCAGGCCTGTTCATCTACCTGCCAGATATTACATTGTTTACCAGGCTGGAGGAAAGCCCCACAGCAAGCCATGATAATTATCCAGGCTGACTGCTCTCTGCCTGGGCTCCTCTCAGAGGCTTGTCCTAGTCCCAGGGAACTATAAACTAGTTAACAACTCAACTCTAATTAATAAATTCCTTAATGAAGATATAAATGCCCACATTTTTATCCTTTACGATGTACTTTGGGCTTTTTTTCCTGTTAAACAGCTTTACTAATGTCTCTGCTTCCTCCTTTTTCAATTCCCACTTTCACATTTGTTTCTGGTCTCTAAATAACAGCCACTGACTGTCTTAGCTCTTTAAATCCATCTCATTCAATGCCCCACTGCTATCTGCTCCGAATCTTTTAGGGTGTTTTGTGTGTTCCTTCGAAGCACCATTGCCAAACTGTGAGGAACAGAAAAACCTGCTGAGGTTTTCAAGTAGAAAGGGCAGAGGCTGTGTGACTATCTACATATATGGAAACAGAAGAAATGCCACAATATTTGAAAAAGGCAAGTGTGGTCATCATCTTTAAGAGAAAATACAAGAAAGGTGACTGGAAACCAATATTGTGCCTCATTGTTCTCTGTTGAGGGCAAGATTCTAGCTGCGGTCCTTAGACTAAAGGCATGGAGTGTCACAAAGGTCATACATAAATATCTGAAACTCCTTTTTATTTGTCAAACCTTAAAAGTTGATTTTAACTTAAAACATGTAAGTATATATCTATTCACCACACTTTCTTATATTACGTAAAATTTCAAACCTATACAAAAGTAAAGAGAATATCATGACCTCCATTTACCCATCGCCCAGTTTACTAAGAATCATGTGATCAAGTTTATTTTACTTATTTATCCACTTAGTTTTTCCCACCACTTTGGATTAACATGAAGCAAATCTCAAACATTTTATTATTTCATTACATTTTAATAAGAATTCTTATAAGATCCATAGCTGTACAGGTGCCCAACATGAATTTTCTCCAAAACGAAGGACTAAAACAACAAATAAAAAAACTCACTTCAAGTAGAATGTCTCAGGGAGAACACTGATATTCAGCAAGGAAGTGATACAAGCCTTCTGAAACACAGAAACCTGGGGTGGCAGCATAGAGAGGAAAGCAAAGCACCCAGCCAAAAATTGGTCAGAGGCAAGGACTCTCCATTGCAGTGAAAAGGTAAGGGGGATATCCCCAACAGTTCCCATGCCTAGAGTCCACATGGCTGCATTGATCCAGAGAAGGAACCCATGTTAGGCCCCCATCTCTGAGGGCCTAAAGGATGCCAACGTACATCCTGCCCTGGGGTCCAACACCCTTGCAACTTCACATTCCTAAGGCCCTGTCATCACCCCATCATGCCCCAACAAAGGCTGCAATACCATGACCCCAGCTAGACTCAGTAGTACAACCATAACTCCAGCACTTGAGCCCACAATGTACCCAGAGCCCCAAGAAACAGACACTCCAGCACAGTGGGGAAGTCACCCCCAAGACTGCGGGAACCAACATGCACACACCCTGAGGACCTAAGGATGGGTTCACCTGGTAGCCCTTGTTCCTGGCAAAGCCACGCCACTGCCTCCACAAACACTCTCATTCTAGGCCACTGAAGCACTTGCAGACACTTCTGACATTCATTATAGCCAAAGAAATAACGCAGAGATTACACTACTGCACCATCCAGAACCAGAGCCAAAGCACTATACCCAACCAATACGATAGGTCACACCTGCAGGAAAGTCTTTCCCTATGAAAGCTTCTCCATAAAATTGGAAGAGGCAACTGTCCCAATAGATGCACAGATATCAATGTCAGGACACAAGAAACATTTTAAAAGCAAGGAAAAAAGTCTCCTTCAAAAGAACACAATAATTCTCCAGTAACAGACCCCCAAATATATATCCTGGGCCATGGTCACCCATATTGGCTCAGAATAAATCTCTTTAAATATTTTTATGGGCACATGATCTGAATAGCCATTTTTCAAAAGAAGACATACAAATGGCCAAAAGATATATGAAAAAAATGCTCATCACCACTAATCAGAGAAATGTGCAACAAAACCAGAGTGAAATGTCATCTCATCCCAGTTAGAATGGCTATTATCAAAAAAAAAACAAAAACAAAAAAACAAAACAAAAAAAACAAAGGCTGGTGAGAATGCAGAGAAAGGAAAACTCTTATACACTGTTGATGTAAATGTGAGTTAGTACAGTCATTGTGAACAACAGTATGGAGACTTCTCAAAAAACTCAAAGTAGAATTACCATATGGCCCAGCAATCCCACTACTGGGTCTATATATCAAAAAAAAAAAAATCAGTATGTTGAAGAGATACCTGCACTACCATATTTATTGCAGTACTGTACTCAATAGCCAAGATATGGAGTCAAACTAAGTATCCATCAACAAATGAATGAATAAAGAAAATGTGGCATATATACACAATGAAATACTATTCAGCCATAAAAAAGAATAAAATCCTGTAGCTCACAGCAACATAAATGAGCCTTGGGGAGGAGGTGGCATTATATTAGGTGAAATAATACAGAAAGACAAATACCAAATATTCTCACTCATATGTAGAAGCTGAAAAATTTATTAGACAGAAGTTTAAAGTAGAATCATCCTTACTGGAGGCTGAGAAGGGAAGGGAGGTTGGATAATAAGGAGAGGTTAGCTATCAGATACAAAATCATAGCTAGAGAGGAGGAGTAAGCTCTGTGTTCCAAATAAGCTAGTGTTCCAAAGCACTGTGGGATGACTATCACTAACAACAATTTATTGTATATTTTTCAAGTAGCTAAAAGAGGATTTTGAATGCTCTCAGCACAAAAACATAAAAAATGTTTGGGGGAAAATGCTAATTACCCTGATTTGACCCCTAGATAGTGTGTACATGTATCGAAATATCATACTATACCCATAAATATAAGTATTATGTGTCAATTAAAAATAATAATAGAATATATAACCAAAAAAAGAATGATTGTAAGAACCAAGACTGATAGGCTCTAAGCATCAGTGTTAGTGAGTGGGCTCTGGAGGTAGACATCCCATCTATTGAGGGCCTGAATAGAACAAAAGGTGAAAGAAGAAGGGATTCACTCCTCTCTTCTTCCTGCCTGTCTGCTTGAGCTGCGATGTTGGTCTTCTCTTGTCCCTGGACTGGCATTTACACCTAGTTTTCAGATTTTCAGACACAGACTGAATTACACATTAGCTTTCCTGGGTCTCCAGCTTGCAGGCAACAGATGGTGGGTCTTAGTCTCCACAATTTCATGAGCCAAGTCCTTATAATACACACACACAGACACACACACACACACACGCACACACACACACACTTTGTTCTATTTCTCCGGAGAACCCCGACTAACACAATATTGTAATAGGTCTGCTGGAATATATGACCTCTAACCAGTTTTCTGTCCTCAGATATTTGTGGGACTGTTGTTAGCTAAATTCCTCACGTACTCTCAGGTCTGGAAAATAGCACCACCTGATAACCAGCAGTTTATAAATTTCAAGGGAGGTTATGGTGGGATCTAGAAGTTTCCATGAACTTGAGGCAAAAGAGGGCCAGGATGAAAAGTGCCACGATTAAAGGATTTGAACTCTTTTGAAAGCAAGATTTTGTTTATCAAAAAATGCTTCTAGGTCTGGGCGCGGTGGCTTACGCCTGTAATCCCAGCACTTTGCGAGGCCAAGGCGGGTGGATCACAAGGTCAGGAGATTGAGACCATCTTGGCTAACATGGTGAAACTCCATCTCTACTAAAAATACAAAAAATTAGCCAGGTGTGGTGGTGGGCACCTGTAGTCCCAGTTACTCGGGAAGCTGAGGCAGGAGAATGGCATGAACCCGGGAGGCAGAGCTTGCAGTGAGCCTAGATCACACCACTGCACCCCAGCCTGGGCGACAGAGCGAGACTCTGTCTCAGTAAATAAATAAATACATAAATACATAAATAAATAATACATAAATAATGCTTCTAGTTTGATGACTTGATTCACCATTAGTAAGTGATGCTCACAACCCGTCTTCCTCTAAAGCTGGGTTTTGTGGGGTTAGGATTAGGAAAGGCTTGCAATGACTGTGTAGTATCGTGGTGCCCTAACAGGTCTAGGTGGCGAAAGAGCACTCATGGTTTCTAAAGGCAGTCACTGGAAGCAAAGAAACCTCTGGCACATAAAGATCCTTCTGCTGATCTTAGTAATAAAGGAAGCTTTCTAAGTGGATTTGGTAGCTCAAAATCCACCTTGAAATCTTTAAAGGACACTAATAAGGCCCTGACAAAATGGTTAACTGTGTTGTCCATCAACCTATATCACAACATTATGTCTTTGAGTCCTAATTTTTTTAAATATCCTCAAAGATCCATTACTAAAATGCATCCATTGCCTTTGTGTTAGAGAATGAGCAGCAGAAGAAAATGATATGGGCCAGGATAGGATTCAGGGACCATTTAGGGGTAGCAGGTAGAAGGGGTGTTAGTGGCAACTGGGGATAAGATACGTCACCCAGATGAGAAAAGGCAATGAGCTGATTCTAGGGAGTAAGACAAATCTCAATGGATTGGCTAGATCTTAAGGTCAAAGTCAGAGTTAAGAAGATCAGAATTTAAGATCACAGAACTGGTGAATAGAAATCCAGCTGTGCTTCTCACTCAAGGTGGGTACCCTGTGATCATAACACAGCAATATTGGCCAAAGGAAGGGTCAGAAGCATACAATAAGTTCTTACTGCTGATTGAGGCAAAATCTGATATTAATTTACATTAATTATCTGGGGTATAAAGAATGTGTCACCTCCTCCTGTTGAATGTGGACGTATAATGTAATTTTACTCCCATGATTAGTTTATATTATATGGCGAATGTTTCCCACCCTAATATAAATATCTCATAAGATTTTCTATATTTCATTTTTCTCCATACACCTTGTGATCTCAAGTTCCATGCCACTTTGGGGATTTCATGTTTGACTGAACTGCACAATAGCTGACGTACGTGCATCCTAAGCAACCTCCTCCAGGAAGCCTTCTGTGACAGCTTTTCCCTGAAATTGGGTCAAGCACTCAGCTACACAAAATGCACAGAATGTATCCATTGATTTACCTCTCACTATTTTTAAAAGGCATGGCACACATTTCAAAAATATAACAGGTTTTTTAAATGAATACAAGAAATTTGAATGAGGGAAAAATAAATTGAGGAAAAGTAGAATAAACTCAGAGTAAAGAGTAAGATATAAAATGCCTGACACAGAATCTTGCTAGAACTGAGCCACAAATTCTGGCTCTCAGCTTTCTAGCTACAAAAACTAAGAGAGACTCAATCACTTAAGTAATCCATAGTGGCCCTACATGTGTTTGCTTGTTTGTTTTTAAGAACACCTGCTCCTAATGCTGTCATCTGAGAAATGTATTCCTCTGGTCTTCACTGATCATTCGCATTCAAAAGGTGAATGGTCAGTGAAGCAGCTTAGACGAATAACCTGGTTTGAACATCTGCAAAACACCCTATTTGTCCCCATTGACAGAGGTACTGTTTAGTGTCATTTAACCCCCAAAATGAGTAAAATCCAAAATTTGGGGAAGAACACCCAAAGAGTGGTGACCAAGGAACATTAGACAGAAGAATAATCACTCCGTGATTCAAGATCACAGAAGTCATCAGTGAGTGCTAGATAATGGAATCCAAGAAGATGGAAAGAAACAGGCAGCAACTGTCAGGGAAGGCACCAGCCTGGAGGAACAAAAAACTGTTGAAAAAGCAGAGAAGATCTTCAAGTCACAGACAGACATTAAGAGGAAAACATGTAGTGCCAGGAAACAGAACATAGAACCATCCGGAACTGTCCCCACAAGAGGAGCCTTAGGGATGTCAAATTCCCTACGACTGCACCCTCTCTTTAAAGATAAGGGAACTAGGCCGTGCACGGTGGCTAACACCTGTAATCCCAGCACTTCGGGAAGCCAAGGCAGGCGGATCACGAGGTCAGGAGTTCGAGACCAGCCTGGACAATATGGTGAAGCCCTGTCTCTACTAAAAATAAAAAAAACTAGCTGGGTGTGGTGGTGTGCACCTGTAATCCAAGATACTTGGGAGGCTGAGGCAGGAGAATCGCTTGAACCCAGGAGGTGGAGTTTGCAGTAAGCTGAGATCTCGTCACTGCCCTCCAGCCCAGGCAACAAGAGTGAAACTCTGTCTCAAAAAAGATAAGGGAACCAGGAGCACAAGCATCGGACCCCAAAGTCACATGGCCAATGTAGAGGCGACACCTGCGACTCTGTTTTCCACTTTTGATGATAGGAAATGAATACACGTGTAACCCTCCCCAAGCTAGTTAATGGCTGTCTTGACTGAGGAAGCCAGAAATGAAAGATGGATGAGAAATAAAAGAGTCATTTGGAGAGAGTAATGCTCACTCTCCTTTTATTCAGACCTCTACTACTGCTGTGACATTTATGTAAATAAGGTCATTAGTAACCTAAGATAATTATTGGGATTATTACAGTGCTCAATGTATGGAGTGCTTACTGTACACCAGGCACTCCCCTAAATATCCTCTTTGCAAGATCTCATCGAATCCTGCAACAGTCCTAGGAAGCAGAAATTGTCTACATATCAATCAAGTAAACAGCCTCAACAAGGTTAAATGATTTCCTCTCCGTCACACAGTTCATCGGGGGGTGGGGGAGACAGGTCTGTTTGACTTTAAATGTGTGTTCATTCTTCAGCCTCAGAAAATATTTAACCTTCCATTTAGTGGGTAAGAACAAAGGAGGCGTGTTCATTTCTATTACCAGGACAGATTCATTCAGCTTTAGGACCTCCCTACAGAATGGAAAATGTAGGACAGGACTGTGTCATACAAGCGGCTCAGCAGCAAATACACTCAGGGTGCTGCCTGTAATTCCACTTCATGGCTCTCACTCAACATAATATAGGGACATTTGTATACATGCAAATATAATACAATAAAGATAGTGCACACATGGAGTCTCTGCCTTCCTGCTCAGTCTGCAGCAGGTCATTTGTGAAGCTCCGCGGAGCCCTGACCTAGGGCTTTGCTCCCTGAATAAAAGCAGCCTGAATGGTAAATGTGCTTGCCTTCAACCACAGCCCACTGCAGTTTCCCTGCTGGATGGCAGTTCTTATTGGACCTGGTACAGTTCTTATTTCACAAATCAGAGCTTAAACCTTCACAAGAGGATATCGATTTGTGCTGTCAACACAGCAAGAATCCAGAGCTGGGAGCTGAGGGAGTCTGGTCCTTTTAATCAATATTTTCTTACTCATTAAAGCAGATGTCTGATTTAACTTTTGATTTTAAGCCAGGCTCACAGACTGAGAATCAGTGTTCTGATGATGTAGTCTTTACTGGGCAACAAAATCTGCCCATTGCATCAACATCCCTGTCTCTCTCTCTCTCCTTTTCCTTCTTCCTCTCTTTACTCTTCTATATCTTCTGTACTTGATGTTTAACCCAGGCCCAGCTGATACCTATTTTCTGCTACTTTTGCCTCAGAGAGATCCAAAGGGCAACCTTCAGCACACAGCCAAACCTACCCGACCCCAGGATTCTATTGTTCCCAGGATGGATGCATCATCCCAAGAAATAATTTTGCCTTTATGGGCTGTTTAAATCATCTTATTCAGATGGAAACCTCTTAAGACTTAAAGATTTGAGCAGATAAAGGGCAGCGAAGATCAACAAACTTGTCAAAGGATAATTCATAAGAGTCATAGTCCAAATGCCTCCCTGGGAGTAAGTTTAATCTAACATTCCTCTCAAACCTCCTGCTCATTTAGGCAGCACTGCATGGTGCACAGAACACAGGATTTACAGAAGTGCAGACCTCGTTTGGAACTCCAGGTCAGCCACTCACTAGCAGTGGAACTTAGGGTGAGTAATTGTACTATAGACTAATTTTCTTCATCTGTAAAATAGAGAAAATAACCACTGTCTCATGAGGTTGGTATGGAAATTGAGTTAGATAGAATAAATAAAGTGCTTCTCAGGTTCGTTTCCCAGCCAATGCAGGAACTCATTTAAAATAAAACAATAAAAATAAAAAAGAGAAAGAAAGTGATTTGTAATCACATAATTGCAGTTTCATAATCACTCATTATCTCATAACCAGTAGCCCATAGTAAATTCTCAATAAATGTTAGGCCTTTTCTTTGTCTTTCTCTCAATTTCATCTCTCTTTCACAGTACCCCCACTCAGTCTTTTTTTCTTCCTGTTTCTCCATTTTCTGCCCCCCTTGCTATTCATATACCTTAGGCTCTTCTTCTCATCATCCCCTTTAACTGGACTTAAAACCATAGACTGTCAGCACCAGAAGAATCCAAAAGAATGTTTACACTTTAAGATAAATAACATGCCCCGGATCGCAGCTACCACAGGCAGCACTCAGCCCTCCTAACTCTCAGGCTCTCACATCCTAGTCTCACTCTCTCTTTTGGAGTTTTAATTCTTGAAGGTGGTAGCTCTCACAGTTTTAGTACATTTCCCAGAGAATAACCCAAAGTACAAGATTTGTCTCACTAATTCTAGAATAAAAATAATTAATACAGCTCTCATTTAAAAGTTTGATATGATGGTGGATTCATTTCAGTTAAGCTATCTCAAATCCCACTTTTTTTTTTTTTTTCCGACTCTGAGCTATGGAGTATCTTTTCTCTCCCACTTAATGTCATTGGTGGACTGAAGCCAGTACATACTGGCTCATGAGAGCCAATTCTTAGCATCTCTTTCCAATTCTGCCTTCAGTGATATCACATTGGTAACTTGAAATTGGCAGTGGTGGGAATATTTACATCATAGAAATTGGCAACCACTATAAATAGGCTTTCCCCCCTGCCCCCCAGATAACCAGGAACCAGTTGTTGAACACTCACCAGCACACCAATGTGTAAGTTCTCCACACGTGTTTGTTGATATACATATGCAGAGGGGCCGCGGGGAAAGAGAAAGAGATGGTTATTTCATGACTATAACACCCTTTTTCTCGGCAGTCCTGTTTTGCTTTAAGAAATGTTTAAGTTTGCTTTTGCAATAATGATATCCTACAGAAGCCTATAAGCTTTGCCTTGTGTGCACAAGATAATGAATTTAGGCCTTTGGAATCGTCACCTGCTGGTCATGACAAAGGCTCTATTAACACTCGGTCATGTAAATTTGCTCTGCCTTCGCTCTTTAGAAGATGAAGGTGTCTGCTGGACCATGCATACACCTGCATCAGTTTTATCCTATTGATTTCAATGGAGAGTATAAGACTGTGAGAATTTTAGTCTTTAAGAATTTCTGTGAGTTGCTATTGGCATCATTGAGCATTTCATTGTTCATATCCACATTTCAGTGAAGCTCATTTCCTCCAAATACAGTATCTGCTAGTAGCCAAAAGGCCGTGCAGTGGGCTCTGAAGCCAGACAGCCTGGGATTGATCCCAGCTTACTAGGATTGTCCTACTTACTAGGACATTCCTCAACCTCTCTGTGCCTAGTTGTAAAATGGGGATAATAACAGTATCCACCTCCCCAAGTTGTTATGAGGATTAAATAATAATTGGTAATACATATCACGTGCTTAAAACAGTAGCTGCTGGCACACAACAGACATTCAGTAAATGTTAACTGTTAAAAAAGAGTGGAGATAGAAAGTTTATCACAAGGTTAGATATTCAAGCCCCAGATTTTAGCTGGGTAAGTGATGATGAGGCTTGGAAAATCCCTTAAGGGAAAAGTTTGGAATATTGCTACTAGAAGTGTACGTCAGTTCTCCCAGCTGTCAGGGGCTCCCAGAAGCTCTGTGATGGGAGGTCCTCCCGTTCTCTCTTCTCTCCCACTGAATGGTTCAGGGATCTTCCAAACCGCAGCAGTTGGAGAGTACAGCTGAGCCCCCTCTCCTTATCTGAGGCAGGAGTTCAAAATCTTAGTCCCCAGGGCAGACATGAAGGGTGATATTCATATGAAGACCCCACCGCAGGCTTTGGCAATAGTCTGATGATTTATGAATTAGGCACAATTCCTGGATGGGAGCCTAACCTCCACCTCATGATGGCCATCGCAGAACACAAAGGGGTAAGATTCACAGCAGTAAAGGAATTAACCTCTAGATAGTCCTCAGGCTATTCCTCAATATTCTAATTCTTCTCCTTCCAAGTACATGGAGGATCGCACTTTCCCTTCTTGCTCCTTGTTAGGCAAGTTTATATGTCTTATTTTGGCCAATAAAATGTGAACAGTAGTGATATGTGTCTCCTTCAACCTTCAAGAGCCAGTGAGGGATTTGCCTGCTTCCTTCCGCTGACCATAGTGGCTGGAGACGTTCCATAAAAGGTTTCATCAGTTTTTATCCCTGAGTGTGAATAACCTGAGAAGATCCCCAGATTACCCACAATAGACACACAGTATAAACAAGATAAAACTTCACGGTTTTCAGCAACCGAGACCTTGGGGATTGTTTGTTCCCACACAAAGTCTATCCCATCCTGACTGATATAACCTTAATTTTACTCTAATTTATACAAAAAATATCGATAAGACATTTGCAAACTTCTTTCCTTTATTATTGGTGACAGATTATTTATAACATACCTCATAACAAATCTCAAAACAAAGAAGTTAAAAATCACTAATTTATAGAAACAAAGTTTATTTTATATAAAATTCATTTTACAGTTTTTCTATAAATTTTATTTAGCAAGTTAATTTATCTTCATTTTCTTTATTCTTTATTAGATAAAGTGATCCATGTAACCTTTAAATTTCTTTTCTGTTAAAGACTCATGCCTAAAGGAAATCAAACAAAAATCCTCCAAAAGTCTAACAATGTAGACCTCTGTGGAGGAAATTCAATGGCAGAGGAGTGGCTACATCAGCAATTCCTGCTACCTTTCCCTGGAAATTCCCCCCTTTCCCCTGGAGTTACCCTTTATTTATCTCCTAATACCACTACTCCAGTCTCCATGAATTCAGTGCCTCCCCAACTGGATTCTAATTGCGCCTATACTTTTTTCTCTTTCTCAGCAGAACTGAAACAAATTGGCATTTTTCAAAAATAATTTTTCTTGAAGGAAGATAGAAAAGGTGAAAATAAACAGAATGTAAATATATTAATAGAAAATACAAACAAAATAATTCATACAGTTAAAAACAAAACTGCTCAGAGGGCCACCATGATAATTTGCCTTTGGCTCCAGTTTGGCTGGCAGTGTCTGCAGGCACCTTGCTTGAACTTCTTCCCTTCTTGTTTCTGACCTCCATATGGTGAGAAACATCTTGTCACTTACCACATGGCCACAATCTAACTAAACATCTTGCTCCAAACAAGGACCAATGCCAGAACCACTTTCCTTGAATCAAATGTGTTCAGCCCTCTAACATTCTCCCTCTCGGTCTCAATTATTCTGATTTAAGGACACCACATTTATGATTCATTCTCAGGAGAAGAGGGAGACGCATCCTTAATCCCCACTGCTGGAGTTTGCCTTCCCAAACTCAGGTTAATAGCTTTGTCCATTTCTATAACTTACCTTGTCACCAGCACAGTGCATTCAAACACACATACATGTGCACACCACATATGCTCATAATACTAAGGAAAGTGATCTTACCTAATCAATATAATTTCTAACATTGAATCAACATATATGTGTGTTTGTGTGTGTGTGTGTGTGTGTGTGTGTGTATGGGCTATATTTAAATAGCATATCAGTTAAGAATATGAGCTTTGTGCAAATAAACACAGCTTTAAGTTTTGGCTCCAGAATGTTGAAGCTGGAGATCCAAAAGCTAACATCTGCTTCCTCAAGTGTAGAATAAGAATAATAGTAGTACCTAGCTCATAAGATTGATGTGAGATAATTCACATAATGTGAGAGAATCAATGTAAAGCAGTTAGCATAGTGCCTGGAACATACAAAGTACCCCATAACTTTTAGCTAGTAGTGGCAGTGGTGGTGACGGCAGTGGTGGTGCTAGTGCTGCTGGTTGTGGTCATGATGGTAATCGTAGCAATATTATCTGAAATTGTCTTATTTCACATTACCCTTACATTTCTATTGTAACTCCCATAGTTCTTCAGCTTTTTTCCTACTGAATGCCCTACAGAGTAATTTTTAAGTTCTTTAGAAATTCAAAACACTTTAGTAATTATCACCTATTCTGAAATATTACCCATGTTATCAGCAAGACATCGCCCATTCCCCAGTGCTTCAGAGCTATTCAAATTTGCTGATCTGACAGTGATGCCATTCTGACACCTTCAATAAAAGGCTTCCCTTATTTCCTGCCAAACCACAACATCTACTTGCTTGAAACTCATCCAGATCAGATTCAGTCCTGTTTTTGGAAACATGTATGTGCCCCCAGAGAATTCAAACACTTAGCAAGGTACTGAGCAATTAAACTTTGATGGCCTATTTTAGAAACAGAAAAGGGAAAGGAGAGGAGTCATAGAGAGGGAAAAAGAGAAAAGGGAAGTGAATTTAAGTGGCTCAGCTGCGTTTAGGGGAAAGAGGAATGTGTCTACTCATTACGTACTTCCCTTTGGAAGGAAGTCAAATGCTTTCGTTGAAAAGCACACAGAAAGCTTTCATGATTTAGTACACAGACAAACTCATAGATTAAGGCAAAGAAGGCCCCAATGTAAACAGATGCAATCAGATATTATGTATCTCAGCTGTCATAAATCTAGCCTGATCTGGTTGCAAGAAGCAGGCAGTGTGACAACTTTTGGGGTCTTCCTGGCCTAAAAGCTCTAATTAGAAGAGCATGTCTGCTATTTGGTCCTCTTCCACTATTCTTTTGGGGAATTATTCTACTCTTCTTATTCTAATAGAGAAGTCTTTGAACAAGGAGTTGGATTCAGCTTTCTCTTTGATGATTGGCTCATCCCCTAAGTACTTCTACCTCTGGCACAGAAACAAGGGCCCTAAAAAATAGCCCTCGGTCTTCTCTACTGTATCTGAAGAAACTATGGCAGGTCAAACATCCAAACCAAGCAGTTTTTTGAGGAAACATGTATCTATTGGTCATTTGCCAAGTGCAGACACCCATGCTAGTCACTGTGGAAATACAATGCCTATAAAGTTCAGTCTCTGCCTTCCAAATGCTCACAGTCCAGTCACTTAAGGGAAGAAAAATTCTCCACCCCACGCTACCAGGGTGGCCTCAGGATTTTACACTAGGCCCAGCCCATTCTAGCCCACACTGATTTGTATCTCCTTCTTAGGAACCAGAAAGGAATTTTCCAATTTCGTTAGACATTAAGATAAAGGGAACAAGCCTAGTCATATCTTGCAGATAAACCAACCACTTCAATAAAATACTTTAAAAGAGGTGACTCCAGTAGCAAGACACAGAATTCCAAGTTCAATAGCTCAAAACAGCAAAAACCATTTGCTGAGAGGAAATAATTGCCAATGACGGTGATCTGTTCTTTCATCAAAGTATCTTGTGCTTAGAAGAGAGAAGAATTTACCCAAACGCCATCTGGGATCCAAGAAGGGCACAGAGAAGAAAGGTGTACTAAACCATAGAAGTCCCATTACCATGCTCCAGAAAGATCCCCCAAATCCCCCTATGGGTTAAATAAGAGAAGAATGGACAGAAAATTTTGATTCCTTTACCTCAGAAGGCCCTTCAGATTAGAGAACACGAAAGAGTCACTTCTGAAAATTTGCTCAGTAATTCACCCTGATGGTAACCCATAACTCCCTAAGAAATATTTATATGTAATATACCTGTAAATTCTGAAACCATTTGAAACTGATTTCTATTATATCACTTTGGGCATCCTTCTGATGTACTAAGATAATCCCTAAAATTCTGACAAAACCCCAAACCTCCAGGAAAATCCACAGAAGGGGCCTGGAGGTGTATTCTGAACCAGTTGGATGTCTGTTGATCAATCTTAACATTAGCTTAACTAATTAGAAAACTAATCAATAGTGACCAAACAAGCACATCATGATCTTTGGGTTTGCACTGGCATTATTCAATATCACTAATAAAAGCTAACATTGTATTAGTCTGTTCTCACACTGCTGTAAAGAGACTATCTGAGACTGGGTAATTCATAAAGGAAAGAGGTTTAATTGACTCATAGTTCTGCATGGCTTGGGGAGGCCTCAGGAAACTTACAATCATGGCAGCAGGCAAAAGGGAAGCAAAGACTTTCTTCACATGGCAGCAGGAGAGAGAAGCCAATGAAGGAGGAACTTGGCAAACACTTATAAAACCATCAGATCTCATGAGAACTCACTCACTATCATGAGAATAGCATAGGGGAAACTATTCTCCCATGGTCTAATCACCTCCCACCAGGTTCCTCCCTCAACACCTGGGATTAAGATTTGGGTGGGGACATAAAGCCAAACCATATCAAACATTAATTGAATACTTACCATGTGTCAGAAGTAAATCGTGGCAAAGTGAAGTAACTTACAATCAGTCACACAGCTAGTAAGGTTGAACGGGGTTTAAACCTGGCTGGAAAGCGGACCAAACAGGAAGACCTGGCTACAGAGTTTTCACATTAACTACATGCTCTAGTCTACACCATCCACAAACCAAATGACCTGCATCAGATGCCACCTTATGTTTCTATCAAGAATTTTCTTTTACTTTAAAAGAGTTCACTGCCATCTAGTTAAGCATTAAAATCTTATTTATCACACCTGCAGTCAGGATATTTTTCCCTTTTAAATTTTTGTGAAGATACGGCAATAACACTTAAGAAACTGACTTGCTTTTTCCGTTGTCTTAAAGCCATGGCTGTCAACTATGTCTGCACATCAGAACCATTTGGGAGTGTTTTTAAAGATGAATGATGTCCAGAAAATTAACTCTGAGATTCTGATTAAATGACTCATGGGTGGATCCTAAGAATCGGTATCTTTAAAAATATTTTCCAGGGAGTCTTAATGCATAGTTAGGATTAGGAACTGCTTCACATTACAGGATAGGAAACCCATGCTCCTCTGAAAAGGGAGGAATCTGGATTCCTTTGCAAGGCTGGAATAACAAAACACCACAGCCGGGTTGCTTAAACAACAGAAATTTGTTGTCTCACAGTTCTGGAAGTTGGAAGTCCAAGATTACAGTCTTGCTTCCTCTTCTCTTGGTCACTCTTCTATGCATGCATCTCCCTCCTCCTATAAAAATACCAGTTTTATTGAGTTAGAGCCCCACCTGAACAGCCTCTTTGTAATTTAATCACCCCCCTTTTAAGATCCTTTCTCCAAATGCAATCACATTCAGAAATGCAGGGAATTGAGACTTGGATACGTTAATTTGGGAGGAGGGGGGAAATTCAGTCCATAACAAAAAGAATCATAAACTCTTTTTCCTTCCAGTATGATCTCTTCACCTCTTCTCCTTCCAGTTGATTCAACACCCTGCTGCCAGATGAATCTGCTCAGATTATATCATTCCTCTACTCTGAATTATCCATAATCCCCATTGCATGAAAAATAATGTTCTAAATCCTTAGCCTGATCAATCAGGCTCTTAACTCTGTGGCCCAAGTTCACCATTCAGCCTCACATTCATCTTCTGCCCTAGGTGACCTACCCCTTCTGCTGAACTGGTCCTCCTCAGGAAACTCGTTTCTTCTTATTCTGGGATGCAAAGCAATCCAGTTCTGGCTAGCCCTACTCCTCAACTCATCATCAGGTGGCAGGGGGAGGATTGACTACTCATTTTCTTTCTTTCTTTTTTGACTTTATTCAGGTATGATTGGCAGATAAAAATTGTATGTATTTAAGGTAAACAACTGGTTGTTTTGATAAATGCATACATGGTAAAATAATCACCATTATGAGCTAACTGGAATACTCATCACCACATATTGATTGATTGTGGTAAGAAATGCTTAAGATCTATCCTCTTAGCAAATTTCAGTACAATACATTATTGTTAACTATAGTCACATTGCTGTATCTTAGAGCTCCAGAACTCATTCATAATCTTGTGTAACTGAAACTTTTACTCTTTGATCAACATCTCCCATTTCCCTCTCCCTTTACCACATTTCTTTCTTTTACCAAGATCCTCTCCCTTGAAGAAATTTTGAATTTCCCCAAAATGTGACTGTAACAGTCACTTTTTCCTTTGGCTCAGGAATTCCTCCAGACTTTGACTCCTTTAGGTCTCCTTGAACACCTGCACTCATTGTCTCTCCTTTGCACGGAGCTCCCTCTTCCAATACAATAGCTATATGGATTTCGAGGTCCAACCTCAGACTGCTAACTCCAACTTTCAGCCATTCTCCCTTGGCTTGAAGCACAGCCATCTCAGGCCTGTCCTGAACACCCATCGGAGAAGGCTCTGTGTGGGCAAGGGTCTTAATCTGTTGTGTTCACTTAGGTGTCTCAAGAGCCTAGAACAGTGCCTAACACATTGTGGGCACACGGTAAATATTTCTTGAGTGAATGAATGCATGAATGGGCACATCCATCAAGACCTGACTGAGGATGAGGAATCATTCCCACTTTGTAAAGTAAATTCACCTGTGTTGGGGGAAGGCCCTTATTTCCACTTAAAGCTGTCTATCACGTAATGGGTTATTTAACACAGTCATAATAACTAGAACCCTGATTAATACTACATAGCATTCGTATTACCCTTTGTACTTTTCAATGCATTGTCCCATTTATTATCTCAGTCCATCCTCATAATGATCTCATTTCCCTGTTACAGATAAAAATGAGGCAGAAAGGTAACAGGACTTGATAAAAGTCGCAGAGCTGGTCGAGCACAGAGATGGGATCAGAACTGGGGCCCTGTCTCCAGTCCTGAGCTCTCCTGGTGCTGCTACTGCTGGGCTGGCACCATGCCCTGTTAGACACCATGGGGCACACATCACCATCAACACTCACAAATCTGCTTACTGCATCTGAAGGGATTGTGCAGGATGTTGATGAGTTTCATTCAGGAAAGAAATATAAAGCTTAGGTAGCAGGTGCTTTCATTCACTCTGTACATTTGGGGTATTCACAGGTTCCTACCAAATCAGGATAAGAGAAAAAAGCTATTATTATTTAAAATTATAACTTCCCCTTAAGGAGAAAAAAGAAACAAATGAGGAGTGACTAGTCAACACCCCTTGATGTACAAAGGTGGACCTGATGGTGAGTTGAGAAGAAGGCTAGCAAGAGCCCAGCTGTTGTGTCAGGAATCTGAAAGCAGCTTAGCTGGGTATTTCTGGCTCAGGAAGTCTCACGAGGTTGCAGTCATGTGAAGGCCCAACTGGGGCTGAAGAATCTACTTCCAAGTTCACTCACATAGTTTCTGCCATGCCTCTGTTTCTCACTGGCCAGAAGCCTGAGTTCCCAGCCACATAGTCCTGTCCATGAGGCTGTTCACAACATAGCAACCAACCTCCCCCAGACTTGGAGATTCGAGACACAGCATGAGGCAGGGACAGATGAGAGTGAGGTGCCTAGGAGAAAATGTAAGGTGACCTTTATGAGACCTCCTTCAGCTCAAGCCCTGAAAGAGTGCTCAAGACATAGCTGCAGTCTTTTTTATAGCCTCATTTTGGAAAGGATATACCATCTCTTCTACCATATGCTAATATGAGGTGAGTGCACAAGGGTGTGAATTCCAGGAGTGGGGGATTATTGGTGGTCATCCAGGATGCTGGCTACCACAGAAGTTTTTCAGCTTTCAGGCCACACACATGCAAGTTCTCATGTAGATTATGTTTCTTTCTAAAATCCCAACTGGATTCCATCAGACATATGTGGGTTACCAGGAATACAGCTAAAGGAGCTCTGTCTCTGCAACAGCATTATTAGTAAAATCCTTTTAACAAATGTCTGTGAGGCTAGCACTTCCTTAATTAATTGATGTAGGAAGCAAATGATGTGCAGTATACCGAGGAATTAAGGGTTTGGAGTCAGTCATCCGCATT
This sequence comes from Mandrillus leucophaeus, assembly GCF_000951045.1. NCBI lineage: Eukaryota > Metazoa > Chordata > Mammalia > Primates > Cercopithecidae > Mandrillus > Mandrillus leucophaeus. The sequence continues at coordinate 87,513 of NW_012107519.1, forward strand.
AGAATCCTTCTTCTGCTGATTACTAGCCGTGGGACCTTGGGCAAGTCACTCTCCTTCTCTGAACTTCACCTTTGTATCTAGAAAAATACTAGCTCCTAAGGAACTCATAAGGAATATGGCACAATTCATTCATCCCTTTAACAGGCACTTCCAAGTACCTGGCTCATCATCAGTGCTGAATTAAATGCTTGTTAAATCCACATCTAAATCTAATCTGATTGTCAAGGGTCTTCCTTAAATATTACAGGAGGATATTAGGAATTATAACTGAAAAGTTTTTACATACTTTGTAAAATGTTTTTCCTTATTCTATTATCTCCTTTTAGTCAAATTGCTTTGTTATACTAGGAATGTTTCTTCATCTATAAGCTGTAAATAATTAACTATAAGTAAAATTAAATATGCGGCTCAATGAGGAAAAAACAAAGTGACGGGAGAGTGTGGAGGAAGGAGCAATTAAAACAGTGAATATTGCAGGACATTTTATTTTCTGCTGTTTCTTCTTCATTCTGTAAAGTTATGGTACTATGATTTGATCTATCTCCCAAGATTGTTGAGAATCAGAATGAATGTTTAAAGAGCAAATATTCCACTGTATCTGCCAGAGTGCCTGATACCGTAATAGGAAAAAAAACCAGAACAATTGTTTGTTGATTTATGAAGCAAGACTTTTTAATGTTGTTCTCTTTTCACCAAAACCAAAAGGGTCTAAAGAGTCCTTCAAGCTCTGGCGTGTGGTCCTGCAGTGGTGACTAAACTATATCATCAAGAAACACCTTGCAGGCACGCACTTCCCAGCTCCACCTCCTCCAGTTCCAGTGTTTTCATGCTGGATTCCTGCAGTGGAAGAAAGCCACTCGGAAGAAACAGCTAAAGCAACAGAAACATGGGGAATGAAAACACCGTATTCTAAAGTCTGATGTCAGATAGTCAAAGACAGAACAGCCATTATTGTCTACAATTAGAATACAGGCTCTGATAGGATTAAGAAACCCATTCAGTGTGCTCTGTGTGGACCAGCAGGAGTCAGGGACGACAGAGAATGCTGGAAATGTGTGACTTACAGACTGAGGCTGGAAGGTGGGATAAAGGAGGAGGATGAAGAAAGGAGGTCAATAACATGGCAGAACCCCCAGGACTGATGACAAAGGCAGTGTGGGAGACCAGAGTATGGCACCCCAAAATATGAAGGATTGTTGAGCTGAGAGCAATTAAGAAGAAGCAGACACAGAAAAGCTTTCTGCCTTCCATTTGTGTAAAAGCAGGACAAAGATTTACAATCCCAAAAGGTATCCTGTGCACCCCTCCTCTACCAGGGAGAACAAAGGTTAACCATTGAAGACTACTTTGTACACATCATCTGGAGATGATACCAGAGGAATCTATATTAACAATCTTTACTAGCTAACTTTAACCTGCCTTCCCTCAAGATGCTGTCCCTAGAGATTCAAAGTCCTTTTCCTTTGTCTTGTTACTTGTCTAAAAATTTACTCTTCTTTGTTGAAGATGTTAAATTAACTGGAATTCAAAGCCACTTCTTTGAGAATTACTCATTCTCTGGGTGTCTCCCATGTATATATGAAATATACATGTTAATAAACTTCTGTTTATTTTTCTCTTGTTAATCTGCCTTTTGTCACAGGAGTCTGTTCCAACTAAGAACCTACAGGGGTTATTTTTCACCTATAGCAGCCAGTGAGAAATTCTCAAAGCAATGCACAAGAGACATTTTAAAATCAGTGACGTCTGATATTCAACTTTAATTTAATTCAACATCTTCAACAAAGATGGGTAAATTTTTAGAGAAATGACAAGACAAGGAAAAAGGACTTTAAGTTGTTCCCTACCCTGGGCTGTGTTTCTTTTCCATTATCCACAAACCCTTAAAAAAAAAAAGCCTACTATTCATACAGATTTGTGTTGATTGTGCTTTCAGAAATTAAGGACAAAGGTGGGAAGGGGTAGCGTCCAGGCAAGAGGTCAGTGAGTGCAGGATGCAGGAGCACAGACTATAGCAGGTAACCACGGACAGGAAGGCAACCCCGGAGACTGACAAGGAAATGGAAACCTGCCTCAGCAAACCTGCTATCCCAGGGAAGGTACTGGGACACCTCGCATGGTACTTGGGATGGGGTTTATTTATAAATCACTTAAACCATTCTATCACAAGACCAGAGGATTTGAGAACATTTGACAACATATATTTGTATGTATGCATACATTTATATGTACATGCATGCATGTATAATGCAAATAGTTAAGAATATATGTGTGTATATGTAGACACTTAAAATAACTTGATAACTGCATGTGGTTAGGTGATATAATGTATATAAAATGCTTAGCTCAGTTCCTGGCATACAGTGTTCTTCATTAAGTATTACTTAAGCAGGAGGGTTAAAAAAAAAAAAAAAAAGGAGCCTAACATCTAGTCCTAGATTTCCTTTCAGGAACAGGTAGTGCTTTTATTTAGAACAATGCAAAAAGGTGAAAGATGCAATCCTGAGAGCAGGAACTGTTGTTTGGAAGGGCTTTTCCTCCCGACTCCCTCTCCAGGACATATGCAAAAGTCTTGAAACATTTTTTGGTTGTTGAGACTGGGGGTGGGAGGACTGGTGTCTAGCAGGTTGAGGCCAAGGATGCTGCTAAACATCCTAGAATGCACAGGACAGCCACCACAACAAAGCATGGTCAGGCCAATATGTCAATAGCGGTGAGGTGAGCCAAAGAGACAAAGCAACAAGTGTGATCGATAAAGTGTTCTGCATTACACAATAAACAGGAATTCATAAAGAGAGAAGAAAAGAGAGGTAAGGAAGCAAGATGGACGAAATACGTCACCACTATTGACACATTGGCCTGACCATGCTTTGTTGTGGAGGCCATCCTGTGCGTTCTAGGATGTTTAACAGAATCCCTGGCCTCAACCTGCTAGACACCAGTACTCCCACACCCAGTTTCAACAACCAGAAAATGTCTCAAGACATTTGCATATGTCGTAGGGAGAGAGTGAGAGGAAAAGAAAAGGATGGCTAAATAAATAACATGACAAAAATGCTAGAGGAATTTTAAGAGCTAATAATGTCTAATACGCAATCTGAGATTGTTTTCATAGATCTCAACAAAACCCTTCCCTTGTCTCCCCAAACCTTCAGCAAAAGCTGCCATATGCAAAGACCTCGAATGAATAGATTGTGCAGGTGGTGTGTGTGTGTGTGTGAGAGAGAGAGAGAGAGACAGAGAGAGACAGACAGAAAGAGAGAGAGAGAGAGAGAGCAAAAGTAAGGAAGTCTCACATCTGGGTCAGAGAAAAAAGACAAGCATCAAACACCCCCCAAAAAAAGAATAGGAATCCTGCAGAGACAGAAAGCCAGAGACAAAAGTGCCTGAAATAATAAAAGCACCTAGGAATTAGAGGACTCTGAAGGATGGGAAAGAATTTTCCAGAGCACTTGGAATGTGGCTTTGAACCACACTTTATGTAGATCATAAGGGACGAGGAGACTTAGCTTCCATAGAGATTCTACCTCTCATAATTATCAATTTTAATGTAAGTTCATTTTATACAGTCATTCTCAACTATTTTAGCTTTTGTATAAGGCCCAAGCTCAAAGAACACTCCTATATTTTTGAAAAGAAGTACTTTACCTGAGAGATCCCACTTGCACACAGTCATATGAATGAGTCCAGGGAAGGCCACCCAGATAGGCAGAACTGGCTTCAAAGTGGGGCCACAGCCCACCATAAGTCCCTCTAGAAATGTCACACATTATAATAGGATCAAGTATGATGAAAATACAGATGTGAAGTGCTTTAAACTGAGATGTTCCACTTAATAGGCAAAGAGATAAAGTAGTATTTCCTCTGTCACAATACTATAAATTCGAATATGGTCTGTGGAAGGAAAAGGTGATAAGCATTGCTGTGGGTCAAAAAATACATATATTGAAAAAGAAAAGTAAAAAAGCAGCATTCAGAAAGCTCAATTTGAAAATAACAGAACCTCTCCCAGGAATGACAAACACTAACTTGCGAGCAACAAGAAGGCTTAGCACCAAAGATCAGTTGGCTAACAACTAAGGGAGCACAATGAAACCTTGAAGTGCTCTGCCCTGAGAGTTGTTACCAATGTGTAATGGAATTTAGCAATAAAAAATAACGAAAACAATAAGAGCTTTCTATTTTCTGCTACTATGGAATTCCTGACAGCTCATCTAACCCTTTGGTGTCCAGATCTCAGAAGCCACTTAATGAAACAATGGCTGTCCAAGACCAGAAAAACTATGCAATAATAGTTTCCCTGCAAACCATGAGTCAAAAGAAATAGATATAGCCTGACACTCAGCCTGTCCTCTAAAAGGTTTTTAAAAACCAAAGTGAGGGCTAACCTCCTCCATACAGGCCATGTCAGCTATCTGGACAAGATCACAGAAGCATACACTGCTTGTCGAGTGAACTGAGCTCCAATCAACAGAGAAGCCTTCTTTGAGCTCCTGACAATTTAATTTAGCTTAACAATTACATCTGCAATTTGATCATACAACCTTTCCCTCTTAATGGCCAATAAAAGTGATGCTTCCCCTAAGACATGGAAATCTAACATGATTAAGGGGGGGGAAAGAAGAGAATCTAACTTATTTGGTTCAACCAAACCCTCCCCTCAATGTTCACGCCAGTTTTCCATTCCAATCTCCATCAATCTTCTTTGTTGTGACTGCCTATTGATTAGATTGGCAATACACAGAGAACAGTGTGTGAGTTCTCTCTGAATTGATCCTCAAGGCAGTGGAGAGAGTGTCTCCAAAGAGTCCTCCTTCTGTGGGGTTAAGGCGGAATTCAGAGCAGTTATTTGTTTTTCCGCTATTGAGTAACCATTTTACTATCTGTATGTATCCCATAACATCATGTCATTGTAAACCTTGAATATACACAATAAAATTCATTGTTTTTTAAAAAAAATACAAATTCAACTCTCACAATATGGAGGCCAGAGATCCCAAATCAAGGTGTCAGCAGGCTGCACTCCCTCTGAAGGCACTAGGGGAGAACCCTTCCTTGCCTCCTCCACTGCTGCTGACTGCAGGCATTTCTTGGTTTGGGCTGCATAACTCCAATCTCTGCCAACATGTTCACATGGCTTTCTTCTCTATGTATCTAATCTCCTTCTGGCTTTCTCTTACATAAGGGCACCTGTTATTGAATTTAACTCCCATTGGGATTATTCAGGATGATCTCACCTCAAGATTCTTAATTACATATGCAAAGACCATTTTTACAAATAAGGTCATATTCACAGGTTTCAAGGGTTAGGACATCTGGAAGTCACTCTACAATTCACTACGCTGGTGTTACCTGAAGTTCTTTCATTATATTTTTGCTTCCCCAGGCCATGATTAAATAGTGGGGAAAAAAAAAAAAAAAAAAACAGGCCAGGCGCAGTGGCTGACACCTGTAATCCCAGCACTTTGGGAGGCTGAGGTGGGCAGATCATCTGAGGTCGGGAGTTCGAGACAAGCCAACCAACATGGAGAAACCCCGTCTCTACTAAAAATACAAAATTAGCTAGGCTTGGTGCCACATGCCTGTAATCCCAGCTACTCAGGAAGGCTGAGGCAGGAGAATCACTTGAACCCAGGAGGCGGAGGTTGTGGTGAGTTGAGATTACACCTCTGCACTCCAGCCTGGGCAATAAGATTGAAACTCAGTCTCAAAATAAATAAATAAATAAGTAAATAAATACCATCAGCAGACTCTTTCCCCCTCTTTTCTATTCTTCCCCGTAACAAGAATATGATAGTAACTAACATTTCTTGTCCTCTTTCCATGTATAGGCCATACTATAAGCATTTTTATGTTTTCTACATAAGGATTAAATTTAATCTTCACAAAAATCCCATGAGGTAAGCACCACCTTTATCCTCATTTTATAGATGAGAAAATATGCAGAGGAATGTTAAGAAAACTTGCCATGTATCCCCTAGCTGATAAGCAAATTAAACCAGGATTTGACACCAGGGAACTTGCACCTTTTTTGACAACTTTATTGAGATATAATTCGTATACCATATAATTCAACCATTTTAAACATACAATTCTATGGTCTTAGTGTGTGTATATATAAATATATATTTTGTTTTGATTTTGAGACAATCTCACTCTGTCTCCTAGGCTGAAGTGCAGTGGCACGATCTCAGCTCACTGCAACCTCCGCCTCCTGGGTTTAAGCGATTCTCATGCCTCAGCCTCCCAAGTAGCTGGGATTACAGGCTTGAGTCAACATGCCTGGCTAATTTTTTTGTATTTTTAATAGAGATGGGGTTTCACCATGTTTGCCAGGCTGGTCTTGAACTCCTGACCTCGGGTGATCCGCCCACCTCGGCCTCCCAAAGTGCTGGGATTACAAGCATGAGCCACTGCACCCGGCCTTGGTCTTAGTATATTCATAGAGTTTTGTAACCATCACTACAATCAGTTTTAGGAATTTTCATCACCCCAAAAAGAAAGACCTTATCCCTTAGTTGTCATCTCCCAATTCTCCATTCCTTAGGGCCTGAGAACTGCTAATCAACTTTCTGTCTCTATAGATTAGCCTATTCTGAACATTTCATATAAACGAAATCATATTATAAGGCCTTTTGTGACTGACTTATTTCCCTTAGCATGAGGTTTTCAAGGATCATCCATGCTGCAGCATGCATCAGTACTTTATTCCCTTTCATGGCCAAATAGTATTCCATTATATGGATATACCACATTGTGTGTATCCATTCATCAGGAGATGGACATTTGGATTATTTCCACTTTTTGGCAGCCTGCACTTTTAACTTCTATGCTCCAGGTATTTCCCTAATCTCAAGTAATTCTCTCCCCAGAAAGATCCATCACCATGAGCCAAGAACATAAAATTACTCTAGAGACAAAGTTTCAGGGAGATATTTAATGACTCAGAGCTTTCATCTAGAATAAACGGGAAATAAGTTGTGAAGAATAATTCTCTTGTTTTGCAACCCTTCATTATGTCTTCACAATCTCACCTGTACTTTTAACTCATCCTTGCACTTACCTGATTGTCATGAATGCCACAAACCTTTATTATTAAGGGAAAACTGTTTATCAGGAATTATGGGACACAGAGATCCTAACTGACTTCCTCAAGTCCCACAGCTCATCAAGAACTAGTCAAGGAATCCAAATCCCCTACCCTTAGGATCATTGCTTTTTCCTTTGCACCACAGGGTCTTCATTACCTGTCTGAATCCTCAACACTGCAACATTTATCTATCCAAGAGAATGCCTGAACCAACACATTTCTTTAAACTTTTCAGTATAGACAAGTTTAACATATGTAAAAGTAGAGAGAATAATGTAATGAGCCCCCATGTTCCTTTCACTCTGCTTCAAGACAATTATCAAATTATGAGCTACCTTGCATTACCCGAACTCTTCCTACTTCTCCAGCAGTGTGGTGGTAAATGCATAACCATCAGCTCTCCCTGGAGAAATCCCTGATTTGTAGTGTTTGTGGATTTCTGTGGCTGACTTCAAGTTACCAACATGATGGTGCCAACTGAAGGTTGGAAAGAGGTGTGCAGAAGCACAGTTAGATAGTAGTTTCACCATATAGATAGAATCAATGCAATAATTTCAAGAGCACAGATCATAGTAATTGTAGTAAAATAACTAGCAAGCGATAAGTTTTGAGTATTTATTACCTTCTTAAATTTTTTTTAAGTGTAAGTTCATAGAATTTAATTTTTAATAGTGACTCTTTACCACCAGCTCACAAAATTCCTGAAATTCTGACAATCAGTTCTTTCCAACAAGTACAAGCTGGCTCTACCTCACTGCTGCACTCTTCCATCCCCACAGATTACTTTTTTTAAAATTCCAGACATTACATTACTTATCCATAAATATTTTAGCGCATATCTCTAAAAGATAAAAACAGAACCACAATATTATTATCACCTGTAAATACTTCAGGCTGGGCGTGGTGGCTCACGCCTGTAATTCCAGCACTTTGGGAGTCCAAGACAGGAGGATCCCATGAGCCCAGGAACTTGAGACCAGCCTGGGCAACATAGGGAGACCATGTATCTATATAAAAACTAAAAATCAGTGAGGTGTGGTGGCACATGCCTGTAGTCCCAATGACTTGAGAGGCCGAAGCAAGAGGATTGTTCGGGCCCAGGAGATCAAGGCTGTAGTGAGCCATGATCAGGCCACTGTTCTCCAGTCTGGGTGACAAAGAGAGACTCTATCTAAAATAGTGATAATAATAATGATTCCTTAATAGTCTCTCATTGTTCCCTAACTGGCATGTAAATTGTAATAATTTGTTTAATTTAGGATGTAAATAAGGTTCCTAAACAATTCATTGATTCATATGGCCCAGAACGCCATTTTAATCTATAGTTTCTCTCCCTCTCTCTTATTCTCCCTCTCTCTTTTTCCATGCAAGTTGTTCGTTTATTTGTTGAAGAAATGAGAGAGTGGTTGCCCTTTCAGTTTTCTTTATTGGCAAAAGCTCTAACCTGGTAATAGAATTGGATGTCCATAAAGTACAAAGCATCTACTCTGGGAATTCTACTCCTGTGGGCCCTTGTGGCTTAGCTCTTTAGGGTGGACATCTGCTGCTCATGACCAATAGAGTCCTGGTCATGAAATTCCTAGCCCTATAATATGAAAATGGGGTTTTTTAAAAATACTGAAATCAAAACAAACAAGCATGTATTTGGATAGTCAAAACATGGGGAACAGCACTCCAGCCCCCACCACCCGATGGGGAAAGAAATACCCACCACCACATTCACAAGCCCGCTACCGCCAGCTTTCAAAAACAGCAAGCCCGAGTCACCTTTTGTCACATTCCAGCAACAAGCAGCAGAAGCAGGGTTGTAAGGCAAAGAGAGGGCTGACTAGTTTGAGGAAGAGTTGGCAGGTAATACTAGAAAGCTTGTCTCTCTGAGAGCTCATTAAAAAACATCAACCTTGAAACTTCAGTTTTCTCCTTTCCCAAGGAGTTCTGTGTGGGCTGCTGGGGTTTCGGCACCAGTTGTCACTGCAAATGTCGTTTGGCAGGGGCAAGAAGCCCAGGAATCTCTGACATGCTACTGAAGGGTTTCAGAGATGAATCAGCGCTTCTGCATTTTTCTTCTTATTTTTTTCCTTCCCAAATATAGTGCTGGGAATGAAAACCTCGCTCATCCTATTTCCCAAACTTGGCAGTTATGACAGTTTTATTGCAGTGCTTTATTAAAGCGTAGCCATAGATTTACATAATTAAACCCAGGTCTGCTTTTCTCTCCCCTGCATCTACATCTGTCACTCACTACAGTGTGGCATGGTAATTCCATCTCCTCTGCGCAAGTGAGAACTTGGAGGCTTGGGGTGGTATCACCCCCTGGTACCAAGGAATATTCTCTGATGGAAACAGAGATGATGAGTTTTGACCATGAGTAGAGATAAATAATTTCCTGCCTTTCAGCAGGAAGCTATTGGCCTTTTTCATTGCCTCTTAGAGCTCAAAGGGCCCTTGAAAATCATCTCATATAGATGGTGCAATCTGGTAATTTGGGCCTGATTTGGCCCGCATATTTTTTAATTTGGCCCTTGTAATGTGTGCGTCTGCTTTTCATTTGAATTAGTTATCAATACTTAAAATTGGGAACCTCATATAAAAAGCCAAATTTAGGGCTTTTCTTGAAAAACTTGTTAGTGTTGTCCATGTGGGGGCCTTCATTTCCTGCACTCCAGGCATCTCTGAACTGACCAGCAGCTGCCCCCTTCAGGTAGGGCAGGGATCTGCAATTACTCACAGTTCTTCCCACTCCCCTAGCTCTGCATCCACCTGCAGTTCACATGTATCTGACCCTGTGAAAATTTGAGTTCGTAAACTCCTTCACATTACAGGTGAAGAAGAGAAACTGCACACAGGTTCCTAAGTAGTTAATGACAGATCCCAGGTTTCCTGACTCCAAACAGTATGAACAACCATTTCTTTGCTGGAGGTGTCTGAAGACCTGAATTCTGACTCCAGCTCCATCGCCTATTGGCTGTGGCATCTAAGCTCAAGATTGAACCTCACTGGCACACACATTTCCTCATCTGTAAAACGGAGCTGATGGTAGCATGTTGTCCACCTCACTGGGCTTATGAGGACTAATGTGTTTATGGAAAAGTGGAGAAAAGTCAAAAACCCTATATAATCTTATGCTTAGTATTATTAGTGGTATTTTCATGATAACATTTTCATTTGCAATTTCCAGCTCACAAATGTCTACATTATTCCAAAATATTATTTATTAAGTACACCCCTCAAATCAACTCAATGAGTCCTTACTTAGCATCTACTATGTGTCCAGGCTTATATGTAGATGTGCAGAAATATATGGGGAGATGAGATTGTAAGAACACAGTACAAATGAAATGACAGACAAAATATGTGGCATATAATACATAATACAAGTAATAAGTCTATATGTTGCTGAAATAACGTAAGATGGCTCCCAGAATTACATTTCCACTTTCAAAATGCTGCACAATCCTCTCAGAAGCCTGAGTTAAGCACCTTTGCATTCCCTGTTCTACAGTGTAGCAGCAGCAGCATAAGCACTACCAATTACTGGATACCCATAAATGCACCAAGCACTGATCAGAGCACTTTACATGAATTATCCCCATTTCATTCCTCACCAACTCTATGGGGTAGGTGCTTTTTGATTCTGCTTTTCCAGCTGAGGAAAGTGAAACACAGAGGCCAAGTGACTTGCCCAAGGTCACACAGTAAGCAGTGGAGCCAGTAATCTGAGCCATGCTCTCTTACACACACCAGTGTGCTACTTCTCTCACTCCCGCTCTGAGTCAAGCTCCGTAAGACTTCCTTTAATCCTCCACACACATTCTCTGCCCACCCCAACTCCAAGTCTCTTAAGTTCATTTCCTTGACATTTTTTAACCCCACCAGCCCTCTCCTTTCCTCTATGGGCTTCTGCCTTTCCATCTCCTGTCACAGTCAAGCAAGTCCAGTCAAGAATATTTTCCGTCCTGCCTAGACCAAATTGTAATCATCACAAAGATGATTGTTTACTCATTGCCCTCATCACACTAATGCTTATTAAGCTCACATTACTGCTGAAAGGGAGTGTGACTTGATCTTCAGTGAGTCATTAAGTGCAACCAACACTCATCAAAGGGATTGTAAATTGATGGCTGTGATAATCCTCCTAATTATCAGTTTCTTTTTGATGACCTCCTTGTTATCAGAAAGTATGTTGCATAGTTATAGAACCGTAATAGTCCCTGTGTTGGCAAGCCAGCCTTCTGGAGAGAGAGTCCAAAATGCACTGTGGATATGCATTTCATGAATATGCGGGTGGGATTACATGCACACAGATAGTGATTTAAAGTCTGCCTCGGTTATGGTTCCATAAACTACAAGAAAATGCTACAAAAGAAAAGCAGGTGGAAAAAGAAAGAAAAGCAAACAAAGGGTCACAAACTGGGACCAGGAATAAAGTTAAAACTGCATAAATACAGACACTACCATTGGCCACAGATTTGCCTCTTATGTTTTCAAGAGACCACTGTGAAAGGAATAACTTGGCCATTTGTTTGTCTAAAGGGTCTCTAATAAAAATATCTAAAGTGGTTGGTATAAGAAGCACAATTAATATTAACAAGACCACAAGGGAATTTCACCTGCGGAGTCCTTATAAGAGAGACTTTATAGAATGTAAGCAAGCAATGACCTCAATAATACCCTTACAAGACTCACAAGGATAAGAGTCGTCTGTCTTTCACCTACCTTCATTGTAGATGATGGTAACACAGACAAGCACAATTCAGAAAAAGTAATTCTTGGGGTAGGAGGAGGAGGAGTGAAGGTGCACAAAAGGTTAAATCTGCATATATTAACATATGTCAGTATGTATTACACACGTGTTAATATGTAATTTTTTTTAGTTCTTACCAAAATGCACCAATTAAAAGTGTATCTATTATACTACCTGCAAGTATAGTGAAAATACTAGCCAGCAACTAAGATTCCTACAACTGGTAAGTATAATCATAACTGAGTCTGCTTCCTGACCATGCCTCTCTTAAAACCATGGTCGATCTAAAAACATTACTAGTTCCAATGTGTATGCCTCTGCCTCTTATTTCCCCAGAGCTCACGGTTTTCCCTACAAGCAGATAGTCTGTGATTAAATACTTGGGCTCAGGAACCAAGTGGCTTGGGTTTCAATCCTTACTTCCTTCATGACTTTGAGTGGGATATTTGACCTTTTTATGCTCTCGTTTTTTGTAAAATGGAGGTTCCTAATAGTCTCTACTTCATAAGGTTATTGCAAAGATTAAATATTAATAGATGTAAAACCCATGAACAGTACCTGGTACACAATAAGCAGTCACAATAAATATTGCCATTGTTGTTGTTGCTATCATTATTCCATGAAACTGAGTTTTAGATTTTGTGTGCTGCCTTCTCACTAAACAAGAGCCATTGATTAGGAAGATCATGGGTCTCTGGGGGCTTTCCTCCAGCAAGAGCTTGATAACACAATCAGTAATCTCTAGTTATTCTATGATTTGCCTCCCAATTAGATCGGAAGTTCTATAGCATCATAGATATCACATAGTCCAACCTTCTCATTTTACATTTGCTGGAGAAAACAGACTGTCAGTACAACTAAGTAACATCTCCAAGGTTAAACAGCCAGTGACTGGCAAACCAGATCAAGAAATAAAACCAGCTGGGCACAATGGCTCCTGCCTGTAATCTTATGTACATTGGGAAGTCGATGCGGGAGCATGGCTTGAAGCCAGGAGTTCAAGACCAGCCTGGGCAACATAATAAGAGTCCATCCCTACAAAAAAAAGTACTGAAATTAGCTGGATGCAGTGGCATGCACCTGTAGTCTAAGCTACTTGGGAGGCTGTGGTGGGAGGATCACTTGAGCCAAGGAGTTGGAGGCTGCAGTGAGCTCTGATGGTGTCACTGCACTCCAGCCTAGATGACAGAATGAGACCTTCTCTCTATAAAAAATTAAAATTAAAAATTGAAATTAAAAAAAAGAAGTAAAATCACTTGACTTGCAGTCTAGTCCTTTTGGCATTAGAGCATCTGTCTTCCCACCAAACCCATGACACACAGCAGCCTCTTTTACTTTCTTATCTATTTCTTAGTATAATGATGATTCTCAAATGTTCCTCGCCTGCCCAGACCCTTCTCCAGTGCCACCCAGCCATCCACCTACCTAACATTGTCACCTGGTCATCTCACAGGCATTTCAAATTCTACTTGTTCTGACGAAACTCATCTTATTCTCTAATACAGAAACTCCCCTGCATTTTCTCTCCCTACTGTCCACACAATAATACATGCAGAAAAATCAAATTTGTGCCTGATTCCTCCCTCTCTCTTATCCCATACACCCAGACTCTGCAAGTGTTGCTTACAATGCCTACAAATTATTTCCCAAATGTGTCCTTTCCTAATAATCCCGAAATCCCTGACTTAATTTGGTTTAAACTTTTCTGCAGCCGTTCGACTTGTTCCTCTTAAGAAATTAGAAGCTCTCAAGAAAAGCAGAAAGCAAATAGTACTTACTGAGCCCTTATTGCATGACCAGACACTGTGCTAGGAGTTTATATGTGCTGTGATCACGACTCACATGGTATCCTAATTTTACAGATGAGGAAACTGAAGCTCATTCAAACTGTTTATAAATGCTGGAATGACGTTTGAAAACCAACAAGAGCTATTGTAACAGCCTAAAACTATTGTTATCAGAGCCTATTACAACTCTAAGCCCAAGGGAAAGAGGAGGGAGTAGTTACCAGTACCCAAAAGAGAAAGAAAAGGCCTTCCATCAGGAGCTGTGGCATTTAGTAGAGGCATGTAGCCAACCACAACGAATAGGTAAAGAGAGAACTGGAAGAATAACTACCTTGATTCCCTCTCCTTCCATCAGCCAAATCCACCTGGAACCTGAATAGCAAGACAGCTCATCAGTGAAATCCATGAGTCAGCCTCTGCAGTCCCAGAACAGGGCATCGAAGAGAGAAGGGTAGATCTAGAGAGGCAAACAGAAGAAATTCAGCAGCACATACAACTCGTAAACGATGGAGCCAGGATTTAAACTTAAACCTCGGTAGTTCTGCATTCCTTCCTATAAGTCTATGAATTTATAATATTGTGAGGTTTCTATGGGCAGAGAATATTTCTGTCATATAGGAAGCATTCAGTAATTATTTACTGAACTGAACTGAAAGCAGACAGAATCTAATTTCATGGCCCAAGTGAGCAGGGCCTCTCCTTGGAAGCTTTGTAAACTGAGTTATATATGTTTAAGTGTTTACTTATCTCCCTTTCTTAAATCACTCTACCTTACACTGGAGCAAACCTTTCTATAAAGGGCCAGATAGTAAATATGTTCAACTTTGCAGGCTATATAGTCTCTTGTCACTACTACACCACCCTGCCGTCACAGAGTGAAGGCAACTGTTGACAATACGTAAAAAAATAGGCATGGCTGTGTACCAGTAAAACTTTACTTATAGAATGTGAAATTTGAATTTCACACAATTTTCATGTGTCACAAATATTCTTCTTTAGAATTTGTTCAACCATTTAAAACTGTAAAAAAAAAAAAAAATTCTTAACTCATAGGTTATGGAGAAACAGGCAGTAGGCCACACTTGGGACGTGGGCCAAAACATGCTAAACTCTGTCTCGGTGAGTCCACCTGAATGCTCAGGAAATCCTCTGGGGCACATCATCACACATGTAAGGCCCTTCCTGACTACCATACCTGTTTAAAAACTCACCTGACCTGTGCCTCATCTCCTCTAAGTCTTGCCAACTAACCATGCTCATCTGAAGAAGCAGTCCAGAGTGAGGGCTCACCTTGTGATTACGAGGTACTCTCCGCTCAGTGAAAACCATTGTGGTAGCTGCCATTTATTGAGCTCTTAAAATGTGCCAGTGACTGCATTAAGCACTTTACATGGATGATCCTATTTAAACCTCACAACAACTCAAATCAAATTCCAAACAGCAGCAGCATAAATTAAAGCAAGCCAGAGATAATGGTGGGGATATTGGCAAGTGAGAGCATAATGCTCTGTCTGAAAGGAACTTCACTGCCAAAAACCAAAAAAAGCACTGAAGTGAATATAGAGGCATATGACTGAAGGACTGAGATGTTCTTGCTGAGGTCATTCAACCATGAAATAAGGGAATTTCTGCCTAAAAAGGAGGGTATCCTTATTTCCCAGGGTAGATGGACATTCAACTGCCCTTATCAATAAGTGGGAATAGCAGTGGGATTTAGAGGCTTAAAAATCTCATTCCCAATGTGCCATGTAAAAGTATAATCCTTGCCTTTCCAACACTTCCAAAAAGCATTAGCTCTAGAAAGACAATGAGAGTGGAAAGAGCATAGATTCTGGTAATCCTACAATCCTGACTCTAGGATTTAGACATGGGGTGATCTCAGATAAATTAGTCTTTGCGTCTCAATATAACATCTAGCTTGCAAGATAATAGTGAAGATTAAATGAAAGCATGTATGAAAATATGAGCAAAATGCCTAACTTGTAGTAGCCATGTAAAGTGGTTCTCAGTAGATAGGAGGTAGGAACAATCTCTCTTGGTCTAAGCTTAGGTTCTACTGAGCCAAGCTTTCTCCTAAAGAGCAGCTCAGAGAAAGGACTCCAAATACTTCTCCCGCAGACTCGTCCTGTGAATCCAGTCCAGTTCAGGATGCCATACAAGCATCCAAAGCTGGCAGTTCACTTGCTGAGGGAGCTGGTAGAATATGGTGAGTTTCAAAGTCACTTGTACTAACCCAGTTTGGAATTTACTCAGAGTTCATACAGTTTGAAAAGCCTTCATATCCTCGGTTTGTACCTCAGAAAGAAAAACAAATTTCATTTTGAGGTTGACAAACCTCCTTCATCCATCCCAGGTTCAACCACCTGGGACTAGGAACTGATTAGAGCCTTTGGACTAGGAACTGATTGTTGTCAGCTTGTCAAGAGAAATCAAACTCAAAGAGACTATTTCCTCACTGTCCCTGCCAACACCATCAGCCTGCATCACCCCACACACCATCACCTACCTGTTTCCCCTATTTGCTTTTACTGTGTAACAATCATTACAAACATCTCTTCCATACCACATCACCCACTGTAAGTACTTAAGAACAGGGGGGACCATGGCTTATCCTTCTTTGGTGACATCATATCACTTGATGAAACGGTGCAGGTACAAAATTGAGGGACTCAGATGCCCAAGCAAAGAGTTCAAATATCATTCTGAAGAAGACAGAAAGGCCGGTTTTGGAGTAGAAGTAATATAGCATAGTCGATGCAATATTTGGGGGAATTTTCTCTGACAGCACATACATGAAACATTGGAAAGAGGGAAAATAATAGGAGAAAAAAATTAAAATCCAACAGACCCATTAAGAGGTAATTATAATCAGTGAAGCCTGAGACAGTGAGTGTCTAAAATACAATCGTAGCAACAAACAGGGAGAGGAAAGGATGTTTTTAAAACACATTCTGAAGACGGTGAACTACAGTATCCTCCAGGGTAGGAACCACAGCTGAGTTATCTTTGTGACTCCATTTTCTCAGGACTGATATGCAGCCAACATCTGCCAATGCAGTTCTATCAGCTGTTAAAACACTGAAACGCTTCCATATTTGTGAATATTGAAAGCACCCCTTTCCTGAAACCATGACCCACCCAAACCCATGCCTGCCCCACCACCTTAGCCCTCCTGGAACTCCCTGAAACAATGCCTCTTCTAAATCCAAGAACTGAAGAGTTTACACCTGGCACAAGGGAAGGCTTTGAGGATTTTGCTCCTATGCTAAAGCTGATATAATTTCTGATTGGACAGTCTCCTTGCTGACTGTTACATAAAATCATGTCTTTTTGTTTAGCCCAGCTCCTGGTATATATTAAGTGATGAAGGAAAGAAGGAAGTGATGGGAGAAGGGAAGAAGGAAGGAAGGGAAAGAGAGAAGGAAAAAGAAAGGAAGAGGAGGAGGAAGGGAGGGTGGGAGAGAAGGAGGAAGGGACGGTGGGAGAAGAGGAGAAAGGAAGAAAGGAACAGATTTTGATGACTGGTTGGACATGGGAACAAATGAGCAAAGAAGTCCTATATACAACTATTGTCATACAGACTTATGAGGCTATGTGGTTATTCCTTTCCTTCAGAAAAAGGGAAGTAGAAGGAATAGCTAGTATGGGACAAAGATTGGTATGTTCTCTTAAAAATAAACTGCATTTGAGCAAAAGCTCATATGGGAGAAACAAAATTCAGGAAGGATTGGTTGGAAGCTGTGCAGTCCATTCATTCCTCTCTATACTCTAAAATCTACCTCTTGGATAGCCCAAGCCAGAGGAGAGCTGTGAATCTTATGGACATCCTTCAAGAAACTCCTTTAGGCTCTTGAGGTCCAGTGATTGTTCTATTTCTGAGAAACTGGATGACTTTTATTATACGGACAATGAACTGTGTAACTAATCTTTGTTAGTCTTGTAAAGCCAAATCTGTGGTTCTCCTGCAGCATGTGTACCTCTGGGGAATCCACTCTATGGCCCTATTCTTGTTTTTCTTATTTTTCCCCACCCATCTCTAATTTGTGTTATCTTGTCATATGACATGTAAGCTCACTTAAACTGCTTTTGAACAAAGAGGGGACTAACGTAACTCATACTGAATTTGAACTAAAGATGGAATATTCCAATGAAAATATCCAGTTGATCCAAATGTCCAAAATCAGTACTTCATTGGGTTTCAGTGTGTGGAAGACACTGTGAGAGCTGCATAGACGTGGAAGACATGACCTCACAGAGCTCAGTCTTTGGAGACAATGAAAATAAGCATACATCAGAAAAGACGGCACAATCTGTCAAGTAGGACTTGATTAACTGCAGAATGAATATCACTTGTGAGTACTTGAATGAGAGGATGAAATCCATGTTAGTCATCCCTTGTGTCCTATGTGCTGAAAATGTCCCTTGGTGCTGCTATACAATACAAGGATGGGGCTTCTGAGCCTTGGAACTTCATTTTATTTGGTATGTGAGCACCACTATGGTTGGATTTTCTCCAAACCTGCAGATACACATCTCCCTTGTTATTTTGGGTGCTTTGCTTTGTTTTGTGGGGATACCCTCACTGATTTGATGACCTGGCTGCTCACTCTCAAAGCACGGGCAAGAGAATGGAAAGGCAAAGGAAACCCAAAGAGTGAGCCCAGAGAAAAGATAGAAACGAATTTATTAACAAAACATACCAACTATCTAAAGCAGTCATATGCCATTAACACAAATTAATTATCAAAAGGTGATTAGAAATCTATGGTGAAAGAGGCAAAGAAAAACTATATTTGCCTCTAAATAGCCATTACCTCTTTCATCCTCATTGCCTTTTCCGTAAAAACAGAAAAGGCAAATCCTTGCCACATTCTCCCTGAAACCAGAGGTACTAAGTGTCTTCCAGGTAGGCAGCATCATGTCAGCATTCCAGATGACAGAAGGATAAGTCATGGCCCCAGCCCCATGGGGCTGTGTGGGTCCCATGAAAAAATTCTCTAAAAGCTCTTGGAAAATGTACCAAATGCTACATACACATGCTCAGGAATTTATTTTTAGGGTGGAAACAAACAGGTCCTTTAAGATGCCTTCAGCAAGCTGAGGCAATTCCAAATCAAGAAAGGAAGATAATTCTGGAGCCACATGCCTTTTCTAAAAGTTCAGAACTGGAAACCATTCCAGAAGCCCTATGCAAAGGTCTAGCACCCCATGAGTAGACAGAGAGATACCATTCATCTAGAGGAAATAAAAGGTCACTCAGACAAGTTTGCCAGAACAAAAGTTTAAATTCCAAGATTGGCTTTCTCTAAGCAAAAATGTGCCAATGTCTCCAGTCTCATTCTATGTTCATAGATACTTGTTTCCCACACCTGGAGAACCCCTCTCTCTTATATCTACCTCCTCACCAGACCCTAAAGAATGCCAAGAAGTGACATGCTCAAAAACAGTCTCTGAGAACCTACAAAGTCCCCAGCACTGTGCTTGGCACTGTGAATACAGAACTGAAACAAGGTCTTGATTTTCCAAAACCAGAGATTCTAGTGAGGCAACAAGCCAGCAAACTAGCAATCCCAAAACAGAAGGCGATTGCTCTGAGATGGTAAGCAACAGTGGCGACAAAGTATTGAGGGGCATAGCCAACCTAAAAGCAAGGAATGGCAGCCCCAGCCATGGCAGCTCAGGAGCCAGCCTGATGATGTGACATTTGTCTCTTGGCTGTGAAGGGCTGCAGCAGCTTCAAAAGCCATGTTGACCACACAGAGGCCTGGAAACTGAAAGGAAGCTCTGAGAATTCGCTGTAAAATATGCAAAAGATGGCAGCTCCAGCTGAGCAGATGCTCAAGAGAAGCCTCAACTGCGTCATCAACAGCAATATTGTCTTTTACCAAGTCCAAGAAGCCTCTCCTCTGCCTGTAGCCCCACACGTTTATGAGGGTTTTTCTCTACCTACCCCAATGCTCCCCTGAATCAACTCCCCCATGGAGCACCCCAATGGGTGTTTCCCTCCCTTTAAAGCTCAAAAAGGAAAAATAAAAGGTAAGATGCAAAAAGATTAACATTTTCAAAGTAAGGTCTTTTTAAAATCTGACTTTTCTGAAGCCCCTTGGTGCCTCCCTCTGGTTCATCATGAATGACCAGGACAGACAGATTCCAGCCACTTTGGGATCCTGGCCATAACCAAAAAGGACACAGGGAGTGACAGATAAGTGGGAGACTAAAGAAAAAGATGTGGAATTTTCAGGCTGAACTGAGAGCCTGAAATTCCTTAAAGAGTGAAATATAAATACTCACTGTCAAAGGCCATATATGTAAATTCAGCAATTTGTTGAGAAATAGAAGTAGTTGTAAACTTAATATTAATAGGAGCTAAGGATAAAATAAGACATAATTCTTGCTTTCACAGAGGTGACAGGTGAGTTAATAAATAAACCATGACCCTAAAGAGTAAGTATGAATAACAGACGTACAAGATACCGAGGGAAGGGAGAGTAATTAAATGGGACAGGGACAAAGGAGAAAGAAGGAGGAGAGCAGATCATGGCAGACTTCCTAGAGCAGTTGACTTTTGAGTTGACTAATTAATGCTAAAATACGAATGGGCTGTATACAAACATTTATAGCAGCATTATTCATACTAGCCAAAAAATAAAAACAATCCCAATGTCTATCAGCTGATGAATGGATAAACAAAATGTGATATATCCATATAGTGAATATTATTCAGCCATTAAAAAAATGAAGTATTGATACATGCTACGACATAGGCAAACCCTGAAAACATTACACTAAGTAAAAGAAGCCAGAAACAAAAGACCATATAAATGATTCCATTTATATGAAATTTCCAGAATAGGCAGATGCATTGAGACAGAAAGTAAATTAGTAGTTGCCTAGGGCTGGCGTTTTGGGAGAAATGGGTATGGGTTTTCTTTTGAGAGTAATGAAAATGTTCTAAAATCGATTATGATGATAGATGCACAACTCTGTGAATACTCTAAAAGCCATTGAACTATGCACTTTAAATGGGTGAATTGTACGTGAATTACATCTCAATAAACCTGTTTTTTAAAAGTGCAAGTTGCCTCTTATGCCTTAATTATTAGCTGATAACTGCTCATCTGCAGGGACTTTGAAAACCTTACCTCAATGGTCTGAGAAATGCAGGTACTTCCAACAGACAGAAAGAGTAAAGGAGACATTCTGGTCACAAGGTCTCCTGCTTTGCCCATGCCAGGAGCACACTGGCACTTCCCTGTGGCTGAGCAGGCTACCTCTCTCCTCACCATCGTCAGTCAGTTCCTATGACAATTTGTATTAGCCCTATTTGGAGGTCCTCGGAGACATCCCTTTGTGCGCTAGTCATGTGGAACAGCAGGCTAGAAATACTAAAATGCTCATTACTGCATGGAAAAATTATCTCAGACTAATTCTTAAATGAATGTTTGATTCAATATGAGTCTGATATAATCTCTCCTCTTTCTGACAATGATTCCAATATGCTACCATCTGCAGAATTCCGCTTTCTCTCTGAAAGTAAGTTCCTGCCTGGATAATACAGTCAGTGGAAACGCAAAAAGAGAGCCATATGTCACAATAAATGCACATTGCATTCCATGCTCGCTCTCTTGTCCCACTATTATTTTTCATGCCAGTCACTAGTTATGAACGTTTGTTGCTTTAAATGACTTCCTCCAAACATAAGCTGGATTCAAATTCAATTAGAAGTGGAAAGGAAAAACACAGCAAGCAGCTTTCTCCTTATGTCCGGCTCAGTAGGAACTCAGATTCTGAATATGGCCCAGGAGATCTTTAGCCGTCTTTCCTCACATACGATTTCCTTTTCTTATAATTTAAAACGACTAGGATGAATGAACAGACACCTGAACAATTCTATGGGTTAAGCAGGACCCCAGGAGTCAGATCTGCAGGTTGAATTCTCCAAGTTCATACAACAGACACTCCAGTTAATTTTCTCATATGACCCGCATTCCTTCCCAGACTATCTTTCCTGCAGTCTTTTTTAAGCAAACAAGAGCCCATGTGAACCCGCCCTCTGACACACCGGATTGAGGTGGAAGCAGCACCTGGGAATATCAATGTCTCTCTCCCGAAAATGTGGAATTGGAACAAAGAGACTATATATAGTGAGTTGAATTTGGATGTGGGAGCTTAAAGGTCGTGTTTGGAGGAGGGTAGAGGGAAGAGCTGGGCCAGCCATTTCTTAACGTGTATAAAAAGCAACAAAGAAACCCATCTGGGGTGGAGAAGAGAACAAAGCCAAGAGAAGAAAGAGGTTGAGAAAAAAAAAAAATGTAGTGATCGCCCGAACTCTAGATTTCTCACCCTCAGCATTATCAACACTTGGGGCTGGATCATTTTTTGTTAAGGGAACTGTCCTGTGCACTGTAGGAGGTTTAGCAGCGTCTGTGGCCTCTGCCCACCAGAAGTCTGTAGCACACATCTCCCACCCCAGGGTAACAAACAAAACTATCTCTATACATTGCCAAATGTCCCCTAGAGAGTAAAGTCGCCTCAACTTAAGAACGAACCACTGCCCTGACTAAACATTTGTTTATTTATCCCTCAATAGGCATTACGCAGGGCAAAACCCAAGTCATCCTCAACTCCCATCGTTCATATCCTGCATCCAATCCATAATTTAAATCAGCCACCTCTGCCTTTGAAATATACCCAGAATCCAATCATTTCTCATGACATTCATTTTGACAACTCTGGTCCAAGCCACCCTCATCTCTCCCTGAATTATCCCCAAAGCCTCCCACCCCGCCACCCTCACTCTACCCCACCCCCTTCAGAACATTTTCATACAGCAGCCAAAGAGAGCCTTTTAAAATGAAAGTCTCCTCATGTCACTCTCCTACTTCAAACCCACCAAGGTCTTCTATCACCATAAGGACCAATCAGAGTCTTTACATTGGTCTACAAGACCCTTGAAGATTTTGCCCCCACTTCTCCTGCTAATTCACTTCTTACTGCTATCCCCCCTACTCATTCCACTCCAGTTCCATTGACCTCCTTGCTGTTCCTCAAATATGTTAAGCACATTCCTGTCTCCAGGCCATTGCAAAGGCTGTTCCCTCTACCAAGAATGCCTTTCCCCCAGATATTTGGCTTGCTTCCTCATGTCATTCAGATCTCTACCCAAATGTTTCCACATCAGAGGGGCTTCTGTGATTACCCTATTTGAGATAGCAACTCCCATTGCCTCTCTTCCCTACTACCCCTACCCTGCTTTACCCCATTTATTCATTGTGTTTGTTTATTATCCATCTCTCCATCTAGAATATAAACTCCCAAGAGCATGACTTTGCCTTGTTTACTGCTGTATCCACCAGCCTCTGATCTGAACAGTGATGGCACTGTTGAATGATGTGCAGACTACTGTGAGTGCAAAGATGATCACTCTATCACTTTATCAGAGCAAAACTGGAAACAATCCCATTCTCTAACAATGAGGCAATGGTTAAATAAACTATGACTCATATGGGCAGTGATTTAAAAACTTATGTATTCAAGGTTTCCCGGTTTAAATTGAAATCTTGCCAGTAAACCCTAACATACCTTCCACCAACTCCACAAAATACTTGTGGAACCCAGACAGAAATGAAAACTGATGTAACTGAAAACTAGGGCTGTATATCAACCTGTTCCCAGAATCTGGGAGGAATTTTCATTAATAACAGAGAAAATAAAACCAGACTCTCTTGTAACTTCCAGAAACATAATGAGTCTGTACACTTGAAAGTAGGTAGATGTACTTGTCAGTACTCCCTACTTCCATCTCCCTGAATTAATCCATTAGTATTTACTGTGCAAATATCAAATATTGAAAGCTGTCCAAAATGCTTTAAGGTTATAAAGATGTCTCAGACCTTAATAATAATCACCAGAGCAGTAACTATTATGCCACCCTACAGTTGAACGCTCTGCACTGCTGAAGTACACACACTTCAACAGGGACTATCTCGCGTGATCTTCACGGTTGCACTGAGACAGGCAGAGGAAGGTTTGTTTTCCTGTTTGACCGCTTTACAAGAAAAATTTATCAGGCTGGGATAAAAACAGCGTGTTCAACTGAAAAGATTTTCCCAGCTGCTGGAGTATGTACTGAGGTGTGCAGAGGAAAGAAAACCACCACACATGGATGAAGCATCCAGCGACCGCCGACAGAGGGAGCCACCACAGCACGCAGGCGGCAAGGTGCAAAGGGAGGAAATAGCTCCACGGGGGCCCAGCAAGGGCCCCCAGCCGCCGCAGTGCGTCTGCGCAGTGGGAGCTGTAGCCATGGGAACATCTAGGGCCCTGGCAAGGAAAATCTAGGCTAGACCTTAGCACCCCCTGTCAGGGACTTCCTGCTGGTTAATACTGCTTCCTCTGCCAGCAGGAAGTCAGCTAGCAAAGAAGTCCCAATTATATAGTCTACAGGAGGCAGGCCGCCAGGGTGCAGAGCAGGGCAGAAAATGGACCGGAAGGGCAAAGGTGAGGTAGAGTTGGGAGACTTACCTGAGGTCATATAGTCAGCTTCACCCGATTGTCAGGAAAGTAGCCCTGTGAACCCTAGCTGGGGAGAAGAACTTAAAGGCAAGGGAGAGAACCGTTCAATAGGGTCCTGGAGGATTTGCCATCATCATTTGTAAGGTTCCATACAGTCTCTAGAAAATGAGGTAAGAATAGTCAGTGATGTAACCACATGGAGCAAGAGCTAAAACCACATGGAGCAAGAGCTATAAATTTACAAAAGATCTTCCCAACAATGTCAGGCAGAAAATTGTTAGGCCAGCCAGGAAAGGCTCAGGTCTGGGAAAACAGTCATTCCAAATCCAGAAAAACAATGACTTAGAAGAAATGATCTTCCTTTTCCTAATTCTTATTCTTAATACCAAATAAAATCCTTCTTTTTGCAAGCTAGAGATCCCCAGCTAATCAGGCTGTGTTTTGCTCTGATTAACCTTTGATATAGGCATTTCCTCTTTTTTTTTTTTTTTTTTTTGGTTGTTTGATGCCAAGCTCTTCTTAAAGGTCAGTGAGCATCACACCTAATCTGGCTTCTAATTACTTTTGTAAACATTTCAGAATGAATAAATGCCAACATAATTAACCACCCAGCATATTATCTGCTCTCTCCTTTTGCCCAGTGTACAGATATCCAGCAAAGCAGTACCCCAGGCTCCTCTGACACTCATATTTGTGATATGGAAATTATTTGATTGAGTCTATTTAAATCAGAGTTTCCCAAGATTGATTGTCAGACCAGTACTAGGCACAAAAATCACCTGAGGATCATTGTAAAAATACAGATTCCCAGATCCACGTCCTAGAATTCTAATTTGTTCTGGCTGGGGTGGGGCCTAGAAATCTGCGTTTCTTCCTTACATTACTTTTCCAGTACTGATATCAAACCCAGTTAGTAAGCCACTGATTTAGATCATTTTTCCCTTGGCATGAAGTCCATCATACTCAGTCATCTCTATTCTTATCCCTTAGTCCATAGTACCCCTTACTTGCAGGCTCTTCTATGACATTTTCCCTTCTAAAGCACATTAGCCTGACTCCCTCTCTCCTATTTGAGAGGGTCTAGATGATCTAAAAATTACCTGTCAGCTTTAACTTTCTAGGACTTTGTCATTCACTGGCACAGAAACGGTAGAGTGAAAATTCAAGCATTGCATAATTTGTCCCAAGCCCTGTCAGTAGTCCATCCAGTGTTAATGGCCCTCTTCATTCTACTAGTGAACAGAGTCACCTGGCCAGCACCTCCACACCTGTGAGCAAAGGCAAACCCAGGGCCGACATGGCAGCCTGGGCAAAGAAGCTGAAGCAAGGTCCCAGCTCTTTCTAGGACTCACATTAAAGCCTAAGCACTACTTGCCAGGCCAATTGGCTTCACAAACACTGCGTCTTCTCTCTGGGAGTAAATGAGTAGGTACCCAGGCAAGGGAAATCCCCCAATAAGACGACTAACTCTCACCCTTTGCGGGCTGTGTCCCAAAGCCTGTACAAATCCTCAAAGTCCTGCTCCGTCTTAGGGCTTTTGTGCTACTATAACACAATACCATAAGCTGAGTAATTTGTAAACGATAGAAATTTATTTCTCATAGTTCTGAACACTAGAAGGTCCAAGATCAATGCACTGGCAGGCTCAGTGTTAGGTGAGGGCTGCTCTTGGCTTCCAATATGTTGTTGCTGTGTTCTCGCATGATGGACAGAAGGGCAAAAGGAGGCGAATTCACTTCCTCATGTCCTTTTAGAGGTGCTAATCCTATCCTTGAGGGTGAAGTCCTCGTGACCTAATCACCACCTAAAGGCCTCACTCTTCATATTGTTGCACTAGCGTTGTGTTTCAACATGAATTTTGAAGGGGACACAAACACTGAAATCATAGCAGGCTCAGACTGCCTTTTTCCCCAGAAGGCTTCCAACTCTAACTCCCTACACTTGCAGCAGTTCTCAGTCTTGGTAATATCATCCTCCTAGAGAACACTTGGAGATGGGAGCTGGGGGGACAGGGGTTGGCTTTTTTGGTTGTAATAATGAGAGCATGCTGGAACTTTGGCAGGGGACCTAAAAATCATGCAAGGGGAAAGACAGTTCTGCACAACCCAAACTGTCTCACCCAAAATGCCATTAGCACCCACACTGTGAAATCAGAATCACTTACAGTCTGAGCCACACAATTTAGCCCTTAATTATAGCTCTTTGTCAGGAGAATTTATTGCAGCATTGTTCAGGTAGCAGAAGCCTAGAAACAACCTAAAAGACCATTGATAAGGGGCTATTAAATAAAGCATGCTATATTCATATAAAAGAATTCCATTAGAATGAGGGAGATCAATATGTACTGATACAGCACAATATCTGAGATATTTTATGAATTTTAAAAAGCGAAGTACAGAAGAGTATTATAGTATGTCTCATTTGGTATTTTGGTAAAAGGAAAGGTGCTATATGGACCTATATGTCTTTATATAGAAAGAGTCTCTCAGAGAGCACTAAGCAACTGATTAGAGGGAAAGAGAACCAGGGAAAGAAGGATAGGGGTGGGAGAGGAACTTACTTTCTACCTTCAGTACTTTTGAATTTTTACTATGTAAGTTATTTTTTAACTATGAATAGCATCTCTTTGGTACTGCTGTTGTTTTGCGTTTGTTTGCTTTGCCTCCTGCAACTATACATTAAGTTCCTTGAAGGCAGAGACATTCCCCAGGGCACTTAGCACAAAGCAGGTGCTGGATATATTTCTATTGATTTATAAATTAATGGATTTCTGAAAGAACTCAAGCCAGGAAAATAATTCCTTTGAAAACCAAAATACCTACCCAGGCGCCAGAACCAACTGGGAGCCTTTGTCAACCTGGGCTTTCATGCCTGTCCCTCATTCGGAGGGAATTCAAAGAAGAAGATTAGAGTGAGGCTGAGGATTTTACCAAGATGGGCCACTTTTTCCACTTCAGCTACTCCACATCCACTCCAAGCTACTGGACTGACATTTGTAATGTCCCACCTGTGCAATGCCAAGCAAGATGCTAAGGACTTTTACCTACATTAACTCATTTGCCTCTTAACGATCCCATGAGACAAATACGTTCACCTTCGTATCTAAGGAGAACAGGATGCAAAGGTTATGACTTTACCCAAGACCACAGAGAATTTGAAGTTGGGGTCGTCTAATGTTTAGTGCTTTTTCCTATACAAAGCTATAAAACACAATATGGCCTGTCTTCAGAATGACAGGACAACAGAGTTACATCTGCGGGACCACATCTCAGGACCTCCATTTACAAGCTTGAGACTTAGGGCAAATTAAGTGGCCCCCCGACCTCATTTCTTCATCTGAAAACAAACAAAAAGACAGTGCTTCCCTACCAAGATGATAGAGGCTGGAATAAAATGATATGCTCTATATAAAGCATTAAGCTTTGAATCTGAGTCACAGTAGAAGCTCAATAAATACAAATTTATTTCTTCTTCCTCCTTTCATGCTACCAGAGTTGCCCCTCCAAAATCCAATTTAATATGATGACATTTTCTATTCTAATATGTTTATATTGAAACTTTCCAATTTTTTTTTTGCACTGCAAAATTCAAGATATCAGTGACCCCTCTATTCCTTTTTTTCTTTTTTTTTCTTTTTTTTTTTAGAGATGGAGTCTCCCTCTGTAGCCCAGGCTGGAGTGCAGTGGTATGATCTCGGCTCACTGCAACTTCCGCCTCCTGGGTTCAAGCGACTCTCCGCCTCAGCCTCCCAAGTAACTGGAACTACAGGCGCCTGCTTCCACATCTGGCTAATGTTTTGTATTTTAGTAGAGACAGGATTTCACCATGTTGCCAGGTTGGTCTTGAACTCTTGAGCTCAGGCAATCCACCCAACTTGGCCTCCCAAAGTGCTGGGATTACAGGCATGAGTCACCGCACCTGGCCAATCCCTCTATTCTTTAAAAAGTTATTGCAATTTTTAAAAGTTCTGGGCCAGATGTGGTGGCTCATGCCTGTAATTCCAACACTTTGGGAGGCTGAGGCATGTGGATTACTTGAGGCCTGGATTTCGAGACCAGCCTGGCCAACATGGCAAAACCCTGTGTCTACTAAAAATACAAAAACTAGCCAGGCATGGTGGCATGTGCCTGTAGTCCCAGTTACTCGGGAAGCTGAGGCACGAGAATCACTTGAACCCAGGAGGCAGAGGTTTCAGTGAGCCAAGATCGCGCCACTGTACTCAACCTGGGCGAAAGAGAGAGACTATGCCTCAAAAAAAAAAAAAAGTGCTGGTTGGGTTTCATGAAGACTTTAACAGGGACTTTTATTACCATTCTTCAGGAAACACAGTGGTTCACCTAAAAAGATAGGTGTGATTTACTCCTGCCAGTGTGGAAAATAAACTGACAATTAATTGCTTTGGATCATGGTGATAATGATGAAGACAATAATGAAACAAAAGTTTGTTTCATTACAGTATTAACCATTTTATGTTGTCTAAATAGAAAGTATGATTTTGGCATGAAAATTTTCATATTAGTACCCGTGTCATTACCTCTATTAAGTAAATTTGAATGAACAGAGGTAGTAATGTCAGCAAGATGGCAGAATATGAGGTCCTTGCTCATATCTCCTCACAGAAACATTAATTTGTCAGCTATCAACAGACAAAAGTACATTTATGGGAGCTTTGGGGTCCAGGTAGGAGGCTGTAATACTGAGGAGGGCCATTTTGAGAATGCAGGTCTATGCCCAGGTGGTACACTCATTGACCATGACCCCAGCTACAGATGCAGAAACAGCACCATCCCCCTGTGGACTTGCTTACAGCCCAATTTGGCCTTGATTCTGCTACCAGCACCATCCACCATGGGACCTGGAAGGAGCCAAGAGGGAGTAGTTTAATATATTCAAAGTGCTAAAAGAAAAAAACTGCCAACCAATAATACTACACATGGCAAAGCTGTCCTTAAGAAATGAAAGAGCGATAAAAGACTTTCCCAGACAAACAGAAGCTGAGGCGGTTTATCAGACTTGTCTTACAAAAAAAAAAAACTAAAGGGAGTTCTTCAAGTTGAAACAAAAGGATGCTAAGTAACAACATAAAAACATATGAATGTATAAAACTCACTGGTAAAGGTAAATATATAGTCAAATTCAGAATACTCTAATACAGTAATGGTGGTGCATAAATCACTTTTAACTCTAGTGTAAAGGTTGAAAGACAAAAGTATTCAAAATAACTATAGGTATAATCATTTATTTATAGATACACCATATAAAAAGATGTAAAGTTTTACTAAAATAGCCTGAAAGGTAGGAGAGGAGAAAGTAAAAGTATAGAGTTTTTATATGCAATTGATGTTGTTATCAGCCTAAAATAGACTGTTATAACTATAAGATGTTTTATGTAAGCCTCATGGTAACCACAAAGAAAAACCTCCACTACATACAAAAGAGAAAGAGAAAGGAATCAAAGCATGTCACTAAAAAATCAACAAATTACAAAGGAAGACAGAAAGAGGATAAAAGTAACTACAAAACAGAGAACAATTAATAAAATGGTAATAGTAAATCCTACCTAGCAATAATTATTTTAAATGTAAATCAATTACATTCTCCAGCCAAAAGACACAGAGTGGCTGAATGCAACAACAAAACAAGATACAATAATATGCTGCCCAAAGGAGACTTTAAGGACACACATAGACTGAAAGTGAAAGGATGGAAAAAGATATTCCACACAAATGATAACCAAGGGAGAGCAAGATTAACTATACTTGCCTCAGACAAAATAGACTTTTAGTCAATATCTGTCACAAGAGACAAATGAGGTCACTATATAATAATGAAG
Organism: Mandrillus leucophaeus; assembly: GCF_000951045.1. Taxonomy (NCBI): domain Eukaryota; kingdom Metazoa; phylum Chordata; class Mammalia; order Primates; family Cercopithecidae; genus Mandrillus; species Mandrillus leucophaeus. The sequence continues at coordinate 117,482 of NW_012107519.1, forward strand.
ACATTAATTTCATCAAGAGAATATAACAACTGTAAATATATATGCAGCAAACATTGGAACACCTAAATATATAAAGCAAATATTAACAGAACTGATGGGAGAAATAGAAGGGAATATAATAATACTAGCACAGGGAGAATAGAAGGGAATAGAATAATACTTTCAACAATGAGTAGATCATCCAGACAGAAAATCAATAAGGAACTAGAAGACTTGAATAGCACTATAGGCCAAGTGGACCTAATAGACATACAGAGAACATTCCACCTACAGCAGTAGAATATACATTCTTCTCAAGCACATATAGAACATTCTTGAGGATAGATCGTATGCTAGGCCACAAAACAAGTCTTAATAAATTTAAGAAGACTGAAATTACATTAAGTATTTTTTCTAACCACCTGGTATAAAATTTAAAATCAATATCAGGAAGAAAATTTGAAATTCATAAGTATGTGGAAAATAAATAACACATTCATTAACAACCAATGTGTCAATAAAGAAATCAAAAGGAAAATCAAAAAGTATTTTGAGGCAAAAATGGAAACAACATTCCAAAACTTATGGGAAGCAGAAAAAGCGGTTCTAAGAGGGAAGTTTACATTGATAAATATCTACATTAAGGAAAAAAAAAATCTTAAATAAACAACCTAGCACTACACCTCAAGGAACTAGAAAAACCTAGAACAAGTTAAGCCCAAAGTTAGCATAAGGAAGGAAACAACAAAGATTAGAGAAAGAATGCATGAAATAGAGACTAGAAAGACAATTGAAAATTATCAACAAAACTGAGAATTTTCTAAGAGTTGGTTTTTTGAAGAGAAATGAAACTGGCAAACCTTTAGCTAAACTAACCCAGAAACAAAGAGAGAGGACTCAAACGAATAAAATCATAAATTTAAAAGGATACATTACAACTGATACCATAGAAATACAAAGGATCATAAGAGACTACTATCCAATAAATTGGACATCCTAGAAGAATGAATAAATCCCTAGAAAAGGACAACGTACCAAGACTGAATAATAAAGAAACAGAACATCTGAATAGACTAACAGTGAGTAAAAAGATTGAGGCACTGATCAAAAACCTCCCAACGGAGAAAAGCCCAGGACTAGATGACTTCCTGGGTGAATTCTAACAAACATTTAAAGAATTAATTCTAATCCTTCTCAAAGTCTTCTTAAAAACTGAAAGAAAAGAACCCTTTCATGTTTATATTACAAAGCCAGCATTACCGTCATACCAAAGCCAGACAAGGACCTTATAAAAAAAAGAAAATGGCAGGTCAATATTCCTGATGAATACAGATGCAAAAATTCTCAACAAAACACCAGCAAACCAATTCAACAGAATTATACAACATTAAAAGAATCATACAGCATGATCAAGTTGGATTTATCCCTGGATGCAAAGATGGTTCGTTCTATGCTGATCAATAAATATGATACATCATATTAGCAGAATGAAGGATAAAAATCAATCCTATCTCAATAGATGTAGAAAAAGCATTTGACAAAATTCAACATCCTTGCCTGATAAAAACTCTCAATTAAATGGAGAAACAAGGTACATCAACATAATAAAGGCCATAGCACAAGTTCACAAGTAATATTATACTCAACGGTGAAAAGCTGAAAGTTTTCCTCTAAGATCAGGAAAAAGACAAGAATGCCCACTCTCATCACCTCTATTCAACATTACTGGAGTTACTAGCCCAGACAATTAAGCAATTAAAAGAAATAAAAGTCATTCAAATCAGAAAGGAAAAAGTTAAATAACCTCTGATTGCAGACGGCATAATTTTATATATAGAAAATCCTAAAGACTCCACCGAGAAAACTGTTATAAATAATAAATGACTTCAGTAAAGTTGCAGAATACAAATGTAACATACAAAAATCAGTTGTGTTTCTATACACTCTCTAAAAAAATAAATTAGGAAAACAATCCCGTTTATAATAGATACCAAAAAATAAACACTTATGAATAAATTTAACTGAAGAGATGAAAGATCTGTACACTAAGCAGTCTAAAACACCAATAAAAGGAAGCCAAAAAGATACAAACAAATGGAAAGATATCTGGTGTTCATAGATTTGAAGAATTATATTGTTAAAATATCCACAGTACCCAAAACAATTTACAAATTCAATGCAATCCCTCTTAAAATTCCAAGAGCATTTTTTACAAAAAACGTTTTTTAAAACCCAAAAATTTGTATGGAACCACAAAAGACCCCAAATAGTCAAAATAATCTTAAGTAAGAAGAAAAAGGCAGAGGTATCACACTTCTTGATTTTAAACTATAATACAAAGCTATAGTAATCAAAACAGTATGGTACTGTCATAAAAACAGACATTAATTGGGATGCAAGGATGGTTCAGCATATGCAGACCAATAAACATAATACACCACATTAACAGAATCAGAATGAAGGATAAAAATCACAATTATCTCAATAAATCCAGAAAAAGCACTTGACAAAATTCAACATCCTTTCCTGATAAAATATCTCAATTAAATGGAGAAAAAATTTGCTTCAACATAATAAAATCCGTATATCACAAGTCCACAGCTCATCAGTGGAACAGAATTGAGAGCCCAGAAATAACCCCATGCATATACAACTAATCTTTGACAAAGGCATCAAGAATACACAATTAGGAAAAGATACTCGGTTTTTTTTTTGGTTTTTTTTTTTTTTTTTCAGCTAGAGTGCTAGTGGTGTGATCTTGGCTCACTGCAACTTCCGCCTCCCAGGTTCAAGCAATTCTCCTGCCTCAGCCTCCCAAATAGCAGGGATTACAGGCATGCAGCACCATGCCCAGCTAATTTTTGTATTTTTAGTAGAGATGGGGTTTCACCATGTTGGCCAGGCTGGTCTCGAACTCCTGACCTCAAGTGATCCTCCCGCCTCAGCCTCCCAAAATGCTGGGATTATAGGTGTGAGCCACTGCGCCTGGCCAAGATAAAGATGGTCTCTTTAATAAATGATGCTGGGAAAACTGAAATTCTCTTTTTCATGCAAAAGAATGAAATTGAGCCCTTTTTGTACACCCTTTTTCCTGAAAAAATTAAAAATAAAACTGACATATGATCCACCAAAAAAATTACCTCAAAATGGATTAAAGACTTAATTGTAGGAACTGAAACTATAAAACTCCTATAAGAAAATATTGAGAGAAAGTTCCTCGACATTGGTCTTGGCAATGATTTTTTGTTTGTTTGTTTGTTTTGCTATAACACCAAAAGCACAAGCAACTAAAGCAAAAATAAAGAAATAGGACTGCATCAAACTAAAAAGCTTCTATACAGCAAAGGAACATGTAACAAAATGAAAAGGCAACCTGTGGAATTGGAGGAAATATTTGCAAATCATATATCTGATAAGGAATAAATGTCAAAAACATACAAGAAACTCAAACAACCCAAGAGAGAAAAAAAAAAAAAAAAGTGGAAGCATCTGAATAGATATTTTTCCAAAGACATACAAATGTCCAACAGGGAAATGGAAATGTGCTCAATATCCCAAATCATCAAGGAAATGCAATTCAAAACTATAATGGGACATTGTGTCACATCTATTAAGATAGCTGTTATCGAAAAGACAAATGATAAATGTTGGCAAGAGTGTGAAGAAAAGGAAACTCTTGTACATCATTGATGGGAATGTACATTGATACAACCATTATAGGAAATAGTATGGAGGTTCCTCAAACAATTGAAAATATAACAAACATATGATCCAGTAACCCCACTTCTGGGTATACAGTCATGTGTCACTTAACAGCAGAGATACATTCTGAGAAATCCATCAGTAGGCAATTTTTACATTGTGCAAACATCATAGAATACACTCCCACAAATCTAAATGGTATAACATACGACACCCCTAGGCTATATGGTATAGCCTGTTGCTTCTAGGCTCCAAACCTCTACAGTATGTTACTGTACAAAATACCGTAAGCAATTGTAACACAATGGTATTTGCGTACCTGAACATATCTAAACATAGAAAAGATACAGTAAAAATATGATATAATCTTAAGGGACCACCATCATATTTATAGTCTATGGTTGAGTGAAATATCATTAACTGGTGCATAACTGTATATCCAAAGGAAATGAAATCAATATGTCAGAGAGGTATCTGCACTTCCATGTTCATTGCAGCTTTATTCACATCACCAAGATATGGAATCAACTTAAATAACTGTCAAGAGATGAATAGATATATAAAATGTAGTACATGCACAATGAAATACTTTAGAGTCATAAAAAAACAAGAAATCTTGTCATTTGTGACAACATGGATGAACCTGGATGACATTATGCTATGTGAAATAAGCCAGGTACAGAAAGACAGATACTGCATTGTCTCACTTGTATGTTGAATCTGAAAAAGCTAAAGTCATAGAAGCAAAGAATATAATAGTGATTGATCATTATAAAAATGCAAATCAAAACCAAAATGATATACCATCTCACACCAGTCAGAATAGCTATTACTAGAAAGTCAGAAAATAACAGATGCCGGTGAGGTTGCAGAGAAAAGGGAACACTTATACACTGTGGGTGGGAGTGTAAATTAGTTCAACCATTGTGGAAAGCAGTATGAAGATTCCTCAAAGAGCTAAAAGCAGAAATACTCAACCCAGCAATTCCATTAGTTTGTATATATCCAGATGAATATAAATCACTCTACCATAAAGATACATGCACGTGAATGTTCACTGCAGCACCGCTCACAATAACAAAGATGTGGAATCAACCTAAATGCCCAGAAATGACAGATTGGGTAAAGAAAATGTGGTACATATACACCATGGAATGCTATGCAGCCATAAAAAGGAATGAGATCGTGTATTTTGTGGAAACATGAATGGAACCGGAGGCTACTACCCTTAGCAAAGTGATGCAGGAACAGAAAACCAAATACCATATGTTCTCACTTATAAGTGGGAGCTAAATGATAAGGATTTATGAATACAAAGAAGATAACAAGAGACACTGGGGTCTACTTGAAGGGGGAAGGTGGGAGGAGGGAGAGGAGGGGAAAGGCAACTATTGGGTACTGGGCTTAGCACCCAGGTGATGAAGTAATATGAACAACAAACCCCCATGACACACATTTACCTATGTAACAAACCTTCACATGTATCCCCAAACCTAAAATAAAGGATTTTTTAAAAAGAATGGAAAGGTGATTGCCAGTAGTGCAGGGAAGCATGGTGCAGAGGGCAGAATGAAGAGATGTTGGTCAAAGTGGACACACTTTCATTTCTAAGATGAAGTTCTGGGAATCTAGTGTACAGGACTGTGACTATAGTCAATATGACTGTATTGTATACTTGCAATTTGCTGAGAGTAGATCTTAAGTATTATCACCAGAAAAAATGGTTAGTGTGAGGTGATGAATGTGGTAATTCATTTGAACATGGTAATCATTTTAGTGTATAAATGTTATCAAATCATCACATTGTATATCTTAAATACACATAATTTTATTTGTCAGTTATACCTTAAGAAAGCCAGTGGGGGAAAAAATAAGAAAAGTCAATGAACAGAATGTTTCTGGTTGTACTAAAGCATCAGGCTTTACCAGAACAAATATTTGTATCTTTTAATGACATTTGCAAAAGATGAATTTAATTATAAAATCCTAAAATGGGAAAGTTTCTAGTAAGACCATATAGTTCAACCACTGTTCTGCCTCCAAGAAAAACTAAGGCAAATTAGTTTGGACATGCAGCCTTATATCATTAAAAACAACAAAATTGGGTGCCTATTCAGTGAGTTCTTAAAAGGCAGAAAAGTTAAAATCTAATCCCTCAATCGACTGGTACAGAGTCTCTCAATCCTGGCTTCACAAATGCCCAGGGCCATGCCTCACCCCTCAGATATTCAGATCTCAGTGGTTGCAGTGGGATCCTGGGAACTGATATTTTTTTAGCCTCTCCAAATATTGTAATATGCAGCCCAGGTTATGAACCTCTAATCTATCCCTAATATTTTTAACATCTTTACTGAGATATAATTCACGTATCATAAAATTTATTCATTTAAATTACATTTCAATGGTTTCCTATATGTTCATGGACTTGTAAAATCACCACAATCTCATTTTACAATATTTCCATCACCCCAAAATAAAACTCGTACCCATTAGTAGTCAAACATTATTCCCCACCCTATCCTTTCCTCAGCCTTAGGCAACCCCATTCCACTTTCTCTACTAATGTGACTACTGTAGGTACCTCATATAAGTGGAATCACACAATACTTGTGTCTTGCTTATTTCATTTAGCATAATGTTTTCAAGGTCCATCAATGTTTACGGCATATATTATAACTTCATTTATTTTAATGCCTGAATAGTATACCATTATACAGATATAACAAACTTTGTTTATCCATTCGTCAAGTGAGGGACATTTGGCTTCTTTCTACTTTTTGGCTATTATAAATAAATTTCCCAAATATTTAAAAGCACTTTCAAAAGCTCTGCTTTTGAAGTAATATAAAGCATGTATGTAACGGCTTGAAAGCATTTCTTGGTAAGGGAACATCAATAGCCACCCTTCTCTGTGGTGGCTTCCTTTAATCTCACTACTCCTCCAGTGTGGAGTGCAGAACTGAACACAATTCTTTTAGCACTGTCTTGGTGAAATGTCCATGTCTAATTGCTTTGCTCATCCTTATATTCTTGACACCCATGTCAACAATCCCACTGCATTTCTTTTTTTAAACCAGGATATGGCCTCACCTAGTCAGCTTATTATGTATTGTGACTTGGAGCAGTCTTTTCCCACACACCTTAGCGCAGAACATCTTAACAATTTTAGGACTTCCAAGTCACTCATTTCAGCAGCAATGGCAGCACCATACCTCCAACAACTCTCTCTTCCCCTCTCCAATCAAAACTGTATGAAACAAGCTCTCATGTTAGTCAGTTCATCTCCTTTTGAAGTCACATCAATGCTGTTTCCTTGGGCAAATTGCATATGAAGGCTCTATAGTAAAAATTAAAGTAACTATCATGTACAGGCACTTACTCACTTTCAAGTACTGGGCTAAATACTGAACACAGATAATTTCATTGTATACTCATGACCAGCCTGCAAGATAGGTACCATTGTTTCTATTTTATAGATGAGAAAACTGAAATTTGGAGCAACATGCCCAGTACATGCAGTGGATGAGTAACAGTGATATGGTTTGGCTGTGTCCCCACCCAAATCTCAGCCTGAATTGTATCTCCCAGAATTCCCACGTGTTGTGGCAGGGACCCAGGGGGAGGTAATTGAATCATGGAGGCTGATCTTTCCCATGATACTGAATAAGTCTCACAAGATCTGATGGGTTTATCAGGGGTTTCCACTTTTGCTTCTCCCTCATTTTCTCTTGCCACCACCATGTAAGAAGTGCCTTTTGCCTCCCACCATGATTCTGAGGCCTCCCCAGCCATGTGGAACTGTAAGTCCAATTAAACCTCTTTTTGTTCCCAGTTTTGAGTATGTCTTTATCAGCAGTGTGAAAACAGACTAATACAGATAACACCAGATTTCCACCCGGATCAATCTGGCTCTCTGTCTCTATATTATATATCCTCTTCTGCTTATATAACCATGGAACTATTATTCAACAGATAATTGTGTCAGAGTTATGCCAGCAACTATGCCAGACCTATGGGATACAGAAATAGGCAAAGCAAAAATGATTCCTGCCTTCATGGGGTTTACCGTCTAGTAGAGGATAGAGACACCAATTGTATTGTCCCACAGTCATATAATTATACACTGTGAAAAGTACCATGAAAGCAAGTTGCACTGAGCTGAGTGTGTCACCTGGTCCAGTAGGGTACTAGGGGAGGGAGGGAGTGTGCCAGCTCCCCAAGGAAGTAACACTTGAAGTCTGAAAACCTTCATCCTGGTCCATGAAGGAATTCTGGAAGTGGGAGCAGTGGGGGAGGAGAATTTTCTGAGGAAGAGGCTTACCTGGCTGAGATGTGCCTCAGCAATAATGCTGACAGGTGGGCACCTGGCTCACCACCCTTTCCCCACAGATTTTCTTTGTCCTCAGTTGCCTGTCTCCAGGGTGTCTCTTGCATTTGTCCTTATTTCACTTCATGCCATGTGCTTGGTTGTTTCTTCAGCTTACCAGAGCAAGTCAGCACCATCTTCTCAATGATCCACAACCACAGAAAACATTCCCACTGAAACCAACATCCATTCAGAAAGGAGAAGGTGGCCCAAATGATTAAGAAACATGTTACACTCTATTTGGCTGGTTTAATTCCAAAATATTAAGAGAATATTCTTTCCAGGAGGCAGAAGTGGAGAGAAAAAAAAACAAGTCTGCTTTTATGCAGACATCCACATTGCTGCAATATTAAAGCTGCTCTGGATTGAAGGCAGGGAACTGTGCTGCTTCTGCTCCAAGAGCCTTGGTTTTGCTGCCATCTGCTGCTCCACGCCAGGCAGTGCACTGCGACTCACCAAGGCCTTGTTACACAGCCAAGGCAACAGGGAAAAATGAAGAGCAGGTTCCAACTCCCAGGCTGAGTGGGCTGCTCCCTCTGGGAGATGTTTGGGCAGCTGGGCCTGGGGGCTGCTGTTTTTGAGAAGCCAGACTCCCTCTTTTAGAGCTAGGGAAGATGCACTGATCGAATGACAGCAGAGAACTTCTGAATGTGGTGTTTTCATTCATCCTGTTGACCTGCTTAAATGTCCTCCTCTGAAATGAACACATCCACTCTACCCTTGGGATCAAATCGACACCTCTCTTGACCTGACCCTGGCTTGAGTCGTCTCCAGCCTCTTTCTTTTTTTTTTTTTTTTTTTTTGAGACGGAGTCTCGCTCTGTCGCCCAGGCTGGAGTGCAGTGGCGCAGTCTCAGCTCACTGCAAGCTCTGCCTCCTGGGTTCATGCCATTCTCCTGCCTCAGCCTCCCAAGTAGCTGGGACCACAGGCGCCCGCCACCTCGCCCAGCTATTTTTTTGCATTTTTAGTAGAGACAGGGTTTCACCGTGTTAGCCAGGGTGGTCTTGATCTCCTAACCTCGTGATCCGCCTGCCTCAGCCTCCCAAAATGCTGGGATTATAGGCCTGAGCCACCGCGCCTGGACTGCAGCCTGACTCTTATACTCTGCTTCAACCACACTGTGAACCTACCGTTGCCCCCACCACTTCCCTCTCGCCTTCCAGCGTTTGCCCAGAACATTCCTAAGGCATGAAGTGACCTATGATACCTGCCCATCCTCTTCCTCTCACTCTTACCCAACACAGATCCTGGCTTAAAGGTTATGTTGCCTGGAAAGTCTCCAGCCCTTGCTCGCCTTCCCATGTCCTCTCCCAAATGCTCCTCTCTCACTCGGTGTCTCTTCCCAACTTAAGCCCTACCACAATCACACTGGAGAAAGGGGAGACACTTAGATCAATGGAACAAAATAGAAAACCCCAAAAGAGACCCACATAAACATGGCCAATTATTTTTTAACAAAAAAGCAAAAGCAGTTTAATGAAGAGAAGACAGTCTTTTCGACAAATAATGCTGGAACAGTTGGATATCCATATGTACAAAAAAAGTGCTTCAATCCACACCTTGTACTATACACAAAAATTAACTCAAAATGGATAATAGACCTAAATATAAACCTAAAATTGTAAAATTTCTAGAAGAAAAATCTTTGTAACTTTGAGTTAGACACAGTTCTTTGATATAACAACAAAAGTGCAATCAATAAAATTTAAAAATTGCTAGCTCGCGCCTATAATCCCAGCACTTTGGGAGGCCAAGGTGGGCAGATCACTTGAGGCCAAGAGTCCGAGACCAGTGTGGCTAACATGGCGAAACATTGTCTCTACTAAAAATATCAAAATTAGCTGGGCGTGGTGACACATGCCTGTAATCCCGGCTACTCAGGAGGCTGAGGCAGGAAAATTGCTTGAACCCAGGAGGCAGAGGTTGCAGTGAGCCAAGATCACATCACTGCACTCCAGCCTGGGCAACAGAGCGAGATTCCATCTCAAAAAAAAAGAAAAGAAAAAAGAAAAAGAAAGAAAATAAAAATTTAAAAATTGATAAGTTGGATTTATTAAATTTTTTAAGTTTTTGCTCTGAGAAAGACATAGCTAGAAAGGACAAACTGGGAGAAAATAATTGTAATTTCAGATCTGACAAAGGATTTGTATTAAGAATATGTAAATAATTCTCATGAAGAAGGAGGATCATTTGAGCCCAGGAGTTCGAGGCTGCAGCAAGCTATGATGGTGCCACTACACTGCAGCCTGGGAGACAGAGTGAGACACTGTTTGGAAAAAGGAAAGAGGGAAGGGCAGGGAAGGGCAGGGAAGGGAAGGGAAGGGAAGGGAAAATAATTCTTAAAACTCAACCACATGAAGCAAATCCAGTTTTTTAAAAGGGGAAAGATTTCAACAGGTACATTACCCTGAAGATACATAGATGGCAAATAAGCCTGTGAAATATGTTCAATATAACTAGTCATTAGTGAAAAACAAATTGAAACCACAATGATACTATTACATCACTATTAAAATGGCTAAATTTAAAAAAAAAAAAAAAAAAACAAACAAAGAATATCAAGTGCTGACAAGGATACAGAGCAACTGGAATTCTCATACATTGCTGGTAGGAATGCAAACTGGCATAACCACTATAAAAGAGTGGAAGTTGTTTCATTTTAGATTTATTTTATCTTTAAGTAGTTTCTTATGAAACTAAATATATACTTGCCATACAACCCAGCAACCTCGCTCCTGGATAATTACCCAAATGAAATGCAAACCTGTGTTCACACAGAAAACAATATGCAAATGTTTATAGCAGCTACATGTATAATCACCAAAAACTGGAAACAACCAGAATATCCCTCAATTTGGGAATGGATAAACAAACTGTGGTACATCCATTCAATGGAAAACTACTCATCAACAAAAAGAAACAAATAATCAATACATGCAACAACATGGATGAATCTCAAATACAATGTGCTATGTAAGAGGGCAGATCCAAAAGGCTGTAATCTATATGGCTCCATTTATATGACATTCTGGAAAAGACAACTATAGAATTGGAGAACAGACTGGTGGTTTCCAGGCACTGGGGAAGACGGCAGGCTTAACCACAAAGAGGTAAAGGGAATTTTTTTAGAGGAACAATGGAACTATTCTGTATCATGATGTGTGATAGTTACATGACTCTATGCATTTACCAAAATTCACAGAACTACACACCTAAAAGAATGAATTTTATTCTATGTAAATTTTTAAATAGAAAAATAAATTGATCACACTCAGGACAGCCACTGGTACATATGATGCCTTGGCAGGATTTGCAAAGAGGCTCCCCCTCTGAGACAAAAGTCCCTGTAGTTCTCATGTCTGCCCTGGAAGACGGGATGGAGACTGGGTTTCAGCCCCACTTGGCTCCATTTTCTCCTCTTTGGCCAAACTTTGCACAAACTGCTCAGCCTTTTCCAGTCATCTTGGCCTAGATTATAATCAGCTATTTATTCATCTGTTTCCCTGCTACCATGAGTTTCTCAAGGAGCTTTTCTGATCCATCACTATAGCCCCAGCAAGCTGCCAAGTGGCCAGCACAACAAGTATTTGTGGAATGGATAAATGAATGATCACTACTTCCCAGAACTCATCTCTAAACAGCCCACTCACAGCGATGTCTCCTTGCTATGAGGTCCTAGAAGACATATCTGTGTCATAACTAAGAATAGAGGCAGTAACTCTATATTGACATAAACGTGGATAGGCAGGTTTCTTAACAGTTAAATTGTAAGAAAAAGGTACACAAACCTATGTCCCATACAGAGCCTTGAATAGTGCCATATGCATAGGAAGAGCTTAATAAATGTTAGTTGATAGGCTGAAGAAACATAATTTTTTCTTAAAAGTATATGAAGAAGAGAAATCAGGCTAAAAGGCAGAAAAAGACATTAAATAAAACCATTTACATAATCAAATAATTTTTGATTGACAAGGTTTTAATTTTCTTTCTTTGCTAACACGGATATGCGTTTCTATTAAAGAATAAAAATGAGCCAAAGGATTAATGCTAAGTAAGAAAATGCAGTGCTGATAAAAGTGAATGTTCAAATGTTTTCCTCTATGTTTTCATAAATAAGGCTTTTGTATTTCTGTATATTCTTACATCTCCGGAGAGAAACACGGTATGTGAAAGGAAGCCATTGTGCAGAGACACAGCTCAGCTTCTAATTTGCTTTTAAGGATATCCATCTTGTAAATGGGGATAAACTATAACACCAGGCTTCTATCTTTCAGTAGGAAGAACACATGCAAAGCATTTCAGGATCCTTGAGGGAAAGGGAAAATAGCTAGCTATTGACAGTATTTTTAGGATGGATGTTGATGAGATAGTAAAAGGACTCGAGTATTCAAGGTAGGGGAGGCAAATGTGGCTGCAACATCAAGCATCCCATCAATCACCAGGCTAGAGCTGCCCCATCAACTGTAATCCTCAGCTGCCATCAAGGTGCCATCAGTATTAATGTTACTGTTAAATACAGCCAGTTGACTGAGGTACTAATAGAGTTAATAACAGCCACATGGTCAAAGGACTAGAAACAGGCGACCAACCTCAACCTCAGAATTTCATTCAGGAAGTGTAGGGCCTGCCTCCTAGCTCGCAAATCTGTCTCCCACAGCCACAACCAGGGAGCAGAAATGTCATTCCTCAGGTCTGACAGTTCTAGGTTTCCAAGACCTCCCTTTACATCTCACTGGCTTCCTTTCGGACCGAATCTTGTCTGCTCTGGGGAGGCACGGAGGAGCCTGTGACTTGTGAGTTCCAGTAATCATTGTACACCTCTGCTTCTGCCTTTGCCAATGAGCCTGATTTTAGGCAGAGAAAGAAGATTCTGCCTAACAGAGTAGGTAAGAGAAAGGTCTCAGAATAAAGAGACCAGGGTGCTATCACTTACCTCCTGTGTGTCTTTGAGTAAGTTACCTGACCACGCTAAGTCTCAGTTTTCTCATCTATAGAATGGAGATAGTAAGATTTATCTCATAGGGTTATGTAAGAGGTAGATGAGATAGTGCACATAAATGGCTCATTACAGGGCCAGACAAATAGCAAGCACATAATCAACAAATGGTCATTTTTAAATTTTTTTAGTCATGCTAAAGGCAAACTGGGGAAAGGGCAAGAAAAGTGACTTCACTGCCACTGACTGCATTTCCGAAAGAGAACCTGAACATTCCTCCTGGTGACTCCCTGTAAGAAGTTCACCATAGAGACGTCCGCACCAAGCCTACCCCAAGCCCTGCTGGTTCATGTGTCAGGTGGAATCTTTCTCTGACAGTCAGCAACCAAAGCTGCCCCCACCCAGAGACACAATAGGCCAGTGACTGCCAATCCCATTTCCAGTCAAATGTGCACTTGCTTACTGCTTTGAACAGGCCATTTGGCTGACTGGTTTCCAAGAAAGTCACTGACTATCAAACTGAAATGTCCGAGGCCATTTGTTGGTTAATAGTCCAGTCCCAAATCACAGGTGGGGCTGGCCGCTGGCAGCCCTGGGAAGGACAGTCATTTCATCCTTGGCTCACACACACCTCAATTCTCTGCTGAAGTCTTTTACCCCTCTCCAGGGTGCCTTCATGCTCCTTTCAGAAAACCTGAGCCCCTGGACACCTCATCGTCTCATGTTACGGGCCAGTCTCCTGAGAGATCTCCTGAGAGATCCCCCATCAGGGATCCTTTTCCAGAAGTTGGAGTGTTTTGAGGCATTGTCCTTGAGATACTATAGCAGTGTGATTAAGAACATAAGCTCTAGAATCGAGACCCAGACATAGTGACTTTGGCCAAGTATTTCCTTTATTTAAGTAAGGAAAAACTACTAGAACCTACTTGAGGGGGTTGAATGAGATTTCTAAAGCACTTGGCACATAGTGGCACATAGTGGATAAATGCAAAACAACAACAAAAAATTGTTTCATATTAGCATTAGCTACCCTATGGAAAATGAACAGACATGCCCCTGTTAAGAAGGGTAAGAACCCACAGGTGTTAGAGCCTGGGGGAGAGGCGGTTTCTGCAAAGCAGGGAAGCCTGTCTAGGTAGATCTTTACCACCCACCATCATTACTGCCAGGTCCCAGCTCCAGGATACTGAGACATGCAGCAGCTGCTTCCTTGATTAGATTTCAATATTCCAATCGCTGGACCCTTGCCACTGTTTCAAAGGCCTTTCAAGAACTAAGAGGTGAGGAAGAGCTTTCTCAGCAGCTTCCAGTCAATTCTGAAGAAATGCCTCTCATTTTTCTCTACTAAGAAAGCAGTTTGCCAAGGGACCTATAGCCAGGAGGAAAGTCTTGGCGTTCTTTGGAGATTTATCGCCATCTAGAGGATGCAGTGCCACAGTGCAAGACAAATGTGACCGAAGAGATTTCCCCGAAGGGGGCTTCTCGCTTCTGGGCGCTGCAAGCCTTCCAGAGGGCGTGACGCCAGGGATTGACAGTCTGCAGGCCGTCCAAGAGGGGAAAGCGTGCTATTCAAACAAATTGCATTTTAAAACATCAAAATACAATCCCTTTGAGTCCACTGTTCCGAAATGCTTAATTATTTTGAGGGTCTTTTCCTTCTTAATTTCTTGGAGATTGTTATCTGTTAGAGATTCTCACAGGTACTTTTCTAGAGGCGGCACAGCCACAGTCTCCCTGGTGCTGAGGGTGGAGGGGGAACTGTACTAACCCTCGGTTATATGTGCACCACCGTATGTGCCATTGTACAGAGTGGCTGCGATTTGGTGGAAGACAGAATTTGATCTGTGAGCCGTGTGAACATGGTATGGTACACTCCTGTCCTTTTCCTCTTCAATGCATTCCTTAGTCTGCTGTGATTAGACATCAGCCCCCACTGTTTTCCTGAAACTGCCTCTACCAACATCTTTTTCAGTATTCCCGTCATGAGCCTTACTTCCCCTCTTTGAGACGCTCCCCTCTTCCTTTCTGACTTGCTCCCTCCCACCTTCATTCGCAGACATCTTTCTCTGTCTACTTCTTACATGTTAATGCCTCCTCGGACTTCTACCTCTGGCCTTATATTTGTTTCACTTTGCACAGAGGTCCTCAAGTTTTATTGGACATCATTATCAGCTGAGGAATTTTTTCAAAATATACAATAGAGATGGCTAGACTCCTAGAGATTACACTTCAGGGACATGTGTATTTTGAAAAAGTTCCTTAGGTGATTCTGATGTGCACCAAAGGCTAATAATCAATGGGCTATTCCTAGGAAATTTTTACCCACTGTCATTAGTCATTGCTTAAACAACCACATATATTCTGACAGTTCCAAATCTTGTGCATAACTAGTGTTTCACTGGCTCTTACCCGTTCCTAGCAATGCAGAATCCCAGTGTGCAGCCAAGTCACTACCAAGTACTTCTAGAGTCCCCTGGGGTTTTCCCATGGACACATCCAGCCCACTGCCCCATAGTTACCATGTACCAACCTCAGTTCCCACCTTCACCTTTACCTCCTGGCTCCCATTGGTTGGATGTTGCTGCATCCATTGGGCCCCCTGTTTTTTCTGCCGGACACCACAGTGTCTTCCTGCAGCCAAGGCCAGCAGGAAGCACTCAAGCCGACTGTGTTCTGTTGAAGAGCGGGCAAAGCTAGCTGTCTTAGAGTAAGTTCCCCGAAAAGCAGAGCCTGAGGCAAGCACTGGGGTGCAGATGGGTTATATGAGAAGTGATGCAGGAATCTGGAGTGACTGAATGATAAAGCGAGACAAGAAAAGAGGAAAAGAAAATATAAAGATGTGTTATCCAAGTACCATTGGAAGAAACAGGGCATGCTTCAACCAGGGCCCCCACGAAGCATACAGGATGGCTCCAATGCTGCCCACCTGCGGGACTGTTATCTGGAGTATTTAGCCACTGGCTATCAATACCTACTGATTGAAGGTTGCTCCCAAGAGCATTGGCTCTTCTGGATTTCTGGGCTGCAATTGCATATAAGCCAAGAGGGCTTCTACAAAGCCAGAGAATACCCAAAGAGAGACATCAGAAAGGTACACAAAGTGAGCCTCAGTTCACCAGAACCATCTGCCACAGCCCCAGCTGAAACTAGAAATGGGCAGTGGGGAGGTGCCATGAGCACCAAAGGCATCTGGCACACTCTCCTCCTCCCTTTTTATGTTGCACACTGTGCAAGAAACTCCACAGCACTGACACTTATTCCCTAACATCATTTTCAGAGAGTCCATATTTTCAGTTTTTCTTTATAGCTTCCAACACATATTAACCCCTGGAACGAATCCATGCTGTTCATAGAATCACCCACCCCCTGTAAGCCAAAGCCATGTGTCCCTGAGGTGTAAGGACTTGTGGGTATGTCTTGTGCCCTGTAACATCCTGAGGAGCTTTACTTGGAGAAACTCAGGCAAAATCGACCGGGAAGCCTCATTTTCTCTTGCATTGGAATAAGTGTCTCCTACAGAGCTCCTCCAACCCCAACAATTCTCCTGAGGTGTCTTCATGTGTCTAAACACCTGTGTGTTGTGGCTTTGTCCCGATATGAAGCCCTAATTTTAGATATCTCCAAGCCAGATTTTTGCTCTGTGTTCCATAAATCTTATACCTACTGGACACCTTGACCCAGATGCCTCCCAAGAAGCTCAAACTCAATACAAATAAACCTGAACTCATTTTCTCCCCTCCCAATGTCACCACAAATCCTCCTTTCCTTCCTAAATTTCTCATCTCCATGAATGATGCCTCTATCTGCCTGGTAGTCTTTAAGAAAAACCTAAGAATCACCCCAGGTTTGACTTCTCCTTTTGCCATCCATGTTTAATTAATCACGAGTGCTATTCCATTGACAGTGAAATTTGCCTAAAGTGAATTTGCCTAAAATTTGTTTACTTGAAACCTATTTGCTTAGGGATATTTTTTCTGCCAAAAATTCTGAATTAGGCATTATGAACTAAGGTTTTTCTAGAGCCGATGTGCCCCAAAATACTTTGAACCTAAGTTTGTATTTTACATAGTTATTCATTAGTTTTGCAAAATTTTACCACTAGTATGATAAGTTTATACATTTGGGGGTGTCTCTATTTCACATACTTTTTCACACTCCAAGTATTTTTTGAAATATGCTATTTCTAGCAATAAATGTTTATAAAATCTGCAGCATTTCAAAAAGAATTCTATCCAGTTTACTCATTTATACTTTTTCTTGCCTGCTTTTTGTCTTTTGTTTGTTTTGCACAGTGTACAGTTTATGTATGTATTAATTAAATAGAATATCTGGTATCCAATGGCATCTGGCAGCAAGAACCAAGTATAAAAAAGTTTGGGGTCGGGCACAGAGACTAATACCTGTAATCCCAGCACTTTGGGAGGTCGAGGCGGGCAGATCACTTGAGGTCAGGAGTTCGAGGCCAGCCTGGCCAATGTGGTGAAACCCCATCTCTACTGAAAATACAAAAATTTATCAGGCATGGTGGAGGGCGCCTGTAGTCCCAGCTATTCAGGAAGCTGAGACAGGAGAATCGCTTGAACCTAGAAGGTGGAGGTTGCAGTGAGCTGAGATCACGGCACTGCACTCCACCCTGGGCGACAGAGTAACACTCCGTCAAAAAAAAAAAAAAAAAGTTTGGAAAGTAATGTCCACACAAAGCCTTGCACATAAATGTTCATGGTAGCATTATTCTTAATATGCCCCAAACTGTAAATAATCCAAATGCCCATCAGCTGATGAGTAGAATACAAATTAGCAATAAAAAGGAATGAAATACTGATACATTACAACAACATCAATGAATCTCAAAAACATGATGAGCGAAGGAAGTCAGACACAAGACAAGGAACACATATTGTATGATTCTACTTACATGAAATCCTAGGAAACAAGCGACAGAAGGCAGATCAATAATTGCCTGAGGCCAGTAGTTGGGGGAAGGATTGACTGCAAAAGGTCACTATTAGGAAACTGAGATGCAGAGAGATTAAGTTACTTGTCCATTTCCACAGAGTTAGGAGGTGGCTGGGTTCCAATCCCAATTGTGTTTTCACCAGTCTCCCTGTGTCTCTGATCACAAATTTCATAACATCATTTTATCCTAGTTCACATCTTCCTAAGATAAGTCAACTTGCTTAGATATAGAACAATGTGCCTCAATCTTTTTTTTTTTCCATTATTGTCTCCTAAAGATCTCTTTTAGATATTTTTTAAATTGTCCTCCCCATGATATTGCGTATATGTTTATGCGCTGTGGCTTTGGGAAGCCACAAACAATTGTAATATCTAAGTTTTTTGTTCCCCTACCCCTGTGAGGCTGCCAATCACAATCATCACCTCCTTAGAGGTGAACTTCTCTACTGAAAGACCAAGTCTAGAAGACACCCCTTTGATGCAGAAGTGTAAAACGTCTTGGTTTCATCATTAGCACGTTTACAAATGATCCATGTTTATGTGTTAGCATCATGTGACCAAACTCTTCTGTTTTGTATTGATTTATTTCATCTCAAGCACAGAGAGGCAGAGTTTCAGAATCACCCCCTCCCCAGGGGTTCACATATTCCAAACATCAGCCTTCACTCACTCACTACACCCTTCTGGTTAGAATAAATTGTTTTACACCATAAAACTCTGAGTGGAGATGATTTTGAGTCAGAAGAGTTCAGTGGTTAGTGTCATTTGTGTCTTGCCATGCCTTTTCCTTTTCTAGCACAGATAGCAACCCCATCTGCCTTTGGAAAACTCTCTTCCCTTACCCCACATGGTTCTGATGAGGCTGTCAAGTCCAATACACCACCGACCCCTGCTTTCAGGTATCTGAGGCGTATGGCCTAAATTGACCAATCCCATGTCTTTAAACTCATGATCACTGTGATTAGCCCCAGGGGCGGGCATATGATAACAGTTAGGTCGATGGGAATCATTACCTGCACTGTAAAATGCGATCACTGAGAAAAAGAAATTCTGTATAGCAAGAATTCTAAGGCTATAACCCCAAAATAAGTCCTAAGACAATGCCTTGTGCAAAATTTAAAAGTATGTCTTACAAATGCTTCCTACCCAGCCAACCTCCAGCCTTCTCTCTAGGTACAGTAGTCCATGGCCATAATCCTGTGACTAGTACAGTCAAACACATAAACACACACACAGGCACACACACACACATGCACACACACACACTCCCATCTTCTTATAGAGGGAGAGGTACATTGAATAAAGAAATTAACACCAAAATGTAAGTAGCATTATGAATTATCTACTTCCAACAAAGAGAACCAGGTAAGGAGGCCATATTTAACCTAAAAGAAGGAATCTTAGAGATAGATATTATCATTTGAGTAAAAAAAAACTATATTGAGGCAGATAATTTTTATGCCTCCCAAATCACACGAGGTAAATAGTTATTAAATGTATAGAATCAGCCCTGCTTTATTAATCTCCTGGAAGAGGGACACTAAGTATAAAACTAATCATTAATCTGAATTTCACAGGAGGATTTCTAGCTCCAAATTCTCTATGTAATTTACTCCTTCCTATCCTGTATATGTCAAGAATGACAGATAATTATTTCACACGTTCTATTTAGAGAAACTGTTTACCAAGTCTGTTCATTCTTCATAGATCCAGGACTTCCAGTGATGAACAGAATATGTTGGAGGAGACTTTAGATGCTTTGTATAAACTGATGTTTAAAAACATTTATTGTTCCTCCTGAAAGTAATAAAATTCCAGCTGTCCAACATACATGGAATTTAATTTCCTATGAATAAATATAAGAGGCCAGATTCTTAAAAAAAAAAAAAAAAGAGAGAGAGAATGGGCTATATTGAAAAGAGAGCCATGTTGTACTTAATACTTGCCATCTACACACAGCTACACACACACACACACACACACACACACCTGCTGTTGCCATAAGAGACCAAGACTATATACTCTCCCAGTTGACTGACAGCAGAATGATGCTGGGAACACATTCAGCTGAATGGCTGAGGAGACTCTAGTGACTGCTTACATGTATGGCACCAATGGTAACAGCCAATGGGTAAAGAGCAGTGTTTGAAAGGGCCAAATGCATCAAGCAATTTCACGGCTGTTTATAAAGATTCAGTTCCCCAAAGCCTGATGAGGCTGTTCTGCCAGTAACTATGGGTCTGTTTTGATGCCTGATCTTGACTGAACACAGCTGTCCTTACCTCCAGAGACAGGTATCCTGGAGTTCATGAAAGATGTGTAGCTGATTCAGGTAAGGACAATCAAATAAACAAGCCTCCTTGACAACAGAGTGGCTGGCTTCATAGTACCACCTGAAATACACACATGGGACACCATATATCCTACTAATAAGTGCCCATGTTGCTTAAAGGGTATTAAGTAACACAGCATCAAGCCTGAGGGACTAACATAGTGATCAGCCCTCTCCTCTGCCCCCAGCACTGTCCTTGAAGTAAACCTGAGCATCTCATTTCCAACTTCTTTTTGGATGGAGTCTAACTCCAGATCTCATGCAATTGACTCCCAAGGGGCCCCTACCTCATCTTCCAGAAATGACTAAGTTGTAGCATATATTGTATCTAAATCCAAGTTAGAACGTCAGCTATATACAGAGGTAGAGGGAAATTCAATTTAATTACATTAAAAATGTAAATGGCAAACCAAAATGCTTTTTTAAAACAACAGACACCAGGAATTTTTAATATTTATTTACAAATGGGACCAGAAAGGGAAAGACCCATGGGAGGGCTGTCTGAGAAGGATGAGCACACGCCACACCCCAGGTCTTGACGTTGTCAAATATTTGGCACACATTATCTCATGTAATCTTTACAACCAACCTACAAGGTAGGCAATAATGCTTGTATTTTACAGATGATCTCATTTAGACTTAAAAAGTTATGTCATTTGTCCAAAGTTGCATATATACTGAGTACTGAGCCAGGATTTCCTCCCAGACTTATCTGGCTCCCAAAGTATTATCCCTTAACTGCAGTGCTGTGCTGTGCTGTTTCCCCACAAGGCCTTAAATACTTCAGCGCCCCACTCCCTGGTTTCACAACCCTCACCTAGTGATATGGTTTGGCTGTGTCCCTTCACAAACCTCATTCTGAATTGTAGTTCCCATAATCCCTACAGGTGTTGGGAGGGACCTGGTGGGAGGTAATTGGATCATGGGGACAGTTCCCGCATGCTGTTCTTGCAATAATGAGAGAGGTCTCACAAGATCTGATGGTTTTATAAGGGGCTTTTCCCCACTTCACCCATTCTTCTCCTGCCTGCAGCCATGTGAAGAAGGACATGCTTGCTTCTTCTTCTGCCATGATTGTAAGTTTCCTGAGGCCTCCCTAGCCCTGCAGAACTGTGAGTAAATTAAACCTATTTCCTTTATAAATTATCCAGTCTTGAGTATGTCTTTGTCAGCAGCGTGAAAATGGACTAATACATCTAGTCCATGAGGAAACGATGCTTGCTGATGTTGGGAGAGTCTTCCCATTATGCCTAAAGCCAGCCTTGATGACAGTTTAATGCAGTCTTATCAACATCCACCCCAGGAACAGCCAGGGCTAATGATGAACTCTTATTACCTTTTAAAAGTCTTTTTCATTGAGAAATACGGAAATTTGCTTTTTTATTGGAAATCTGAGTAAGGAAAGCTAAAAAGATATCATGCTAAATGACAAAATTCTGGCTCCCTATGGTGGTAGACAGTACACAGTATTCTTAGCTGGCAAGTCATCATCAACTTACCTCTCCATTTGTCGGCCAAAATTATAAACCCACAGAGTAAGCTGACTTTGTGCAAAAGTCAGATTTTCCCCTTGCTCACAAAATCATCAGAGCCAAGTAAATAACAACACTAATGTCTGATTCCTGTAATGGAATTTGGTTTACAGCTTCACTGAACTCATGCTTCACATTGTTTCCAGTAGCTAATTGGTCTAAGACTTTCTTACTTTTCTAACAGGCACAGATAGTAAAGAATTTTCAAGGAAAAAAATTAAGTGCCTATCAATAACTATGATTTGGCAAGAAATATTTTTAATTATTTCCTAATTCTTAAAATATGAAGTAGAGTATTTGAGTGAGAACTACAATGAGATATGTATGAAAGAAACATGGTGAATCGTATTTTACAGGTAGTAAAACAGATCCACAGAGGAATTGAGTGATTTATGTGATATTACAGAGAGTCTGAAATTTGAACTCAAAGCTGTCAACACCCAGCTTTGTGATTACTTCCTGAAAAATTATGCCTCTCACAAACCAACATCCTACCAAGATCCTAAATTCACTCTTGCCAGGATGTCTGAATAGACTGAACCATCTATATCCATTCAGAAGTTTAAATGCGAGTGTTTTGCTGTCAGGATATTAACCCTAACGTGATTCATCTACTCTCTATCAAATATGGTACCAATTTCTGTCTTCTTTCCAGGTCCAATCCATCACAACTGTCATCCAACACATTTTTTTAAGTGCAGTTACTTCAAACACAAGTTGAAGAGAGTTTCACTTGAAGACATGAGATTTTATCTAGTATTTTTGTTAAACTTGAAGACATACACCAGCAAAACCACTTAACTTTAAGTAGAATCCAAATCTAATCTTAATTCCATTAAAATAAGATCAAATGAGCTAGTAATTTTGCTTTGTCAATAAGCCATTTTGCTTGAAATTTCTACAGAATTAAGCTCTGCTGCTAGAAGTCCAGAGTGAATGGATGAACTTTCTGAATACATTTTTTAGGTGATCCAGACTCTACTAAAATTTCACCATTATCAGCAAACTACATGTAAAAGAAAATCTGTGCAACCATGTGGTATGTATTTTTTTTTCTTTTCCAGCAGCAAACCAAATACAAAGGCAAGTGCCTCTACACTTTTCAGACACTATAGATGTGTCACTCTCAGAGGATGACCAGGCCCCCATCATGCCCAACTGCCCATCAGGCACAACATCGTCACCGAGCAAATATCAAGGTGAGGGAACTCACTCCCTTGTTTCCACGTAACATGTGCTTAAAACAGGTCTAATTGGAAATAATTGGAGTGTGGCCATTTTGGGTCTAGAAAGAAGAGACAGAGAGTTTTTTAAAAATGTTTGTACATGAATGCCATATGTGACTGTTATATAAGTACATTATAAACACAACTTCTTGTAATCCTCACAACTCTATAAAGCAGATTCTAGCATTATATCCCATTTTATTGATGAGTAAAACAGAATTTCAGAGAGGTTAACTGACTTATCCAAAGTTACACAGGTAATAAGCTGCATGCTATAATGTACAACAAAAGAAATAGAAATGGCAGTTTTTATCATCCAGGGTAGTAGTCCCTGACCCCAACCACAGTTAGAAATTCCAGGAACTTTTACTCTAAATGACCAATGCCTGGGTACTCCTCTAGAAACTTGGGCTTAATTTATTTGGGGCAAGGTCCAGACTATTTTGTTTTCTTTTGTTTTGCTTTGGGTTTTCCTAGGTGATTCAAGTGTATAGCCAGGGTTGAGAAACACTGAATTAGGTTTAATATATATGCCAATGGTTTTCAAACTTTAGCATGCCAAATCACCAGAATCAGCCAAAGTTTCTGGTTCTGTGGGTGTAGGTGGGACCTGAAAATCTGCATTTCTAACAAGTTTTCAGGTGACGCTGCTGGATGACACTTTGACAGTGACTGCTACATGGAAAGATGAAGTATGACAGATTCTGACTAGATATTCACCAAGTCTGTTCTCCCTTACTGGATATGCAGCTAAACTATACTTCCCAATGTCCCTTGCATCTAGATGAAGCCACATGGCAAAATCTCACCAATGTCATATGAGTGGAAGTGACTTGTCAGTTTGCATCTGAGGTGATTGGAACAAGTGTCTCTGTCCTTGTCTGCTGGCTAGATGCAGAGGATCCAGCCTTTGAGAACCTCTAAAATTGTGGAATCATGGAGTTTCTAAATGGCTGCATGGATCACACTCAACCCCACTCCCAAAGATACACATAGACTATAATATGAGTAAATAATAAACCTTTAGTGTTTCTTATAAGCCACTGAGACTTGAGCATTATTTTTTCAGCAGTCAGCACTGTCTAGACGAAAACACTACACTAACATAATAGTGACTTATAAGCAAGTCACATGACATCACTGAGCCTCAGTTTCCTTGTCTGTAAATGAGAAGTTGACTCAAAGGAGTCCTAAGATTTTCCCATTTCTAACATTTTATAATTCTATCAAAATATGAATAATTCCTAAGTGGTAACAACTCTAAGTATAAAGAGAAATAAGCATAGCTGGAATACAGAACAACATAGTCCTGTTCCTTAAACACTTGGTACATGACGCCACAGAAGGCAAAAAAAAAAAAAAAAAGACAGACTATTAGCCTAATTTCTGTCTGAGGTTAAAATCTGACAAGAGTAGAGATGCTAATAAATTTTTGACATGCCCTAATGATAATTCAATCCCTCAGAGATAGAAGAAGCAATGGAAGCAGACTACCGGGCATAGATCTAATTGACAAATATATAATAAATAATGAAAGCTACTCTTCGCTTACTTCTGAACAAGAAGCAGTTCATGATATGAAGGTGAGTGTACTTTTGGGAGAAGGTGATCAAGTCCTAAATAAAGAGGGGAAATTACAAGCATAGCACAAGTAACCTTAACCACTGGATACTAAGATTTTTAAGCATGCTCCTCACTTTTTATGTGAAAAATTTCCATCGGCCCCCTTCACAACAAGATATGCAAGGCTTTTAAATGAATGCATATGTTACAGCATTACTCCATTTTCACACTGCTATAAAGATACTACCCGAGTGGGCCGGGCGCTGTGGCTCAAGCCCGTAATCCCAGCACTTTGGGAGGCCGAGAGGGGCGAATCACGAGGTCAGGAGATCGAGACCATCCTGGCTAACACAGTGAAACCCCGTCTCTACTAAAAAATACAAAAAACTAGCCAGGCGAGGTGGCGGGCGCCTGTAGTCCCAGCTACCCGGGAGGCTGAGGCAGGAGAATGGCGTAAACCCGGGAGGCGGAGCTTGCGGTGAGCTGAGATCGGGCCACTGCACTCCAGCCTGGGCAACAGAGTGAGACTCTGTCTCAAAAAAAAAAAAAAAAAAAAAAAGATACTACCCGAGACTGGGTAACTTATAAAGGAAAGAGGTTTAATTGACTCACAGTTCCTCTTGGCTAGGGAGGCCTCAGGAAACTTAACAGTCTTACAGCCGTGGCAGAAAGGGAAGAGACATGTCTTACATGGCAGCAAGCAAGAGATGTGTGAGGAGTGAAGTGGGAAGAGCCCCTTATAAAACCACCAGATCTCATGAGAACAGTATCGCAAGAGCAGCATGGAGGAAACCACCCCCATGATCCAATCTCCTCCTACCAGGTCTCTCCCTAGACACGTGGGGGTGATGGGGAATACAATTCGAGATGAGATTTGGGTGGGGACACAGCCAAACCATATCAATTACTAATCACAGAAGCCCCTACACATTTTTTAACAGATGGTAAGAGAGAATGAGAGAGAAAGAAAAAAAAAGCTAGAGTAAGAGAGAGAGAGAGGGAGAGAGAGAGAGTTATCTAGATGGGCAAATCATATTTATTCCTTCTACAGACTGACAGATCCATTTTAGGTTTGTTAGTCTCCTGGAAATTACACCAAGGTCTCATGAATCTACAACCCAAGTTGGGCTGTTTCCCTAGACTTTATGAAGGCAAATTTCAAAGCAATTAACTGTGATCAAAGAGTCACAGATTCACTAATAGTCAAGAGTAATGGGAAGCTTTAAAGGTGAAATTTTTGGGGGCAGGGCCAAGATGGCCAACTAGAAGCAGTAGCAATCAGAGGCTCCCATAAAACACACATAATAAGTGTGTGAATCCTTCACCGGCAGCCAAGGTATCTAGGTTCTCTCATCAAAATTGACTAGAAGTCTGGTGTGACCCACGGAGAGAAGAAAGAGCAGTGTGGTATATGGCCCACTTGAGAGCCACACAGAGAAGGGGAACCTCCTCACCCTAGCCAAGGGAGGTGGTGAGTGAGCGTACTACCCAGTCAAGGAAACTATGCTTTTTCCACAGAACTCTGCAACCCACAGACTGGAAGATTCTGCTCATGAACCCACGCCACTGGGGTCTAGCATCCCAACCACAGAATGTGCAGATTCTTATACCCTTTCAGCTAGAATCAGCTTAAGCCTACCAAACTCCTGGGGGAAGGGGCAACCAGTACCAGCTGTGGCCACCTGCTGTCTCAGCAGTTTGAGCTCTCCTCCTGATAGTTCTGAGGAATCTGGGCAGCCCAGATAAGTGGATTTCCCCTGAGTAAAACATCAAGGGACAAAGTGCTTCGTTAAATGGGTCCTGCTCCCCATGCCACCCAATTGGGTGAGACACTTGTGTTGTCAGACACCCTATACAGGAACGATGCAACTGGCATCAGGTTGGTGACCCTCAAGGTCAAAGGTCCCAGAAGGAGGAGGAGGCACCCATCTTTGCAGCTCTCTAGCCTCCTTGAGTGACATCTCCAGGCACAGGAGCAAATCAGATGAATAGG
This sequence comes from Mandrillus leucophaeus, assembly GCF_000951045.1. Classification (NCBI taxonomy): domain Eukaryota; kingdom Metazoa; phylum Chordata; class Mammalia; order Primates; family Cercopithecidae; genus Mandrillus; species Mandrillus leucophaeus. The sequence goes on from NW_012107519.1 coordinate 144,067, forward strand.
GCCTGAAGTGAACCCCTAGCAAACTGCAACAGTCCTACAGAAGAGGAACCTGACTATTGAAAGAAAAATAAACAAGCAGAAAGCAACAACAACAGCATCAACAACAACAACAAAAAGGCCTCAACAAAAACCCCATCCAAGGGTCAGCAGCCTCAAAGACTGAAACTAGACAAACCCATGAAGATGAGAATCAATGAAAAGATGCAGAAAACTCGAAAGACCAGAGTGCCTCTTCTCCTCCAAATGATCGCAACATCCCTCCAGTAAGGGCACAGAATTGGACAGAGAATCAGATGGACAAATTGACAGAAGTAGGCCTCAGAAGATGGGTAATAAAAACTACAATGAGCTAAAGGAGCATGTTCTATCTCAATGCAAAGAAGCTAAGAACCTTGATAAAAGGTTAGAAGAATTGCTAACCTAACTTGAATAACTAGGTTAGAGAGGAACATAAACGACTTGATGAAGCATAAACAACCTGATGGAGCTGAAAAACACAGCACGAGAACTTCATGAAGCATACACAAGTATCAACAGCCAAATTGACCGAGCAGAAGAAAGGATATCAGAGTTTGAAGACCACCTTACTGAAATAAGACATACAGACAAGAATATAGAAGAAATAATGAAAAGGAATGAACAAAGCCTCCCAGGACTTCATGGAAACACCAAACCTGTGATTGACTGGAGTACCAGAAGGAGACGAGGAGAATGGAAACAAGCTGGAAAACACACTTCAGGATATTATTCAGGAGAACTTTCCAACCTAGCAAGACAGGCCAACATGCAAATTCAGGAAATACAGCGAACACCACTGAGATACTCAACAAAAAGATCAACCACAACACGCATAATCATCAGATTTTCCAAGGTCAAAATGAAGGAAAAACTGTTAAGGGAAGCCATAGAGAAAGGCCAGGTCTCCTACAAAGGGAAGCCCATCAGACTAACAATGGACCTCTCAGTAGAAACTCTACAAGCCAGAGGAGATTGGGGGCCAATATTTACCATTCTTAAAGAAAATAATTTCCAACCCAGAATTTCATATCCAGCCAAACTAAGCTTTGTAAGTGAAGGAGAAATAAATTCCTTTCCAGACAAGCAAATGCTGAGGGATTTTGTTACCACCAGGCTTGCTCCCCAAGAACTCCCAAAAGAAGGGCTAAATATGGAAAGGAAAAACTGGTACCAGCCACTGCAAAAAACACACCAAAATACAAAGACCAATGCCACTACTAAGAAACTGCATCAACTAGTGTGCAAAATAACCAAACGGCAGCATGATGACAGGATCAAATTAACACATAACAATACTAACCTTAAATGTAAATGGGCTAAATGCCCCAATTAAAAGACACAGACTGGCAAGTTGGATAAGGAGTCAAGACCCA